>NW_028135912.1:0-373823 GCF_964662115.1 Mustela nivalis
AGCCTGGTCCAGGCAAGGGTGAGGGATATTCCCATCTCTTGGGGTCTCTTGCCTTCTCTGTTTATGGCAGAACGTGGTTTTGTGACTGGTAAATAAACAGGCATCCTGTGCAGATCCTTCAGCTCTTCGTGTGGCTGCAGTAGAGGAAATTCCCATTCACCTGGCACAGACTGTGTCTGGACGGGCGGTGTGGCGGGGCTCTCACTGAGCATTCTCCTTTCACGTAATCCCCGACCAGATATGAATTTTGTGGTGTTGCCACTTTCCTGCTGGCCAGGAGGGAAGTTGAGGCCCAGGAAAGTTACACTTTCTCGCTGTGGTAAGCAGCAGAGCCATGTCAGCCGGTCCAGGCCCTGGCTTTCAGGTCTGTTTGCTGTGAGCATTTCCTCTTGTGTTTCCAGCTTTTGGCCTGTTTGACCTATCAAACTACTGATGGTGTATTGATAATTCTAATACTCTCGACATTGTGAAAGATTAGCTCTTCACTTTGTGCTAGAAATGTTTCTTGCTGTATTTTTCTTTTAAATAAAAAAAAAAAAACTCAAAGTCCCACATTTCTGCCCATTTGAATCTCCCTGAGTCTCCCTGTTGTGAAGTGGTTGGGTTTGGGGATTTCTAGGGCAGGGGCCTAGTTGGTGGTGGCTTTGCCTGGAGGAGCCCATGGCTCAGTACTTAGAGTGGGGACTGGAGCAGTGTGAACTGTGGCCTGAAAATGTGTTCATGTGTGCTGAGGTGGTGCCCAGATTCTTTTGGAGGATGAACTGAGGTTTTGATCAGTAGGTTAGAGAAACACTTGATGGAATAACACTGATAATTTTGTTTTTGTATTCAATCCTAATTTTGTGTTTTTGTTTTCGTGTAGTGCAGTGTGCTCTATGTTCTAAGAAAAAATTGGCAATCAATTCATACAGTATCATGATTTAATAATCCTTCCTCACTCACCGGGTCATATTTCAGGTTTTTATATGTAGTTTTTATATCTGTAGTTCTGTTTCTGAATTCTGCATTTTGATTCATTCCTTCATTTTTAAATTTCTTATTTTAAAGATTTTATTTATTTGAGAGAGAGAGAGAATGAGCTAGGAGCAGGGGCAGAGGGAGAAGGAAAGGGAGACTCCTCACTGAGCATGGAGCCTGATGTGGGTCTCAGATCCCAGGTCTCTGAGATCAGGACCTGACCCAAAGGCAGATGCTTAACAGACTGAGCTACCCAGGTGCAGCCACATTCCTTCATATTTTTATTTTTACTCCAGTGCTGCACTGTTTGGCTGGTTGCTTCAGTTTCTGGGAGGGAGGGAGATGACCCCCTCCCCTGTTCTTCTAACAAGTTTGCTTTTGCTGCATTGACTGGAGAAGGGCCAGGCTTCCTGAAGATGAGTAGGATGATTCAGTGACACCCAAAAGGCAGTGGCTATCATTGTTCCCACTGTGCTTCAACAACTTCACCCACTGACTCTTTGATGATGGCAGCCACCAGCAAATCTTCTGCAGAGGACTGCTGCCTTGGGATGCTTTTCTTGTGGTGCTGGACTTTATTCCCCCTGGCAGCCAGTACAGCTAGGATTAGAACCTAGGAAAAGTCCCATTAGAACCCAAGAAAGTGGGGTGCCTGGTTGGCTTAATCGATTGTCTGCCTTTGGCTCAGTTCATGGTCTTAGGGTCCTGAGATCAAACCCTGCACTAGTGTCCGTGCTGGCTGTGGAACCTACTTAAAATCAAACAAACAGAAATCAGCCCAAAAAAGTACGATCCTTTGTGTTGTTCTATACTGTGGATCAGATTTTATTTTTCGTTTCTTTTTTTTCTTTCTTCTTTCTTTTTAAAGATTATTTATTTGTCAGTGAGAGAGCACAAGCAGGGGGAGCAACAGGCAGAGGGAGAGGCAGGCTTCTGGTTGGGTAAGGGATCTGATGCCGGACTTGATCCCAGGACCCTGTGATCATGACCTGAGTCATGTTAGGCTGCTGCCTAACAGACTGAGCCAACCAGGCATCCCCCAGGATCAGACTTCAATAACCCTACCAGATTTCTTTAGCTTTGACATTTTAAAGGACAATGAAAGCTAGCTAAACCTACACCAGGATTCTGCATCTGCTGGGGCTGTGCTGTCCGTGCCTATGTGCCTCCTGTTCTTCTAACCCCATCAATTCCACCCATGTTTCAGCCAGTGAACTGTAGGCAGGTGTGGGTGTGTCACTGAAAGCTTTGACTCATCATTCATATCTTTATTGTAAGCTTATATTCTTTATTTTTTTCTTTTTTTTGGGTAAGATTTTATTGATTTGTTTGTTTATGAGAATGAATGGGGAGCAGAGGCAGAGGGAGAAGCAGACTCCCTGCTGAGCAGGAAGTCTGACATAGGGCAAGATCCCAGGATTATTTATGACCTGAGCCCAATGCAGATGCTTAACCGACTGAGCCACCCAGGCGCCTCTTTATTTTTCCTTTATTGATTATCTGCCTTTCTGAGGCAGCGTTCTACCTGGGTTTTCATAACTCCACACTAAGGTATTCTTCCACTAGTGTGGCCTGTTTTGAGGTAATTCCTATACATTCTGGCTATGCTGCTAAATGATGCTATGATCTTGGACTCTTTTTTTTTTTTTAACCTCTCTGAGCCTTGGTTTCCTCTGTGCTAATGTGGATAATATACCCTCTCTTGCAGATGTGTGGAGGGCCATGGCTGACTTGGATGCAGTTGGAGTCATCTCACGGCACATGGAATACACAATTTATCTTGCTTCCTGTCTTGCTAACGACATCTTGGTTTTCATGCTGTCTTAGAACAAGTAGAACTTGACTTACATGTAAGTTGTGAATTCACGTACTTTTGACAGAGGTGTTATTTTAGTTTAGTTTAGTTTAGTTTAGTTTAAAGCAGGCTCCACACCCAGTGCAGAGCCCGGTGCGGAACTCAAACTCACCACCGTGAGATCAAGATCCGAGCTGAGATCAAGAGTTGGCCGCTCAACGAGCCTAGTCACCCAGGCATCCCTTCTGTTTATCATTTTTCAAAAAATGTGACAAGTAACACTTTCTCTGCTTGGACCTGTCCTCACACCTGCTATGCTGGTCTGGGGGTCAGACGTGTAGCTGGTGTAGTGCTGGTGATGTTGAGCAAGACAGTTGTTAAGTCTTTTTACCCTAATTGCTGTTGTCCTATTATTTCCTTTTTTTTTTTTAAGATTTTATTTTATATCGTGGTGATATATGCTAAAACTGTTGCTTCTGGTCCTGCCTTAAAACTTGAATATGTAGGGCATTTTTTAAGAATTCATCCCTGGAGATACAGTATTTGTTTTTCTCTGTCTGACTTATTTTGCTTAGCACAATACCCTCTAGGTACATCCATACTGTTGTAAATATCAGGATCTCATCCTTTTTGATGGCTGAGTAATATACCATTGTGTGTATGTACCACTTTGTCTTCTGTTGCTGGACACTTGGGCTGCTTCCATATCTCAGCTACGGAAAATAAAATGCTGCAGTAGGCTTAGGGGTGCCTCCGTGCTTTCAGAATGTTGAGTCTGATGTGTCAACTGCCACAACAGTCGTGGCAACTCAGGAAGGGAGCCAGGTGCAGGAGGTAAGAGGAGGAGTGCAGCTTTAGGCAATCTGAGTTGAGGTGTCTGTTGGACGTGCAGGTGTAGGTTCTGGTTGGACAGTCAAAATGTAGGAATGGGTGCTTGGGGGAAGAGAGATGCAATCATGCTGTTGCCAAGGGATATATTCCTTGTAGAGAGAGTGACAGTTAAGGATTTAGGGTAATTCCTTCTTTTCTTGGGCAGATAAAGGGGAAGAATAAAGGAGTAGTGGATGGAAGGGGAGGGACATGGCTTTGATGCCAGGAAGGCATTTTAGCACAGATGTCTAGAGAAGAGATATTTCAAGGAATGAAATGTCAGCAATGTTCGATGATGTGAAAAGTGGCAAAGCAGCTTGATGAGGGGGTGGGGGTAGATCGAGGAGGTTGTCACTGAGTACTGAAAGAAAATGGGAGGTGAGTAGTGGAGTCCTAAGCCAGACATAGAGATAGAGTGCCTGGGCGTGAGACCATGGAGGTCACACACAAGAATAGCCTTTTAGAAAGTTTGATGGTAAAGACACAGACGATCATAACTCCAGACATAGCTTGGACAAGGGTGGGTTTTACAGGCTGTGTTTACCTATTTGCAGGTTGACTGAAGGGAGATGACAGATGGTGCATGCTGCTGGATGTTGTGGGTTGAGATGGGATCAGGTATACAGAAAAGCACACAGAGAGGAGTGTATGGATGCCCTGACTGCTTCTGTAGAACACAAGGCCAACATTAGGCATGGAGGGAATGGAACGTGGCTCAAGGAGATGTGCAGTCTCAGATACAGACCACATGGCTCAGAGTCTTACAGGGCTCTCCTTGCCTCCGCGTGGCCCTTCTCACAGGGTTTAAGTTTTGAAGAGTCCTTTTGTTTCTCTGGGTTTGGGGTGTGACTGGAGAGACATAGCAGAGAGCAAGGGCTGAGGAAAGACCAAAAGGGCAGGAACTCACAGAGGGGAGTCTACTACCCTCTCTGCCTTTTCTGGTATGGGCTCTCTCCTGATCTGGATGGACGGATGACCTGCCATTACTTCTTTTAAAAATGCATTTGGCTTTACCCTGCCAGAAAGCAACACATGTTTATTGAAGAATAGTGGGAAACCCCAGAGAAACTGAAGGAAGAAAATAAGCACTCAGCTGAAGACAACCATTCAAAAGTTCTGGCACCTTTTCCTCCCAACTTTCACTGAAGTTGAACAGATAAATGTATATATATGAAGTGATTTCTGGGAAAGACCAAAAAGAAAAAAAAAAAAGATACCAACAACAAGAAAACAAAAAAGAGAACAAAGCAGAAGAAAACGGTGTTCATTTTCTTCCTGAGGCTGCCCTTCCTCGATACTGCTACTTGGTTTTACTACCTGCTTTTCTCCCTGGGCTTTCTTGACAAAACATGGTTCCACTACTTTTACCTTCTTCAAAGTGTTTGACAGAGTCGTTTGCTTTCAACATGGAGTTTGAGCAAAATGGACTATTGTTTTAAAATATTCTATCATGTGTGCTGTAATATCTCATCCTGGACATGATACAAATGCTATGATAAAAAGAAGAGATGCTTTTAAAGTGATCACCAGAGTTGTGAAATTCATTGGCATGATCCTTCTTTTTTTTTTTAAAAAGATTTTATTTATTTATTTGACAGACAGAGATCACAAGTAGGCAGAGAGGCAGGCAGAGAGAGGAGGAAGCAGGCTCCCTGCAGAGTAGAAAGCCCGATGCGGGGCTCGATCCCAGGACCCTGGGATCATGACCTGAGCTGAGGGCAGAGGCTTAACCCACTGAGCCACCCAGGCGCCCCAACATGATCCTTCTTTTGAGGGTCATAATTCGTTTAATTTTTTTCTGCTCCAGCTTAACCTTCGCAGTCTTCAGTTGTTATGTGCATTAGACACAGTATTAGCAGTAGTGGCAGTAAAAATACTCCTGTCACCCTTTACAGGTACCATTTTACTAGCATCTCCTTACCACTGTAGCAGCTTTAAACCCTGTTTCCACCCTGTTCATTCCTTTAAATGCCTTTTCCTTAAAACCTTTTCTTAGTTTTTGGTGTTCTATAGCTTTACCACAAAATGTTTAATTGAAGATTTCTCATCTTGCTTGGTATCTGTGCATTTCCTGTATTTCTGGATTTATCATTTCTGTAATATCCTCAGCTGTTTTCTTCTGAAATTTTGACTCTGTCCTTCTGCTGTACTTCCCAGGATTCTTATTTAAACCTCCCGTCTGTTGTTCGTGTCTCTCAAGCTGGCGTTCATCTTCTTCTCCTGCCTCCTTGTGTTGCATTCTGGGGAATGTCTTCACTTCTTGGTGCAGTGTTGTGAAGTCCTTCATTCGGGGCTCATCTACTGCCCCACCATTCTGGTGTGTTTTCTGTTGTGTTTTACGTCTCAGTGATTTTTGGTCCCTGTTTAACTTCCTTCAGTTCCATGTTCACACTTGGCCTGTTGCTTTTGATAGGCTCTTGATCCTTCTTTATTTTTAAACCTCTTTTGTGTTCTTAAACAATTAACATGTAATATTTTCTATTCTGTATCTGATCATTCCAGTGTCTAAAGTCTTCATTTTCCCTCAGTCTTCTGTCTCTCACAGTGGCCTCATTTCTTGCATGCTCTGTGAAGGGATTTTGAGACCAGATTTATTGGAACATAGATGTAATCTCTTTTAATTCTGTTTTTTGGTGTGTTTTTTGTTTGTTTGTTTGTTTGTCTGTTTTTTCCTGGAGGGTTTGTCTTTCCTTTGCCAGGAGGCTGGGAGTGTTCTTGGTTGGGATCACTTTGGTTCCATTTGAGGGTCCTGGTTTATTAAGGAAATCTCAGGTTCAGTTCCCCCAACTTACCGTGTGGTGGGAACGGGGTCTGGAGGGCACAGGCCTGTAGAGATCCTGCAGTGAAAATGGCATTTGTTCTCTGGCACCCTGATTTGTTTTTCTTGAGCTTGTTGCTTACAGATCAGGTTTTGGCTCACTTGTTTCTGCCACCTCCCTCTTCCTGCTTCCTTTCCTACCATTTTCTAAGTCCTTTGCTAGTTTTCCAATGTCTTCTAAAGCCCAGAAATGTTTTGTGAATTCCATTTGCCATCACTAATTGCAAGTCTCCTCCTGCAGCAGGAAGGCCAGAGCCAGACACTGTAATGCTCTGCCTCCCACAGAGGAGATTTTAATACCCTCTCCTCGTGTTCAGAAATTCTAGATTGGAGATGGAGTTATGGATACATTACCATCTACAGAGGATTAGTTGCCTATATAATAGAACAAGTATGCATTATTCTAATCTTCCTAAAACTTCCATTTTGCATAATAAATATGAATGAATAAGGAACCTGCATTACTTTAGTTTATGCAGATGTTCTTTCTGTCTCTGGCTTTAGATGGTAGGTTGTCATTTGTATGGTTCATTCTGAAAATTGGGTAACTTCATTCTTATTTTCTACATGTTGGTGCCATATAAAGTGATGATTTATGGAGATTCAGAGGTAAATATTTATCAACATCTAAATAATTGGGGAAGGCTTCCTTTACAAAAGGTAGAATTATTAAGACCTGTTTAATCACAGAAGGGATATCCTGTAAAGCTAGCCCATAAATAAAAAGTGGATCAGAAGAAAGCAGAGAGAGGAGAGAATTTGGAAGGAGCACGTGGAGGGACACCTACTGCCTATCCCTGTAAGTCAGGGGCAATCTGGAAGGGAAACCTTGTTAAAGGAGGCAGTAGTGTTTAGATGTAATGAGCTACTGGAAACCTCACAGTGTTGTGGTGAAGCAAGTGGTGTGCAATCAAGTCCGCAGCCCAGTTGAAGTTGTGGCTTCAGGCAGCAAGCGAGCAGGCCTTTCTGTCTGCCTTTATCTCCAGTGGGAGCGACTTGTCCTCCTTGAAGTCAGCCTCCAGACATCTTTTCCTGTCGCTACACATCTGTGCATCACTGAGAATTTCTGCGGTTGCTGCTTCATGGAGATGTTTGTCAGTTTTGGGTTTTGTTTGTTTTGTTTTGTTTTTTACTGAGGTTCACTTGCTAACTTTTCTCTTCTCTTAAAAAAAATTATATTTAATCTAGGGGTGCCTGGGTGGCTCAGTGGGTTAAAGCCTCTGCCTTTGACTCGGCTTGAAGGCATGATCCCAGGGTCCTGGAATTGAGCCCCACATCAGGCTATCTGTTCAGCAGGGAGCCTGCTTCCCTTCCTCTCTCTCTGCCTGCCTCTCTGCCTGTTTGTGATCTCTGTCTGCCAAATAAATAAATAAAATCTTTAAAAAATATATGTGTTTAATCTAGGGGCACCTGGGTGGCTAAGTGGGTGGGTTAAGCCTGTTTCTTCAGCTCAGGTTATGATCTCAGGGTCCTGGGATTGAGTCCTGCATCAGCAGGGAGCCCTCTTCCTCCTCCGCTCTCTCTGCCTCTCTGCCTACATTTGATCTCTCTCTGTCAAATAATTAAGTAAGTAAATAAATCTTTTAAAAATATATATATAATCTCTTCCAGGAAGAGATTATGTTGAGTGAAAAAAGTCAAGCAGAGAGAGTCAATTATCATATGGTTTCACTTATTTGTGGAGCATTACAAATAGCATGGTGGACAAGGGGAGATGGAGAGAAGGGAGTTGAGGGAAACTGGAAGGGGAGGTGAACCATGACAGACTATGAACTCTGAAAAATAATCTGAGGGTTTTGAAGGGGTAGGGGGTGGGAGGTTGGGGGAACCAGGTGGTGGGTATTAGAGAGGGCATGGATTGCATGAAGCAGTGGGTGTGGTGCAAAAACAACTAATACTGTTACACTGAAAAAATATATATACATATATATATTTCATCTCCTATTACCATGTATTTCAAATGGTAGTGAGGGATGATGGTGTGGGACCCCATGAAGTGAATTTACACTGCCATCTTGACCACAATATAAGTGTCGTACACAGCCGTCCTGTGTCCCCTTTCATTCTGAAATGGATTCTCTCTTCCCAGCTGTTATCAATAGAAGACAGGGGTCTTTGTTCTTGTAGGTGACTTGTCCAAGATCGCACAACTTTCGAGGTTTAACCTTTGGTCTGATTGTAGGACCCATTTTCTTTAACTCAGTGCTATGCAACCTACCATGTAGGACTCTCAATACTCTCCTGCTTTTGAAGCTGTACTCCACAGGCCACGTCTACCAGTGCATATCTATTTTTGTCTAGTTCACTCATTTATTGCACACATTTACTGGATGCCAGCTATGTGTTTCAGGCACCTTTCTAGGTGCTGGAGATATGGCAGTGGGCAAGTCAAACACAACCCCCTGCCCTCATTGAGCATGTTCCATTTCCTACTACTGGAAGCATCCACCAGGAACAATGGACTTATGCCAGAAGTCCAGCAATGATATGAGTTCCAGAAATTTCTGAATGGTTCTTTGTGGAAGTGATGATTTGGCGGCAGCCCTCAAGGTAGCTACCTGCACGGGCAAAAAAAAAAAAAAAAAAAAAAAAAAAAAAAGGAGGGCTGGTGTAGAAATGCCTGATGAATGGGCTTCAAAGTCAAATAACTGAGCCAGGTCTTTAAGGTCTTATTTAGCTCTGAGATTTTTCAAGAACTTTCCATGATACATAAGCATATTATAGAAAAAACCCTATTCAAAGCACACTGTAAATTTGGAGGATGATTGTCTTTGCATTATTTTTGTGATTAAATGACAGTTGATGATACAGGCACTGTTGTAAGTCACTTATCCCTGTGCAAACACTTTGTGGTAAATTCTTTTATCATCCTTATTTTTCAGAGGTAGAGACTGATGCAAAGGGAGAAGTTTGGTGGTTCTCCACTGGCCACAGCTAAGCAAGCAAAAAGCAAAAAGCAGAGCCTGCATTGGAACCAGGCACTGTGGCTCCAGACCCCAACTCTTCACCCTTGGGCTTCTTGCAGCACGCCTGATTTCTTGTCACTAAGAACTTGGTGCAGGAGTTTAATGGTACCTTTAACTTCTAGTTTTTCTTTCTCAGAACTGAATCTGCATTGCAGTGCATCTCTGCATAAACATGTGTTTAATTTTGTCACCTTTAATTTTGTTTTTAGGTAAGATCTGAAGGAGTCAATCTGTTTCTTCTGTGGCTTCAAGCACTTCAGACAAACTTTGCAGAAGAGCAGGTGCTGATTTTTGCTTGCCTCGTGCCTGGTTTCCCAGCGATCATGTCATCCAGAGGGACCTGCATGGTGGAGACACTCATCAGTCCTAGCCCTGGTGTGGCGGATGGTGAGGAACATTTTAGCCAGCCTTACAGGTTGAAATGACTCTGGAAGTTCTCTTGAGGGATTCCTCAGCTTGTCATGATCCTGAATAGAACCCTTTATTTCGTAGATGGGTTTGGAGGAGGAATTATCCCCTGCTCTTGTTCACAGTAATGTCTTACAGACATTAGAATAGAAAGAATCAGAGCCTTTTTTATATGCAATGAGGATGGGAGACATTTACTGAAGTGGTGGAAACAGGAATGGAAGGGAGGACTCAGATGTTGGAAACAACAGGAAGTGGAGACACATCATGTATCTGGAGTGTTTTCTTGGCTGTGAATGAAATTTAAATCTGCCATCCAAAACTACTGTTTATTGTCCTCAGCATGATTGTTTCACGAGTGGACATTCATCTGCTCACCCAGCCCTGTATTTTCATGCCGCATTCATGGAAAGACAGTAGCTGCTTCCTGGGAAAGTCATGGCAACCATCTGTGTCCCATGAGTTTTTAAGGAACTTGCCAGTTAGGGCCATTGATTGATTAATGCACATCACTTTATTGCCCAAAGACAGGTATTTGATCCTTAGGCTGACCGAAGCAGAATTTGGCAGAGAGAAGAATAGTTTAGAGGGAGAGGTGGCTTCATGGGAGTTTTTACCGTATTTCCAACCCCTTGATGCTCGCTGGCCTGGAGTGTAGCGTGAGCAGGTTCCAAAGGAGGGGCAGATGTTGTTGAGGGCGGATACTCCAGGGGCCCGGAGATCCGTCAACCGCAGAGCTTTGCAAAATGGCGCCTGGCGATTTGCCAGAAGGTGTGTCTAGAGTGACTGGTTGTAAACAGGAAGTACTACCTATTGGCTGTTGAACTATTGCTATGCTGTGGGTACTTGGTAACAAGCTTAAGATTGGTGGATGCATATCACTGTCTATGCTGATTGGCTTAGCTCCCCTATATAAGCGATGGCCATATGAAATAAAGAGAGCCCGCTTTTTTGAAACCCGACCAGACTGAGGGTTAGTATCGCTGCTGGACAGCGGTAATTGGTGCCGAAACCCGGGAAATAAATAAAGGAATCTTGTAAGGTAATCCGCAGGAAAGCGGGGAGTAAAGGCCACGTTCAAAAGTGGGAATTCCGCGGTAAAGCGGGAGTAAAAATAGAAAAACCTTGCAAGGGAGAATTCCGCAGGTAAGCAGGGTAAAACCACGACAAAGGTGGTGGGATTTAAACTTGTACAAGTCCGCAATAAGAAGCGGGGCGGCCTTGAGCCGGGATTTAAACTTGTACAAGTCCGCAATAAGAAGCGGGGCGGCCTTGAGCCGGGATTTAAACTTGTACAAGTCCGCAATAAGAAGCGGGGCGGCCTTGAGCCGGGATTTAAACTTGTACAAGTCCGCAATAAGAAGCGGGGCGGCCTTGAGCCGGGATTTAAACTTGTACAAGTCCGCAATAAGAAGCGGGGCGGCCTTGAGCCAAGATTTAAACTTGTACAAGTCCGCAATAAGAAGCGGGGTGGCCTTGAGCCGGGATTTAAACTTGTACAAGTCTGCAATAAGAAGCGGGGCAGCCTTAGAGCCGGAATTTAGCCGCGCGAGTCTTTAACATCCACGTAAAAGCAAAAACTGCTCGGGCCTTTTTGAATACAGTGGAAAAGGCGGCTCCATGGTTCCTAGATGAAGGCTTGCTAAACATACCTCAATGGGACCACTTAGGGGAGGATTTGAAGAAACAGGATGCTTTAACTCTTCGCCTCAAATTTAACATAACAAAAGCACAGGCAGGGGACATGCCTTACTAACTAAATTGCATGCTCTTACTAACTGCACTGACCTTGGGGGTTAATCCTAAGGGTTTGTTACCTAATCATATATGGCATATGGATGTCACACATGTTTCAGAATTTGGAAAGTTAGGACAGTTTTCGGGAAATCAAAATCAGATCAATTTTCCACCTGCAGTGTATTTGCAAACTGCTAAACTGCTACTGCTGCCGCTACGGCGTGGAAAACCATACAAGGCACAGGTGATTTATCGACTGTCTACGAATACCGCAGAAGCTCTACAAACCCAGAGTGAAATTAATGATCATCTCGCTGCGGGTATTCTTTTTGCTAATCAGCAGATTGACTTGCTACAAGAACAAATGGACATTGTAATACAACTACTGACTGTAGGATGCCTTCGCTCAGATACTGGACTCTGCATTACTCCAGTTGGATATGATAACCTCACTCGAGCAGCTAATTATTCCAGGGGACTATCCAAGATGCTTACAGGCAACTGGAGTGCCAGATTCGAGAATCTGACAATACAGCTTCGTGCTAATATTGTTAACGTTAATGCCAGTAAGGTAGAAGTAGCTTCAGTATCTCAATTTGTTGCCTTTATGAAAAATGTTGTAGGATGGGGGAAGCAATGGTTTGAGTTCATATCCATGGGTGGATTGCTGATATTCGCTGTGGTGTATTGCTTATGGTGCATTTGCCCCATGATGAGGATTTGTAAAAGAGACACCATTGCCATCAAACAAGCTCTGTTATCCATTGAGTCCGGACAGTCGCCCCAGGTATGGCTCAGTATGCTGGATCGGTAGTCAAAGACGGGTAAGATCGTAGGCGGAATATACCAACCTAAGACAGGACATGATCCTATAAGCATCATGATCCAATGACGGGTAAGGATATTCTTGGCCTTGCAACAACCTAAGACAGGCACGACCCCTGCTGAGTCTTTCCTTCTACCATAAAACAAAAAGGGGGAACTGTTGAGGGCGGATACTCCAGGGGCCCGGAGATCCGTCAACCGCAGAGCTTTGCAAAATGGCGCCTGGCGATTTGCCAGAAGGTGTGTCTAGAGTGACTGGTTGTAAACATGAAGTACTACCTATTGGCTGTTGAACTATTGCTATGCTGTGGGTACTTGGTAACAAGCTTAAGATTGGTGGATGCATATCACTGTCTATGCTGATTGGCTTAGCTCCCCTATATAAGCGATGGCCATATGAAATAAAGAGAGCCCGCTTTTTTGAAACCCGACCAGACTGAGGGTTAGTATCGCTGCTGGACGGCGGTAAGATGTATTTTAATGAAGGCCATTTTTGAAAAACCCTTTGAACGTTGGTGAAAGAACTCCTTTTTTTCCCCACTCTGGAGCAAAGATATATCCACAAGAATCACTCCACTCTTGCCGGCCATATCAGGGGAAAGGATCGCTGAGGACCAAACATGCTTTTTCCTTCAAGTCCTATTGAACTGTATGGTTATTCAGGTAAAAGCAAAATCTTGGATAATTCAGGAATGGTCTTTCTCTTGATAGGAAAGAGGAAACATTGCTTATTTTCTCCCAGCTCATCCATATTTTGTATGTTTGCTTGTTTGTTTGTTTGTTTGTTTTTTGAGTTGACTCTTTATGATATTTCACTAGAACTTGAATATGTGCTATATCACATCAGCAAAGACCTGGCATACATAATATTTTGTGTGAGAGTGTATGTCAAGCAAACATTTCAGTTCTCCCATCGGCTTTTATATTACCATATTCACACAGAACACTTTACTTCTAACACTGTGGCTGAGGCTGTGGATTTTTCCCTCACCAGGCAACTCTGCAACACCAGCTGGGTGTCCTGTAGTTTTACTCAGCTTTGACACTGTCTGCCTTGATATGGCATCTGATCCCACAGGTTAAGGGCTCAGTCCCGTGAGACTGTTCCATCACATTCAGGTGCCAGTCATAAGTAGGAGGAGCCCAGGTTACCCACAACTTCTCTACAACTTGGCTACAAATCAGAGGTCCCTTCAACTCCTCCTCTGGTTCAACTGAGTGGCTCGCAGAACTCTGGGAAACATTTGTTTTCATTTGCAATTTATGAAAGATATGATAAAGGATACAGATGAACAGTCAGATGCAGAGACACAAAGGGCACAGTCTGGGAGGGTCCCAAGCACAGGAATGTCTATTCCTGTGGAGCTGGGTTTTATCCCCCTCCTGGTACCTGGATATGTTGACTTACCTGGAAGTTTCCTGAAACCCCTGCTATGAGGATTTTTTTAAAAAGATTTTATTTATTTATCAAAGAGAGAGAGGGGGAGAGAGCGAGCACAGGCAGACAGAATGGCAGGCAGAGGCAGAGGGAGAAGCAGGCTCCCTGCTGAGCAAGGAGCCCGATGTGGGACTCGATCCCAGGACGCTGGGATCATGACCTGAGCCGAAGGCAGCTGCTTAACCAACTGAGCCACCCAGGCGTCCCTGCTATGAGGATTTTTATGGAGGATTCCTTACATAGATGTGCTCTGCTTTTAGCCCCCTCCCCTCTCTGGGGAAATGTAGGGGTTGGGGTGGGGGTGCCGAAGATTCTAAATTCTAATCATGGTGTGGTCTTCCTGGTGATGTGTCCCCACTGAGGAGCCATCTCGGAGCCCACCCAGAGTTGTGTTATTAGAACAAAATATTAAACTCAAAATGGATGGAAGACCTCAATGTAAGATAGGAATTCTTGCCAGGTTTCTTAAGGTGATTCTTTCTCTCTGCTATCCCTCAAGATTCTATCCTTGCCTCCCTTCCTGACTGCACTGTCCTATTGGGCAATCTTGCCTATTGGGCAGGTGGAATGGACCAGTAGGGTCAAAATGCACAGCTTCTAGAAGGCAAAGGGATACTCCAGTCTGCTCTCAGGACTTTGGAGTCTTTGTGTTTTTGGTGCTGGTGAAAGGAAATGAGAGAGGAGAGCAGACAAGAAAGAATGCTAAGTCATTAGAGAGAACTGGTAGGATAAAATACAGGCATGATGAGTAGAATGAGTTTAAAAACATGATACCATTGGGTGATTTTTTTAATACTCAGTAAGAATATTTTTAACAAAGTGAACCATTTAGTTTTGAAATATTCATTCTTAGCATAATTTGAGTTTTAAGATAGGATTACATTACAGGATTGTCAACATTATTTGTCACCATGACTTTTTTTTTAATTTCGGATAGGAATTTTAATAAGATAGCATTTTATTTCAGTAGACATTTAAGTTAAAATTTAAATGTATATATGTTCTTTCCCACATATTATCCAAAGGCTACAAATTAGAGTGGAAGAATAAGGAGAATCAAGATACTTGTTTTAAAGTTTTTTTACACTGTTTTGAAAATATTGTATTCCTCATTTATTTCCATCATTTACCATGTTAGCAAAATCTACAAACTTGTACTTGGTAAGAACTGATTGGGCTGGGTATAGAGGATGTCCACAGGGAAGCTGCCATTCTCTTTCAAAGTGACCTTTGTTCATTTTTAAGCAAAATAGTCACTTTATTCTTATATTTAATGGTAACTTTATTGTAAGAGGTTTAAAGTTTCCTAATAAATGATTTTACCTATTTGTACAAACTATTTATTTGTACCTCAGGAAGACTGTGGCTCCTAAAATAATTCAACATGTGTCATGATTCTTCTTGGTATAATTATATTTAAAATTAAGTTTTAAAATTTTAATTTTTAATTGAAACTGTTTATTGAAGGCAGTGTTTATTTTCTCATGCAAAGATGTTGAAATAAACATTCTCGTTGAAGTCTTCTCTTAACGGTGTTGAGGTACGGTGACCCCAGGCCCCAGACCTTACCCAGTGGTGAGGCAGACCATCCCAGGCCATGCAACTGCCCAGAGTAGCCCTTCCTTATATCCTGGATCTTTCATCCACTACGTGCTACTTACAGCTTCTTATGGAGGGGCCAATATTTGGGCAACTGTGCAACCTAAGGGCAGTAAGCTCCAGAAAGGAAGGAAACATGAGGGAATTTCTAGTTTCACTGCTCAGGGTTTTTTGGGTTTTTGTTTGTTTGTTTGTTTGTTTTCCCCTATGAAAAATGAAGGCTCACAGGACATAAGTATCCCTTTGATTGGTGCTGGGGTGGGGAAGCAAATTTTCTTCTCCCTATTATTGGAAAGCAGGCAAAATTAGTTAAAGTGAATAATCAGAAACAATTTGGGAGGGAAAGAGATCACAACAGGCATTAATCCATGTGGTGAATGTGGACTACTAATTCAGTTGTCTTTGGGTGTTTACTTACATACACACAAATGTGCATGCTTGGATCAGGGGAAAGCAGCAAAAACTTGATGCCTTTTGAAATATGTAGAAGTACTAACCTTTAGAGGTACCGGGCTGTGTATTTGTTAGCTATCTGTATATGGGTATTTTTTTCAGAACTTGATTCTGATTTGATAAATAGTCTATATTCACTGTGGAAAACATAGTATACTTTAATATATTGAATTAAAGTTCTTTATTGAGAACTTGTCTGCCTCATGCAAGTGCCTCCAGGTATATAAAAGGTGGGAGGTCGGGGTACCAGGTGGTGGGTAATATAGAGGGCATGGATTGCATGGAGCACTGGGTGTGGTACAAAAACAGTGAATACTGTTATGCTGAAAATAATAAAAAAAAAAAGAAAGAAAGAGAGCTGGACATACAGCAAGTAGTAGCTCAAGTCCAATACCATGTAACTTTTTGTATTGATTATGAAATTTAAAGGAGAAAGGGACTTTTTTTTATTATTCTATTTCTTTTCAGTGTTCCAGAATTCATTGTTTATGCACCACACCCAGTGCTTCATGCAATATGTGCCCTCCATAATACCCATCACCAGGCTCACCCAACTCCCTACCTGCCTCCCTTCTAAAGCCCTCAGTTTGCTTCTCAGAGTCCACAGTCTCTCATGGTTTGTCTCCCCCACCAATTTCCCTCAACTCACTTCTCCCCTCCATCTCCCAATGTCGTCTGTGTTATTCCTTATGCTCCAGAAGTAAGAAACCATATGATAATTGACTCTGCTTGACTTATTTCACTCAGCATAATCTCTTCCAGACCAGTTCATGTTGATACAAAAGTTGGGTATTCATTCTTTCTGATGGAGGCATAATAATCCATATTGTATATGGACCACATCTTTATCCATTCATCCATTGAAGGGCATCTTGGTTATTTCCACACTTTAGTGACTTTGGCCATTGCTGCTATGAACATTGGTGTACAGATGGCCCTTCTTTTCACTACATCTGTATCTTCTTGGTATATACCGAGTGCAGTTGCAGGGTCATAGGGCAGCTCCATTTTAATTTTTTTGAGGAATTTCCACACTGTTTCCCAATGTGGCTGCACCAAGAAAGGGACTTGTTATTAATTCTGTGGAGCTGGTCAAGTCAAAATTCAAAGATGAATTTTTTCAGACATAAAGTAGTTTATACTGATTCTATTCTTCAGATTCATCTACAAGGAAAAGGCTATAAAACTAAAGTCTCGGGAGCCTGGGTGGCTCAGTGGGTTAAGCCGCTGCCTTTGGCTCAGGTCATAATCTCAGGGTCCTGGGATCGAGTCCCGCATCGGGCTCTCTGCTCAGTAGGGATCCTGCTTCCTCCTCTCTCTCTGCCTGCCTCTCTGTCTACTGTGATCTATCTCTGTCAAATAAATAAATAAAATGCACATGCCTGTCACTTTGATGGGTACAGTTGGGAGATGAGGCTCAGATGGCCCTCCACTTCCGTGCAGTCTTTGTAACAAGGTTGTTGGACTTATTTCCTGTCCACTCAGAGCTCCAATAGCAAATGTTCCAAGAGAGGGGTTCCTTTTGGACTTGGGCCTGAAACTGACACGTTTATTTCACTGTTTAACACAGTCACATAGCCCATGTGAATCAAAGGGATTGGGGAGTCATAGGATTTGTGATCATTTTTTAACGTGCTACATATGTTCATATGTGCATTTTTTCCCATTTCTCTGACCTGTGGGAAAATGGAAGTTATTGATCAAAGAGTCACAGGTTATCAAGCTCTATGAGAGACTTCAGACTTAATCCAACCTCCATACTTTATAGATTATAGAATATATACATAGGTGCACATGTACATCTCCATATCAGTTATTATATATACACTTGTATATCACTAAAAATGGTATCTGTGGATTAGCCAATTCTTCTATCTTCATAGGAATGAAAAGGACTCGTCATTCCCCGGCAAATCTGAAGAAAGAAGCCAGAGCAAGAGTAAGGGAGAAAGAGAGTGAGAGGAGCATCTGATGGGATAGGATTTCTTACAAAAGGACTCCTGAAGTGACCAGAGAAAACAGACCAACAGAAAAGGGCAGACTTTGACCAAGCGGTGCTCAACGACGTGAATATCCACATGGAACAGAAGAGGTTTTAACGCTATTCCCTACTGATGTAGCCTACATACTAAAGAGGACATCAGAAGTTTTCTGGAAGATACCATAGAAAACCATTTTGAGGACCTGGGGGCGGTGGCAGAGATGAGTGGAACAGAACACCAAAAACAGGAAGCCCAAGAAAGCTTGGGTGCCGCTTCCAGATGGCGACGAGAGAAGAATTAGGCACGAACCAGTCAGCTGGAAAAGACTGGGAGCAGGGGACAACAGTCGAAAAGGACGTCTGCCAAGAGCAACTCAAGACAGTCTCACTTTTATTGGATAGAAAACAATAGCCAAAGAAGGATTGAGGAAGGTCAAATGTTAATCCCATCTTGCTGACAAGCAAGAAGGAGGATAAAGTTTATAGTTAAACAAGCACATTGAAAGAACTCTTCTAACTAGCAACAGGCACTTCTGGGAAGAGAAAGGCTCTATGGCGGATAAGGGAGGCAGGCAGTTTTCATTCCAACCTTAGCTAACCTGTCGTTCCCGGGTGCTCCGCTTTCCTGAAGCAGGCGGCATTCCGCCCTGAGCCTGCCGGGCTTCCAGCCAGCCAAGCTTCTGTGAGGGGGCTGCATTCCGCCATGAGCAAGCGAGGTATCCCCCGCTGCCCAGCTTCTGTGAAGGGGCGGTGTTCCGCCCCGAGCAAGCTGGGCATCCCCAACTATAAGTGCTACCATTTTACTTAAAACTGTGAAATTGGGTCAGATTTAAATTTCAATTTATGTTAAAACATTCTGTAAACTGGGTTAAACTTTGACATTTGTTCCCTCTGTTCAGTGAATAACACTATATCATATTCTGAAAAATACGCTAATTTTGATTTTGAAAAATATCCCTTTTTCCTCTTATGGTAATTATTAATATGAATTAATAGTAGAATTTGATATGGTTCCATATGCCCATAAATACTTTATTGTATATTATCAAATTTAATAATGAATATAATGTACTTCTTTGGACAATTTTTAAAGACCAGTCTACTCTTAAAAAAATGGAGACGCACTTCTTTAGTTCACACAAATTTCATTTTATTATATATAACCTCAGATAAATTTCAACAAATCATAATTTATTAAAATTATGTCTACTTAAAAATCTCATAGAAGAGTAAAACCATCAAAAATAATAATAAACACACACAACACACACACATCACCCATGTATTGGCAAATGACAATTGCTGTAACAATACATTAGGCATTCCACTGTTAAGGGCTATCAAAATTTCCATCAGTGACAAAAAGATTTGTATCCAAATGGACTGATTTTCCAGAATCCAAGAAAAAGTCTCCTAGGGTTTATTTAAAGATAAATATTTGAACAAATACTTCTTAAATTTAGGAAATTCAGAACATACGATTAAAGAATATTTGCAGTGCAGACTATATTCAATCCTTCCTTCAAAATGTGCCTTTGAGTACATAATTCTGTTTTCTCTATCTAAATTGAGCTGTCCTCCAAGGAAGTTTTCTAAAATGTGTGTCTCTGTGTGATAAATGTTCTAAGACCTAACATGCTTCATTGTATTTTTACTGTACTCTCAAATTTAATCAATAATTTGGCTTGATGTATAATATCTAGTTTCAAATATCTTTTCCATCTATACAAACCCCCAGCTGTCTCCTTTATATGCTATTACTATTGAGAATTCTGCTGTCAGTATTATTCTTGTACATTTTAGGTGATCTGTTCTTCTCTTGGGCATCATTTATGCTCTTCTATGTTTTTGATATTCGTAAAACTCATCATAATGTATATGAGTGGTTTTGTGTGTGTGTGGATTTTGTTTTGTTTTGTTTCTGATTTCTCATGTTTGGCATCATTTTAAGTCTGGTAATTTTTATCTTTCTTTAATTCTCCAAAATTTATCTCAGTACTTATTTAAATATTTTCTTTATTTTTTTTCTTTTCTGCTGCATTTGGGCAGAAGTCATTAATTTGTTTGTTTGTTTGTTTGTTTTTCCCAACTCATTTATTCATTTTACAGCTATATTCATCTTAGTCTCCATTTATTGTATTCTTTATTTCAACAATTTTCACTTAATTTATATTCACAGTATAGTATCTTTTCTTTGTATATGTATATCATTATTTTATCATATACTTTTAAGTTATTTTTAAAAATATTTTACTTATTTATTTGACAGTGAGAGATCACAAGTAGGCAGAGAGGCAAGCAGAGAGAGAGGAAGGGAAGCAGGCTACCTGCTGAGCAGAAAGCCCGATGTGGGGCTTGATTCCAGGACCCTGAGATCATGACCTGAACCGAAGCTAGCGGCTTAACCCACTGAGCCACCCAGGCGCCCCTTTTAAGCTATTTTTTAAAAGTACAGTCATTCAATTTTTTTTTAAGATTTTCTTTCTTTATTTGACAGAGAGAGATCACAAGTAGATGGAGGGCAGGCAGAGAGGGAGAGAGAGAGAGAAGCTGACTCCCTGCTGAGCAGAGAGCCTGATGCAGGACTTGATCCCAGGACCCTGAGATCATGACCTGAGCTGAAGGCAGTGGCTTAATCCACTGCGCCACCTAGGCGCCCCTAAGCTATTTTTTAAATTCCTGTTCCAATAACACTTGGATTGCCATATAAAGTTAACCACATCATCTTTTTTAGGTAAGTAATTGTACTTTTTATATGCATAGTTATTTTGGTCCATGAGTTCAGCTCCTCTTCGGATCATCAAATCTCTGTAAAGTCTGGGTATGCTAGGATTTTCTAAGCAACAATAAAATACATTGAAACCTGGTAGCTTAATTATAATAATGTTTTCTTTCTCAATCATTCACAATAGTATTACATTCTGAGTAGCTTCCTTCTATTTTGCAGCTATGGTGTTTGGAAAAACTTGAATTGTGATATCACTGTGATAATGTGAATTAGTCAGGGTTTTTCAGAGAATCGGGAAGAGAAAAAAAGGAAGATATTCTCCAGGGCCAACTTTAGAAGTGACTATTAAAACATCTGTCCAAATTCAATTGAACAAAACTCAGAAATGCCATCTCCAGCGAAATACAAAGAAGATTATATATAGTTCTGGGCACACACATCTCATTTGACCCAATGATGTACATCAATGAAAGACTGAAGGCCATTCACCACTCCATGGGAGAATTTAAAAATAAATTTACTAATGAGGCCAAGAATTCAGAATCACAAATACTTCAAAACTAATAATAACTGCCTTCACTTGATGTTATTCTATAAGATAAATCCTACGATCAAGTTTCAATTTTAAATTCTTACAATTTTAAATTCTTAAATCCTTATGAAGAAGCATCATTTGGAGGGAGCAGTTTTCATAATTTATCATCCATCAGCCTTTTTTTTAAAGATTTTATTTATTGGACACAGAGAGAGATAAAGAGAGAGAGAGAGAGAGATCACAAGTAAGCAGAGAGGCAGGCAAGCAGGGAGGGAAGCAGGCTTCCTTTTGAGCAGAGCCCGATGTGGGGCTGGATCCCAGGACCCAGAGACCATGACTTGAGATGAAGGCAGAGGCTTAACCCACCACCCACGTGATGAGAGAGCCACTCAGGTGCCCCTCATCCATCAGTCTTAATTGATTGGAGAAAAATGTGTGTAGGAATAATGCCTTAGGGAGCTAATCTCTCTAAAGAATTTTCAAGTCTTTACCCCTTCAAGGTTTTTGTACAGTTCTGATAGCCTCTAAACATCCAGCTGATTTCTACAGTGACAGGCCTGTTAAAACCTGTCTTCAAACCAGGAATAGAGCTTGAAACATACCAGTCAAGAGCAACTTTGAGTCTTTTAAGGAATTTATCATCATTTCTTTGTTTTTGGTTAATATCTGAAATAGTTCCATATTACACTTGCATAATTTCTCCAGAGCTGACTTTGAAGGAGGCATTCAGTTCCAGCTAGTTCCATATTTTGGCAAGAACTATAATTATATATATATATATATATATATATATATATATTTTAGGGCGCCTGGGTGGCTCAGTGGGTTAAAATCTCTGCCTTCGACTCAGATCATGATTCCAGGTTCCTGGGATTGAGTCCAACAGTGGGCTCTCTTCTCAGCAGGGAGCCTGCTTCCATTCCTCTCTCTCTGGCTGCCTCTCTGCCTTCCTGTGATCTCTGTCAAGTAAATAAATAAAATTTTTTAAAAAACATATTTTATACCTGTTATTCATGTTTATTAACTAAGATATCACAATACAAATAATACAAACAGTTGCTCTTTATTAATACCTTCAACCAAGATCAAAAAATATGTCATATTTTCTCCAAAAATTTTATATCATCTGATAGGTCAGATATATATAAAATTACATTTAAAGTTTTAAAAATATCAGCAAATATTTTCATTTAAATGCAAATTTGAAAAAAAATCTACTTTTCCAAACACGACTTTTTATCCTATTTTTTTTGAATTTTGTCGACAACTGATAAAAAGTTTAGCGAGACTATAAATGTTAGATCGAAAAAAATGATTAATACATGTAGGTTCAAATTATTATGTTCCATTAAAAATGATTTAGTCTTTGATGAACATCTGTTTGGTAATATGTTGTATCCAGATATAGTAAATTAATTACATATATAAAATTATAGGGAAATGACACCTTCCGTTCCATTATGAGTAGAGCTTTTAAAATGCTATTTGTCACAACCTGTCATCTTGTCATTATGTAGCATTATGTAGCATTTAAAAAATGTATACTCTTCACTTCGAAGTCTTTTAGAAATCTAAAACATGACTTTCTATGGTTTGTGTTTCCATATTCCTTTATTGCCAGTTTGAACAAATCCACATGCTTGGATTCAAAAGTAATAAATTCCTCTTATTTGGAAAAATGATGTTTATTTTTGTTCTCTCCCCCTTCGCAGGTGGTTTCATTTTAGCACACTTCAGAGTTATAATTTCATGCTTATTAAAAACATTTATTATGATCTACATAGATGAATGAAACTTTTATTTTATTAAATTATTTTGACAAAAAATCTGTTATTTTTAAAAATGTATTTCCTTTGAAGGGTTAATTTAGAACGTTCAGAGAGGATCTAGGAGTGCGGTATTATGCAGTTTTTAAGTAGGTATGAAATGGTTATTTATATGATTGTTTCTTTAAGGCTTATGTATATTGTCCATTATATGCTATAAAATATTTTGAAAGTAAATTTAAGGTATGTTTTACATAGTTTATATTTTGGAAAAAAAATTATTGAAATGACTTATGAAATTCAGTATACTCTCAACATTAATTTATTCTGAAATTTACCAATTGTCTATTGAACCTATTATATGGCAGATATTACTTCAGACTACACTGGTAAATGAAATACTTGGCTTTGTAGAACTTTTATTTTCATGGGTGAGACAATTAAAAGCTATAAACCTTAATAAAAATTGCATAGTGCATTCAAAATTGATGAGTATAATGGGGAAAAAGAAAAATTCGATCAGGGTGAGAAAAATCAAGGTTGCTAGGCAGGGGATGGGGAGTTAAAATTTTTAATAGGAAGATCAGGGTAGTTACAATGAAGCTGACAATTGAACAAAGGTATGGAAAGGTGATGAATTTGCCCAGAACTATCAGCAATAAGGTCACTCCAGACAAAGGAATTGGCTATCTTGAAGGCCATAAGGTTGGATCATGCCTGGCATATCTGAGGAATAGCAAGGAGGCCACTGTGAGTGACTGAAGAGTAGCAGGGAAAGAGGTCACAGAGGTTAAATGAGTGGCTAGATCATGTAAAAGCTTAGAAGTCATTGTAAAACTCTGGCTTTTATATTTGGAAACTTACTGTGTGATAGAATTTCTGCTAATAACTGAGAGTTCAAATGTCCATAAAATTTCAAGGATTCTTATTCTAGTAAGAGAATAAAGAAAAAGAGTTCATATTTTCACATGGTGAAAGGAAGCTATGGGAGCACAGAAGAAGGCACTAAAATCTCACCAATATATTTGGTGACTGTGACTATATATAAATTTGTATTTTCTAGATTTTTTATAGTCATGGAATCACACAGTATATATTATTCGTTGCCTGGCTTTTCTTTTCTCAGCATCATTATTTTGAGAATCTCCAACTGTTAATAGTTCATTTTGTTGTTGAATAGTAATCTCTTTAATGAATAGATCATCCATATCCTTTTGGTGACATGTCTCTTCCATTATTTCCTTCACATGTAAAATTGGATACTCTGTTTGGTTATTAGTAAGGTTTTTTATTTTTATTCATTTTCTAATAATCAGAATAGATGTCCATTATCAGATATATAATTTGCAAATCCCTTCTCCATCTTTACGGTTTCTCAATGGAGAGAGAGAGGAGGAAGCAGGCTCCCTGCTGAGCAGAGAGTCCGATGCGGGACCCAATCCCAGGACCCTGAGATCATGACCTGAGCCTAAGGCAGCGGCTTAACCCACTGAGCCACCCAGGCGCCCCGAATAGTAATCTCTTTAATGAATAGATCATAATTTGTCTTTGCTCTATTGATGGACATTGATAAACATTTCCATTGTTTTCAATTCTTAAAAATAAAGCTGCTATGAAATTCATATACAAGTCCTTGTATGAACATAGGGTTTGTTTCTCTTGGTTAAATGCCTAGAAGTAAAATGGCTATTTGTGTAACTGCAACATATTTTGCATTTAAAAAAATGTTCAGACTATTTCCCAAAGTGGTTGTATCATGATATATGCCAACAACAGTTTAGATTTTTTGTTGCTTCTCAATCTAGCTCAGACGAAGTACAATTAGCCTTTATAATTTTAGCCATTCTAATAGATATGTAAGCATGTCTCATTATGATTTTAATTTGTATTTCTTTAATGCCTAAATGTTGAGAAATTTGTCATGTGCTTATAAGCCATCCATATCCTTTTGGTGACATGTCTCTTCCATTATTTCCTTCACATGTAAAATTGGATACTCTGTTTGGTTATTAGTAAGGTTTTTTATTTTTATTCATTTTTTAATAATCAGAATAGATGTCCATTATCAGATATATAATTTGCAAATCCCTTCTCCATCTTTACGTTTTCTCAATGGAGCTTTGATAGCTGTGTCTTTCAAGAAATATACTACTTCTTTCCTGGTACACGGAGGTATGACTAGAACATTATCAATGTTGACCTTTGCAAAGAAAATCATGGCTTAAGATATATGTAGTCAGCAGTTGTTGGGAGTGTTCACCATCCTTGCCTCTAACTCATCTCTCACTGCCCACACATTCAGATATAGGGGAATATTGATTGACAAAATATTAATTGCCAAATAACACTAGTTGGAGAATAAGAAAAATGCAGGCACCTGATTATATAATATTACTTAAATAAAATATGTTTTTATAAGTGCTATTGGAAGTAAATTCCTCAATACTTTAATCACACAGAATGATGGAATCCTAGATTTTTTTTCTTGTATTTACTAAGAAAATGATCATGCCTCAAGTATATTAAAATGGAATAGGTAAAATTAAAAATTGTTTTAAGTTGATTTGCGTGTGTTGTGCGTATGTGAGAGAGAAAGTGAGAGAGAAATAGAAAGAGAGAAAAAGAGAAAGGGAAAGACAGAGAGGTGGCTGCAGTGAATTATGAGTTGCAGGATAGATTTTAAAGTTTTGTCATTTGCTTTCTACATTTCCTTTTCCTTAGGTTCAAGAGAACAATCAGTAATATCTCAGATGCCTGCTGGTAACATCAGCAGAAAGAGTTAGAGGTTCCCAGAAAATTAAAGATGAGATATAGTTTTCCTGACATAAGAAAAGTCATTTTTTGTCCCCAGCTATTTTCAATGATCTATACCCCACCTGTGTACTTGCCCAAGCACACTTCTTCCAAAATTTCCTGGGAGGCTCTTACAAAGAAATGCAAAAACCTCACTAGTTAAGGATTTTGAGGGAACAAGGCAATGGGAAAACTAACAGTCACCACCAGACCAGGAAATAGCCTAAGCTATTGAGACAATAAATCAGTGGTAAAACTCCTAGTGCTATTTCAAAAGTAATCAAGGCCTTGCATTCCTTGTCCCAGAAAATGAGTCCAAGACCCCATCTAGTTTATATCTGCTCTTGAAGCCTGCAGAGTCCCTTTCCCTTGTCCAACAGTTACCTCTGCTTTATTCTAACGTTGAAGTTTCTGCCCTCGGTGGAATACAAGCTTCATTCAGGTGAACATGCAATACATATTGCACAAATACATATGTGGATGTGCATGCATCCACAACCCTATGACCAACCATACACGGGATAATAAAACTCTCCCTTCTTAAATACTAAATAAAAATCTCTCTCCTGTTCAAACAGTCAAGGCTTTGGAACTTATTCCCTGTGATCTCCTTGTATGTTGTAAACAAAGATTCCTTTGTTTGACAACTCCACCTGTTTCTGTGATTCACCAAAGACTGACCTCAGTTAGTTCCGTTACTGTAATGGCTTTCACTACTCTGATTCTACCTCTGCAAGTCTCCAAATTTAACTATTTTTTTCTCCCAATTCCGCATGTTCTTGGCTTTAAACTGCAACTCTGAAGAGATGCTTTGCTTGTTTTAAAAAAAATCAAGAAAAGGGAGTAGTAGTCAACATTGTTACTTTGAACTTCCTGCCCTAAGGGGCTCTCCTGTTGTTTCTCTTTGACTTCCTGGACTGAAACGACAGAAATTTGGCAATACATCACTCCCCAATCCAGATTACTGACAGAACAGTTTAGACTCTTAGAAAAATATTAGTTTAAAAGATCACATAATTAAATACTTAAGCATGTAGGGTAATATAGGGGTTTACAAGAAATATATTTTGGTCATCTGAATATTTGGTTTTCAACCATGGCTACTGACTCACAGCTCCTAAAACTCTTGGAATTTCCTGTGATAAGGGTGAGAGAGGTGTGTTTTGTTATGTTAATGAAGTGACCTTCAGACCTCACTCAAGGCAAGGGCTGTTTGCCTGAAGGACCAACCACTTGGTGAAAGCCTTCATAACTTTTTGCCCAACATGCCTCCCCTTCCTCCAAATTCAGGATTATTTGGGGAGGGAAGAGGAGCTGGAGATTAGATCAGCAAATGACAAAGATTTAGTCAGTCATGACTATGTCATGAAGCCTCCACAGAAAACCTGAAAGGACTGGGTTCAGAAAGCTTTTAGTTTGTTAAATGTATAAAAAGGCAGGATGAGTGGCAGTCTTACAGAAGGTAATAGAAGCTCTGTGCCCATTCTCCATACCTTGCCCTGGGCACTTCTTTATCTATCTATTGATTTAAATCTTCTATTATATCTTTTAATAAGCTGGCAAACATAAAGTAAGTATTTTTCTGAGTTTTGTGAGCCCCTGTAGCAAATTAAAAGAACGTAAGAAGTAGGCCATTGGGACCTCCAACCTGTAGTTGCTCAGTCACAAGCACAGGTAATAACCTGGGGCCTACAGTGAGACTGGCATCTGAGATGGGGTTGGAGATAGTCTTGGAGGACTGATCCCTTAACTGATGAAATCTTACGCTATGTTCAGGTAGATAGTGTCAGAATTTAGTTGAATTCTTGGATATCCTGCTGTTGTCTGAAAATTATTTGGCATTGTTGGTATGATGTCCTTGAAAGACACCCCCCCCCAGTCGTTAAGTAATTAACTGCTCTTTTGTTGTGTAAAAGTACCCCTCCTCCCCTTGCAATGAAAAGACCCTTCCCCCAGGGTTGAATTCAATGTAACTGCTCTTTTGCCTTTCTGTAACCGCTTGGCTTTTAGGGCATGACACTTGACTCCTGTTTGAACAAGATACCCTCTCCTAATAGCCGGGGCATGGTCCCGTAGGTCACGTAGGCAAGGGGGCTGCATGGTCCCCTAGATCACGTAGGCAAGGGGGCTGCATGGTCACATAGGTCACGTAGACAGGATGCCTTTCTGCCCAGTAATAAGGTCAAACTTCCCCTCTTTGTTTCCCCTTCCCGCTTTTCTCTTCCCGCGAGGGGGGTCTTCCAGGGCCAATCCACTAACACCAAGTATGCCTTTTTCAAAAGTTCAAACTGTCCACCAATCAGTTGCGCCCCACCCATAACTTGTTTGTACCTTCCTATAAAAGACCCCGCTTCACTCCGGTCGGTGTGCTCGGTTTTGCACAGCAAAGGAAACAGTTAACAAAATCAAAAGACAACTGACAGAATGGGAGAAGATATTTGCAAACGACATATCAGATAAAGGACTGGTGTCCAGAATCTATAAGGAACTTAGCAAACTCAACACCCAAAGAACAAATAATCCAATCAAGAAATGGGCAGAGGACATGAACAGACATTTCTGCAAAGAAGACATCCAGATGGCCAACAGACACATGAAAAAGTGCTCCATATCACTCGGCATCAGGGAAATACAAATCAAAACCACAATGAGATATCACCTCACACCAGTCAGAATGGCTAAAATCAACAAGTCAGGAAATGACAGATGCTGGCGAGGATGCGGAGAAAGGGGAACCCTCCTACACTGTTGGTGGGAATGCAAGCTGGTGCAACCTCTCTGGAAAACAGCATGGAGATTCCTCAAAATGTTGAAAATAGAACTGCCCTATGACCCAGCAATTGCACTATTGGGTATTTACCCTAAAGATACAAACGTAGTGATCCAAAGGGGCACGTGTACTCGAATGTTTATAGCAGCAATGTCCACAATAGCCAAACTATGGAAAGAACCTAGATGTCCATCAACAGATGAATGGATCAAGAAGATGTGGTATATATA
The DNA here is from genome assembly GCF_964662115.1 of Mustela nivalis. Classification (NCBI taxonomy): domain Eukaryota; kingdom Metazoa; phylum Chordata; class Mammalia; order Carnivora; family Mustelidae; genus Mustela; species Mustela nivalis. Next base: position 28,670 of record NW_028135912.1, read on the forward strand.
CACAATGGAATACTATGCAGCCATCAAAAGAAATGAAATCTTGCCATTTGCGACAACATCGATGGAACTAGAGCGTATCATGCTTAGCGAAATAAGTCAAGCGGAGAAAGACAACTATCATATGATCTCCCTGATATGAGGAAGTGGTGATGCAACATGGGGGCTTAAGTGGGTACGAGAAGAATAAATGAAAGAAGATGGGATTGGGAGGGAGACAAACCATAAGTGACTCTTTATCTCACAAAACAAACTGAGGGTTGCTGGCGGGAGGGGGTTTGGGAGAAGGGGGTAGTATTATGGACATTGGGGAGGGTATGTGTTTTGGTGAGTGCTGTGAAGTGTGTAAACCTGGTGATTCACAGACCTGTACCCCTGGGGATAAAAATATATGTTTATAAAAAATAAAAAATTATATTTAAAAAAAAAAGACAATCTCTTCTCTCCTTAGAGAACTATGGTATCATCTTTCTTTGAGAGAGAGTTAGGCCCATTGGTTTCCTCTCTCTTTTTTGCAATGCATATCAGGGAACATGAAGAAACCATAGCTACCAATAAGAACTGAAGCTGACAGAGACTTGAAGAAAAGGGAAATTCATTAGGAAAGAGTAAAATGTATAGGTTGCCTCAAGAATATAAAAACAACCCAAACATACATCCTCAAAAATCACAGACTTGGACCATCTTAAAACCTGCATTGTGTCCCCCACAAGGACATTCTAACCTCCAATGTGACAGTACATGGAGACAGGATCTTTAGAGTGGTCATTAAGATTAAAGGAGTTCGTTTGGATGGGGCACTTATAGGACTAGTGTCCTTATATGAAGAGAAAGAGACATAAGGATGAGTCTACACAGAGAAAGAGGCTATGTTAGTTCAACCAAGAAGATGGCTCTTAGTAAGCCAATGAGAAAGGCCTCAGGAGAGACCAAACCTACAACACTGTGATCTTGGACTTCCAGCCTCTAGAACTATGAGAAATAAATTTCTATTATTTAAGCCAAAAAAAAAAAAAAGAAGTCACTTAAGGACATAGTCATCTGGATACCAGCAAAGCATTAAAATTATCAATATAAAAGAGGTGTAAGATGTAGGTGATACATGTGGAACAAAAGCTAGAGAAAAAATTAGATTTCCTTACTACTCATAGCCTGTTGACAAGTCCTTGAAGTTCCTCTGGGGACTCAGCTGCTTCCATGTGGACACATCTACTCAGGGCAAAAAGCATTCTTAGTCCACCCCCCCAGGATACTGAAAATCTACTTTCACATGTAAAAATTACTTTGGAAACTTCTTTATCTCTATTCCCCACCCCTGCCCTCAAGATATACATTGGCAATCATCTCCCAAGCATATACCCACTGATACACATCAGAAGAGTCTCTTCCCTGAGTTTTTACTAAATAGTAATAAATGACCTTTCCCTAACAATAGCTAGCCCCCTCAAGGTCCTGGAAACCTTGTTTATAAAATACCTTGGAGGCTTGTGCTATCCCTAACCTCCTCCCAAATTGAAAGTATATAATCAGCCACTCTTCATGACCCTCTCTCTCTACTCCAAATAAATGAATACATATTTTTTTAAATAAAATAAAATAAATGACGTTTTTTTAAAATGAAAGAAGAAAAAGGAAAGAAATATTTGAATATTAATGTACATCTATTTCTCAAGCATAAAATAGTCAAGACACTGGATTAAAACTTACATACAAAAAAAGAAAGAAAATATTCATAACTATAGTTGACTCTATGAATCCCAAACTAGGGCATACATACCAAAGACAAAAAAAAATCATAAGTGTTAGAGAGAAAAAAAATAATTCATTAATAAAGAAACAAGAATCCGACTGACAGAAATTTTTTAAATAACATCAGATATAAAAAAGAATGAAGTAATAGCTTTATTATTTTGAAAAAAATAATCACAAATGTAAACATTTAGATCCTTATAAAATGTCATTGGAATAGGAAGGCATAATAAAAAAAAATATTTTCAGGAATACAGACCACAGATAATTTGCCTTAATTTGTGTAGGCAGCACTTAAATACTAATATTATAACAGTTAAAATGTACTCTATGACCTATGGGGTGGGGTAAAAGAGGATGACCAAGTCATCTTGAAATAATTCAGTTTTATGAAAAAAGTAAAAAAGTAAAACGATCGAAAAAAAGACTTGAAGAAAAGAGAGATAAAACATATGCATAATAAAAATAAATAAATAAATAAACAACTGGAGTGCCTGGGTGACTTAGTCGGTTCAAGTTGTCTGCCTTCAGCTCAGGTGATGATCCCAGGGTCCTGGTATTGAGCCCTGCATCAGGCTCCCTGCTCATTGGAGAGTCTGCTTCTCCCTCCCATTGAGAAAAATAATTTGACTTATTTATTTGAGAGAGATAATCTTTAAATTTTACTTATTTATTTGAGAGAGAGTGAGAAAAGAAAAACATGCACACAGGAGGGGGAATAACAGAGGGAGAGGGAGAAGCACCCCACTGAGCAGGGAACCCCCTGCGGGGCTCTATCCCAGGACCCGGGTATTATGACCTGAGCTATAGGTAGACACTTAACTGACTGAACCACTCAGGTACCCCAATCAATACAATCTTTAAAAATAATAATAATAATAATAATAAGTAATATTTCATATAGTATGATTTTTTTTAATGTAAGACTTGGTATAAAAACAGGATGACATACTTGTCTAATAATAGCAAAAGACTTTGATAAGTTTAGATGCAGTAGTACATAAAAAATTTAACTTTCTTCATTAACTGATAATTTAATTAGATTAAATTAAGAGACATCAAAATTTAGAGAATCTAATAGTCCTGATCTATTAATAAATGTAGCCATCCTGACCCCAAAACAATAGTCTTCAGTAAGTATATAAGCATAAGTTGAACATTTACACAAACAGGCCATTATTTAGGCCAGAAGTATATGCCAATAAATTCCTAGAGTTAAATATCAGGCTATATTTTCCAAGAATAAGGCAATAAAATTAGAAAACAATGACCAAAATATTAAATTCATATAATTGGAAGTTAACTTCATACCTAAAAAGAAATAATACAGCTAATTCAGAAATTTTTAGAATTACAGTACTTTGGTAATATCAACTCTCAAAATGAGTAACGGACAGGTGAGGCTAGGGAGGAAGAGATCCATAGGGAACTTTGTGAACAGGCTCTCAGAAATCCCCAAAATGTGATGTGGTAAAGAGATAAATTGGACCACCCTACCCCAGGAAGAGCACCCTGATCTAGGCATGTGGGATGGAGGACCACCCTGCCCTAGGTGTATGGAGTGGGTCATGTGGGGTGGGTGTCTTTATGATAAACACCTGTAACCAAAAAAGAATAATCAGACCCTCAAAAGGAGGTAAGCCATTGCAGGAGTTATTGATAGAGATGTTAAAAGGATTAAAGTTGCCTGGTTACCTTTTTATAAAAAATAAACCCTGAAGGCACTCATTGTTAACTGTGTGGGGACCCCTCTTAGTTGTGAGAGCTTTTTCTATATATTCACTTGATAAACTTCTGTCACTTCCTCACTCTCCATTGCCCACAAGATTCCTTCTTTGACTCCAAGAGACAAGAACCTAGCTCTCCCACATCATTCCCTAGAGTTAAGTATCAGGCTATATTTTCCAATGATAAGGCAATAAAACTAGAATAGAATGACCAAAATATTAAGTCCATGTAACTGGAAGTTAACTTTATACCTAAAAAGAAATACAGCTAATTCAGAAATATTTAGAATTACTGTACTACGGTAATATCATTTGTGAAAATAAGTGACAATAATTAAAGGTATGAAAGAAATCTAAAGGTTTAATTGTATTAATTCAAAAGAAAAACAAAACAATACAACAAAAACACCAAAGCATAAAACAACAAAACAAAACAAAAAGAATATAAAGGCAAAACCTAAGAACGACAGCAGTCATAACAAAATATTATAGAAACAAGCAAATTTTTGGAATAGATTAATAAGAAAGATTTGACCAATGAGTACTGGTCAGGAATACTCAGAGATGATGAAGATAAAATAAAATACTAAATGAAATGTATAAAAACTAAATTATAGACCTAAGAGACTGATTAAAAATGCTTCTAGAAAAAGAGTCTCATTTGAAGACAATAAAATTAATAGCACCATAGAGAAAACTGTATTTGTGACATAGGGGATCAATTAGAGATGATAAAGTATTTCCTTAAATATCAAGATAACAATTAGACTCAGTGGCTCAGTCAGCTAAGCCTCTGCCTTCACCTCAGATCATGATCCCAAGGCCCTGAGACTGAGCTTGACTCCCTGCTTGGTGGGAAACCTGCTTCTTCTTTTCCCTCTCCCTCTGCAGCTTCCCCTGCTTGTGCTTGTTCTCTCTCTCTCTCACTCTCTCTCTCAATAAATAAAATTTTAAAAGTTAAAAAAAATTAAGAAATAAGCATCAAAGATTAATCCATAAGGTAAAAATATTTATTAAAGTGATTAATTAATTTATATTAAAATTAAATATTTCCTTGCAATTAAGTGCAGTGTGGAGAAAAAGTTAATAGACAACTGACATAGGAATGAACAATACTTAAAATATTAAAACTGACAAGGAATTATTAGATTTAGACTCCATGATGATCTCTATGTATGTGCATATAAAACACCTTAAAATACTTTGTAGGAATGTGCTACAGGAAATTAAAGAGACAGGGAGATAAAGGGGGAAAAATAGCTCAACTTGAAATGACTAGTTGGCTGCCACTGTGTTTTATTTACATTTTCCACCACTTTTTTGGTCAATGAAATTATTTTACATGTATCTATTATTATCTTGTAGGACATGTTACACTAATATCATTATTAATGAAGTTGAGAATAAGAATATGATGCCTCATTTCATCATAATTGTTAAAAATGATCCCTAAGCTGGTAAATGTAGGAAGCCAGAAACAAACAAATAATAATTAGCACCAGTTCAAAAGCTTGTCCACCTGGAACCTGTAAGAAAATCCAACTAGATCCTGAAAATGATGAGTGATTTGAGGAAACTGGACAGGGATATAGATTTCCAGATGCTTTTTACTTATAATGGCAATAGCAACTTAGACAAGGTAATGGAAAAAAATCTATTAATTGGCAGTAGGAAAATTATTAAAAAAATATAAACCATAAGCCAATGAACTTGGAAAAATTATGAAGAATCTACATAAACATAAAATGAAACAATATATATTTGCCAAGGCACATTCACATTTTAAAAAATAAGTTGAAAGGGGAACAATATGCCATAATACATATATCAATGTTTTTCATAGAAGTTTAGTATAAAAAATAAACATTTTAAATAATTTATTTGGAAATTGATATCACATATCTGAAAAACTTGGAAGAAGAAATGGATAACCATGACTAATCAAATGTAGCAGAAAAATGATTTACAATAATAGATAAAAGCTATTCAAAAATGTAGTGAATATTGGCCAAAGCTTAGAAAAATCGATAAAATATAAAATGTAAAATGAATTCATGAATGAAAAACAGAATCCCATTAAATCTAATTTGGAAAGAACTAATATTTTTTTTTTTTTTGTCTGAATCTGCTCTGCCTTTCATTAGGTGGGACACTGACCAAGCCCACTCAGCTCCTCTCTCATGCCCATTAATAGAAAAGTCAGGAACATTAATTACTTCTGGGATGAATTTTAACCACTGTGGATAGGATGCAGAAGCCAGTGGGTTAAACAGATTCTTTCTTGTTTCAGGAAAATAATTCTGAGATGTATTCTGTGCATTAGGATTGATGCTCAGTTGTCCACAATCATAATCCACTCAGTCTGAACTCATATATGTTTCTCCTGGACCACTTAGCTCTTCTCATTCTCTCCTCTTCCACGTGATCAAATCCCAAAATAATTATTTAGGTTGTGTATGCAAGTCCTGATTTTGAAGGGAAACTCAGTTACAGAAAGAGATGAAAATAAAGATACAGGGAAAAAAATGGGGCACTTGGGTGACTCAATTAGATAAGCATCTGACTCTTGATTTCAGCTCAGGTTGTTATCTCAGGGCGATGAGATGAAGCCCCTTTAGGCTCTGTGCTGGGCAAGGAGGTTGCTTAAGATTCTCTCTTCTTATCCCTTTCCTTCCACCCCTCACCTCCCATGCTGTCTTTCTCTTAAATAATAAGCACTTCTGAACTATCTTAGATTCTGTACCTTCTCTCCAGTCATGAACCTATCACTGTCTTTAACTCTTGAAAACTTCATTAGACAAATTAATGTGATGAAGGAAGCAATATGAGAAAGCCTATTAATCTGATGAGCATGGAACTAAACAAACCCTATAGATACTTTCCCTTTGATTTCTAGCCTATCAATACCTACAGTGAGTCACATACACTCAAGATTATTGTTTTTATTGTATACTTCATATATTCATTAATTTTTGACTCATTATCATTTTGTTAAACTATGGTAATAAACAAACTTTTAATTAACTTTTCCTCCTAGGATACAAATATAACTTGCACTTGAGCTTTAGCTAATTTTATGTTCTAAAATTGCCAAAACACAATGATCAAGGTTTCTAGATTATTTACTGTATTTTCTACTATATAATATTGTTCTATCTCTTCTGTATAAAGAAAATGAATGCTTGGGGCTCTTGGGTGGCTCAGTGCGTTAAAGCCTCTGCCTTCTGCTCAGGTCATGATCCCAGAGTCCTGGGATAGAGCCCCACATCAGGCTCTCTGCTCAGCAGGGACCCTTCTTCCCTTCCTTTCTCTCTGCCTGTCTCTCTGTCTACTTGTGCTGTCAAATAAATAAATAAAATCTTTAAAAAAAGCAAATGAATGCTTGATAACTAAATGAATGCTTTTCTGAATAAATTAAATATGGCAATAGCATTTTATTTTATCATGCTTTACATATTAAACTATAATATTATATCACTAGTCTACAAATAATCTACTCACATAGTGATTTGGAAGCTTTTATTTTTTTTATTATTTTTTTTTTAGATTTTATTTATTTATTTATTTGACAGAGAGAGATCACAAGTAGGCAGAGAGGCAGGCAGAGAGAGAGAGGAGAAAGCAGGCTCCCTGTGGAGCAGAGAGCCCGATGTGGGACTCGATCCCAGGACCCTGAGATCATGACCTGAGCCAAAGGCAGTGGCTTAACCCACTGAGCCACCCAGGCGCCCGATTTGGAAGCTTTTAGCAAAAGAATTCTTCCTCCTGATTGTAGTATAAAAGCCACAGAAATATACAGAAGACTCCCAGGATAGAAAGTTAAATCCAGTTATCCGTGATGCCTTGAGTAGGACCTGACCTATGTATGTCCTGGGATGCACTAGTAACTGTTACATGTGATAGGATTATATTTAATATATACAGTTTCATTTACTTCACAAAGGAGATATAAATTTGAGAATAAAATATTTGATGAATCTATAAAGTCTATATCTATTTGTAACCAATGTGGTAGAATTAAGATGTTAATTTGAAAAAAAAATTTCATTGAACACATACACATATTCAATTGTTTTTATATATATAAACAGCATTATTTATTTATGTAAATAAATGCATTGTCAGTAAAATCCATTTACTTATCAATCATAAGGGTACTTTTAAGTACTAAGAATAAGAAATATGTGAAAAGATAAGTGTTCAAGAGTGCAGTTTGTGGTAATTAATACAATATGATAGGCTCATAAAAAAGATATATTACTTGAACTTAAAAGCTTCTATAATTAAGCAATGACCACTTGAAATTTGTAATTAGTCTTGCTGCAGTTTTTCCTTGCACTTATTGCCCTTCCCCAGAAGTTCATTAAGAATTTCTGTGAATGTCCTTATGTTTAATCTCATTCATAGATTCCACTGCTGCTCACAAAACAAAGCCAAAAAGAGAGGTGACTCTATGTGGCACTCCATCCACAAGCAATACATTCATAAATAATTAAAAAGCTCTCTACTTCATTTGTTACCCATTCAGCTGATAATTTAAATGAGTAACTGAGGCCATTTTATCAGCACTTTTAATAGAATGCGACTCAGAAACTTCACAGTGTTATTTAAGAAGAAATGCTCATGTGGTAAGGTTTTTATTTTTTTTTTAATCAACAAAATAATTTTCAAATATTAAAACCAAATGTCTCCTTTTCCTCCAAGTTTCCTTGCTACATCAAAGTTATAAATAAATACATTACAATCGTATTTTGAGTAGTAGATAAAAACAAATGTTTTGAGGGGCGCCTGGGTGGCTCAGTGGGTTAAGCCACTGCCTTCGGCTCAGGTCATGATCTCAGGGTCCTGGGATCGAGTCCCACATCAGGCTCTCTGCTCCACAGGGAGCCTGCTTCCTCCTCTCTCTCTCTGCTTGCCTCTCTGCCTACTTGTGATCTCTCTCTGTCAAATAAAAAAATAAAATCTTTAAAAAAAACAAATGTTTTGAAACTGTCTGTGGGTTGAGTGTCTGGGTTAACTTGTATAAATATCTGATCTCAATGTATTTAGACTTTATTAGATGGTTGTTTTTAGACTATTTAAAAATACATGCTCAGATAATGACAACATTATTTTATTTATTTTAATAAATAAATTATTTTATTTAATTATGTTTAGATATTTATTTATTAAATTAATGATTTAATATTTAACAATCTAAATTTGAAATATTTTAAATTCTAAAAAATAGTTATTTAATTAAATCGATATATTTAATATAAATATTTAATAAATTATTTAATCATTATTATAATTATGCAATACATTATGTATTGTGTAATAATTGCATTTTAATAAATAAATAAATAAATGTATTATTTACATTATTTTATTTTACTTTATTTTATTTAGTTGACAAAGAGAGGGAGAACGCAAGCAAAGGGAGCTGCAGGCAGAGGGAGAGGGAGAAGTAGGCTCCCAGCTGAGCAGAAAGTTCAAACTGGGGTTCCATCCCACGACCGTGGGATCACCACCTGAGTCAAAGGCAGATGCTTAACTGACTGAGCCATCCAGATGCCCAAGGCTTTGTATTCTTTGCTTCTAAATATTGATGCTGCTTCATCTCTGGAGTTAGTAAATTGATGCTGAGAATTCATATCAAAGAATTGATAGTAGCTGTTAAGCAGAAACATGTAATTTACGGGAAAAAAAAAGAACAGAATGAAGAGAAAGGACAAAAGTCAAAAGCATATTAATATAAAATTTAATTAGATAAATAAAGCTGGTATTCCTGAAGGGGGCTAATAAAAGAGCTGCAAAGAGCTGATAGGATTAGGAAAATTGTCCACTCCTGGTCATTTCATAATTTTAATCTATTCCTTATTAATAAATATACTTAGTTCCAGAAACACAACCACATAAGGACATTTCCACCAAGTTTCCTCTAACAGCATTTACAAATTAGACGTTCAAACAATGTAGTTTTTTACATGTTGCATCTGTATCTTAAAGTTTAAACACTTTCTGTGACACATTTTCTAACAATGAAAATATATATATATATATATATATATATATACCTTATCCCTAAATGGAAAATATATATATATATATAGAAACCTTATCCCTAAATGAAACCTTTCTTTGTTTATTAGCTTAAATAGGTAAATTAGCAACAACAACAACAACAAACAGCTAATATTATAGAGGTAGGAACAATTTACCTTTTCATTCATTGCTATTTTCTAAAAATTCCTATTTTATTTTTTCTCAAGTCTGTCATAATAATTTTCTAAATCTCCTGCCTTATTCAATTTTTTTCTTTTAGTGGAAATCTCTATTTCATATTTATTTTCTCTTCCTCCACTCTTTGCTCTAATAATTCAATGTATTATTAGATTTTCTGTTTTTCTCTTTATCCAGATATATCTTTTCTTTCTTTCTTTCTTTTCTAAATAATTTGATTTGCTGGCATTTTACATCAGTACATGCTTTCTTATGGATGTTAGAAATGTCTGTGGAACTTCTAGAAGAATAAACTTTTTTACCTTTAAGAAGTTTACAGTCTAGAGTGCCTGGGTGGCTCAGTTGGTTAAGTGTCTTCCTTCAGCTTAGGCCATGATGCCAGGGTACTAGGATCCAGTCCTGCATCAGCTGCCTGCTCAGCAAGGAGTCTGGTTCTTCCTCTCCCTCTGCCCCTCCCTCTCTCTCTCTAATAAATAAAAAAAAACCATTAAAAAAAAGACTTACTGAAATCTGAGACTGAATTACTAAATTCAGTCTTAATATAAGAAAGTTAAACAAAGCAATGATCACAACTGGGAAATTTATTCAGATCATGGTTTAACATTTTTGGTTGACACAGGACCTCTTTCAGTAACAACTTTCCCTAAATATCAATTTCTTTTTAAGGCAAAAAATTTTGACAAGAAATCCAGATCCTTCTCATCATTTTCATATCAATTTAATGTGACATCCTCGGAGTATATAATCAAATATGTAATTATTCTATCTGTTGCCTTGTATATTGCCTGTATCTTTTTCAGACTCAAAGTTCCATTGAGGTAGAGTTTTTTTGTTCTGTTTTTAAAGCAGAGATTTTTAAAGTGTTTGATATATACAAGATGCTTAATAAGTGTTTACAAAACCTATGTATTTCAGAAGCCTTAAACAGGCTTTAAAATAATGTAGGTGATATTAGTAGTCATATCAAACAATTTGTAGGTTTCAGTCATGTAAATAACTACATTTCTCAGAGACAGAGAAACATACAAATGATCTGGGTCCAGTAGGATAATGCTAGCATGTGTTGTAAATTCTCTTATATGACCTTATTCTTGCAAGAATTGGTTATGTGGCAGAAAAAAAGGTATCACTATCTTATACTTTATGATTTAAAGAGATTTATGAAAGTTGTTAATTTCTTACACTACCCCTTTGTTTCAGTGGACCCAATTTCTGTGGTAATGGTGAGAGGAAAGTAGGCAATTTAGGCAGCAGCAAAAATCTCCTACAAGGCACTATAAAATAAGGCTTGTTCTAGATCATGGGTCTGTCCAAAGGGGAATGTTAAGGGGTAGAATGGATGATGGATGCATTGTGGACTTATAACTATAAGATTAATACTGTTATGCCCCAATAATGGGTCTATAATTAAAGGAGCGAGACTGATGTAAAGCGAAGGTCAAGCAAAGCCTTATTTCATGCCAAGCATCAAGAATCTAACCGAACGTTCAGAGCCACACCTCTTATGAGAAAAGGAAACCCTTCACTGTTTCACAGTCTAGCTTTTAAGGGCAAAGGCCATGAAGTCAGGCCTGGCCACGCACAGGTGACCAATGAGATTTTAACACACACAGGAAACTCCACAGTGAGGCTAGGTGACCAATTGAGGTTCAATTTACCCTAGTATAGACATTTGACCCAGCCTATTACACCTTGATTAGGATTGGTGCCAAAACGGTTCCCAAAGGGCAGAGGAGTGGGGCATACTCCTTAGTATCTAGGGAGACAATATGCAAACACCGCCCCCCCCCTCCCGCTGATTGATGTCTCCACAAGGCCTGACCCACCCTTGTATATGGGCTTTGTTACCTGGAGCTGATTTCCAGGTCTTGTTTTTAAGTGAATCCCCTGGGGGAAGGGGAGCAAGGACAGTTTCAGGGTTAACCTCAATGGAAGCCTCTTGCTAAAATATAAAAATATAAAATAGGTCCTTACATTACAACAACTCAGTAGGGAAAGTCCCTGTGTGGTGATAAAAGAAGTGATGTAACTTGCATTGCACATTTTATTTTTAAAACGTGTAAGTTGTATTTTTCCCTGCCATGAGATCATACTTTATCTTCATCTCTGTCTACTAGTTTAAAACTAGTTAAACAAACTCAACAATTTCTTTAAAAAATATTTTATTTATTTATTTAAGAGCAAAAGCCAGAGAGAGAGAGAGAGAAAGAGCACATGAGCAATATGGGACTCGATCCCAGGACTCTTGAGATCATGATCTGAGCCAAAGGCAGACACTTAACTGACTGAGCAAATGAGACTCCCACAAACTCAACAATTTTATAAAATTTTTATTTGTTGGGGTGCCTGGCTGGATCAGTCAGTAAAATATGTAACTCTTGATCTTGGGGTTGTACGTTTGAAATCCACCTTGGGTGTAGAGGTTTTTAAAAATAAAATCTTTAAAAAAATTTTTTTTTCATTTTTATATTTAAGCCGTTGTATGGCAGTGTTGATCACTATATTGTACACCTGAAACTAATATTAACCTTATTTTAACTAACTGGAATTTAAATAAAAACTTTAAAAATAAAATAAAAATAATAATCATAAAAATAAAAAGAGGAAAAATTATTTGGCAGGCAATTTTCTTAATTGAATTATTATTTATTATTATCATAGTCTGTGTGTGTCGGTGGGAAGTGGCTGGTATTCCAGTGAGTTCCATATCTGTGTTACACTGAGGTCCATGTCTGTAGTCAGTCTTTTTTTTTCTTTTAATTTATTTTCAGTGATCCAAAATTCATTGTTTATGCACCACACCCAGTGCTTCATGTAATAAATTCCCTCCTTAATACCCACCACTGGGCTCACCCAACCACCTGCCACCCTCCTCTTCAAAACCCTCAGTTTGTTTCTCAGAGTCCACAGTCTCTCATGGTTTGTCTCTCCCTCCGATTTCCCCCAGCACACTTCTCTCCATCTCCCAGTGTCCTCCACGTTATTCCTTATGTATTGAGTCTTATAAAAACTTTTATTTCTTTCCCTATTCTGCTTTGCATATGCTTATCTTAGATGTTAAAATGTTATAAACCCTCCTGCCTGGTCCATTTTCTCTCTCTTCTCTCATGATTTCTCATGCTCTCCCTGCCAACCCCACATGCCTTACAATATCTGGATATGACTAATTTCTTCCTGAGCTACTTTATTCTACTCTGCCATATGGTTGCCCTTCCCTCTTCTGTACCATAACTTCTATCCCCTGCATTTGTGCTTTAACAATACCTAATTCTTTTCACTACATCTGTATCTTTGAGGTCAATACTCAGTAGTGCAATCGCTGGGTCATAGGCTAGCTCTATTTTACTGGAAAGAAGGGCCATATGCACCCCAGTGTTCATAGCAGCAATGTCCACAATAGCCATTCTGTTGAAAGAGCCAAGATCCCCTTCAACAGACAAACGGATAAAGAAGATGTGATCTATGGATACAATGGAATATCACTCAGCCATCAGAAAGGATGAATACCCAACTTTTGCATCAACATGGATGGGACTGGAGGAGATTATGTTAAGTGAAATAAGTCAAGCAGAGAAAGTCAATCATCATATGGTTTCACTTATTTGTGGAACCTAAGGAATAGCATGGAGGACATTAGGAGAAGGAAAGGAAAAATGAAATGGGGGCATTGGAGGGGGAAATGAAACATGAAAAACTATGGACTCCAAGAAACAAACTGAGGGTTTTAAAGATGAGAAGGATGTGGGGATGTGTGAGCCTGGTGATGGGTATTAAGGAGGGCACATATTGCATGGGGCACTGGGTGTTTTACACAAACAATGAATCATGGAACACTACTTCAAAAACTAATGATGTATTGTATGGTAACTAACATAACATAATTTAAAAAAAAAAGGAGGGGGACAATACCTAACACTCAATCTTTGCTAGTTTCTTGTTTACCTCCTTTTAAGAGTAAGCTCATTAGTGGTTTTTTGTTTGTTTGTTTGTTTTTGTCTCAACTAAAAGAAGAAAAATAATACACATTATTTTGAAAACTTTTTGAACAGTGTACAAACGTTAGTCAAGTCCACAATGTCTCATCTCTTCTTCCTCCTAACATGGCTAAGTTGAAAAACCCTTTATCTGGGAAAAGACCATTCTCCTGCCACCTTGTGTAAGATTTTGGCTTTAGCTTAGATTATCCTTTCTTTCCTTTTCTGAAAATAAGTTGAAAATATTAATAGCCTCAGTTTCTTCTTCCAAAATATGACTGCTTCTTTACCAAGTGAAAAAGCAACTCATTTTGACCATAGTAAACAGCTTGGACCTACTTTTTTTGGCTCACTGTTTTAGTGAGACAAGTGGAGTGAAGATGACACACCATTACCAAATGTATTCATAATTGGTAGACCATACTTCTAACTTGAAGTTTTGTTGCCATTAAACTACGACCAGAATCGCTATAATTACAGAGGTAAATTCTTTATATTTACTATATTTGAAATTACCATATAATACCAAAATAAAATTATGATTATGTGAAGAGTCTGTAATATTAAGAAGATGACTTTGAAATTATTGCTTATCTAAATGAAATTTCCCATTTTATAATCTTGTATAAGCTTCCGTTGTCATTTCCTATTTAAAATCTATTGGAAGGCACTCTTATTTTCCCTTAAGTGGGAAGTCAAATGTGGAACAAATTCATCCCAAAGGAACTGATTCTATATTCCACTGAAGACCAGGTGGCTTCCATGTGGCATTTTGCCTCTTGCATATTGTTCATCTCCTACAACAAATGGGGGTATGCTCTTTAGTAAACTAATTCAACTCAATTAGAGACATTGTCTTCAAGGGATAACATCATAGAGACTAGAATCAGAATCATACTTTTGGGAAAATTGGGCCCAGGTTTTTTGTTTTGTTTTGTTTTGTTTTAAGATTTTATTTATTTATTTGACAGACAGAGACCACAAGTAGGCAGAGAGGCAGAGAGAGAGGGGGAAGCAGGCTCCCTGCTGAACATAGAGCCTGATGCAGAGCTCGATCCCAGGACCCTGAGATCATGGCCTGAGCCAAAGGCAGAGGCTTAACCCACTGAGCTACCCAGGCGCCCCTGGGCCCAGGTTTTGATGGCTTCTTTCCTCAATCTTATAAAACCTATTTGAACTCTACTGGATGCCAGTCTGCTTAAAAATATTTGGTCCCTTGTAATTTTAACCTTCCAGTATTCAATGCACCTGATTCATGTAATATCCTATAGTATTTTTGTCAAAGGAAGACTCTCAAAGTGTGTTTCTTGGGAGACACTTTTCAATTGGTTGCTTACATTTCTGCATTTATTATTTGTTCTAGACCGTCCTTTGAAGATGGTTGTATTGAATAGACTTGGAGGACAGAAATAGTATCTTTTTTTTTTAACTTAACCTGTTGTGTTTGCAAATATTATCTGCCTCTGTTTTGATTCTTCTTGTGGGAACTGAGGCTCAGAACTGATATATAACTCCCACCCCTACACACACACACACACACACACACACACACACACACACACACACAGAAACACACACACACACAAATACTGTTAATATTCTGGCTACCTCTAATGCTGTGAATAATAAACTATATTATTTCTGAACCATGAGTCTGCGTCTTCTATGAACACCCAAGAAACCACGGCAGACTCATACACCTGCTTTCAAATAAGGGAAAATAATCTCAGATGCTTTATATTTTTTGATAGTGTTACCTACTTCTGAACATATGACTGAACACATATAAAGCTGGAGCCATGACCATTTAGAGCTTCTTCTGTGGAAGAACTATGCATTCACTAGTAAACAAAAGTAGTTTTATCTTTTTTTTTTTTTCCTCCTGGACACCATTTCCTCTCTCACACTGTTGCTCAAATTGGATGGAGTCTAAGGTCCTTTGAGGAAATTTTTGTTTAATGACTCAAAATAAAATAGGAAGAGTCTAAAGTGCTAAAATTAATTCTAGATAAAAGGTATAAGTCATGCCAGAAAGGATAGTAATTTTATCTAACAACTGCCTGTTCACCCCTTATTTGTTCATTAACTAATCTCCAAATTCCTGACTAAATCCCTTTTGTAAGCCAGAATGTGAGCTAAAAACTGGGATTTTAAAAAATTTTCATTTGAAATCCAGTTAGTTAACATATATGGTTGTATTAGTTTCATGTGTACAATATAACATATAGCACTCGGTGCTCATCATGACAAGTGCTCTAATTAACCCCCATCACTTATTTAATCCATCACTCCTTTCAGATCCTCTCAAGTAACCATCAGTTTGTTCTCCGTTATGAAATGTCTGTTTCTAGCTTTGTTTCTCTTTCTATGTGTTATTATTTTCCCCTTTGCTTGTTTGTTTTGTTACTTTTATTCCATATATGAGTAAAGGTATTTGTCTTTCTCTGACTTATTTCACTTTTAGCATTATACTGTCTAGTTCCAGCCATGTTATTGCAAATGGCAAGATTTCAGTCTTTTTTATGGCAGAATAATATTCCATTGTATATACATACCACTTATTCTTTATTTATTCATCAATTGATGGATACTTGGGTTCTTTCCATACCTTAGCTTTACAAATAATGCTGCTATAAACATAGGGGTGCTAGCATCCCTTTGAATAAGTTTTCTTAAATTCATTGGGTAAATACACACCAACAGGATTGTTGGATCACAAAGGACTTCTATTTTTAAATTTTATGGACATTCCATACTGTTTTCAAATATGGCTGTATCAGTTTGCATCACCACCAACAGCTCACAATTGTTACTTTTTCTTCTTTTTAAGATTTTATTCATTTGACAGAGAGAGATCACAAGTAGAGAGAGAGAGGAGGGAGCAGGCTCCATGCCTGGCAGAGAGCCCAATGTGGGACTTGATCCCAGGACCCTGAGATCATGACCTGAGCTGAAGGCAGAGGCTTAACCCACTGAGCCACCCAGGCAGCCCCCACAAGTGTTACTTTTTCACATCCTCTCCAACCCCTTTTGTTTCTTGTAGTGTTGATGTTAGCCATTCTGACAGGTGTGAGGTGGTATCTCTTTCTAGTTTTGCTTTGCAATTTCCTGATGATACATGATGATGGACATCTTTTCATGTATCTACTGAACATTTGAATGTGTTCTTTGTGGAAACACTTGTTCATGTCCTCTATCCATGTTTTTATTGGATTATTTGTTTTTGGATGTTGACTAAAAACTGGATATTAAGTAACACACAAGACAGGTTTCCTTGAGCTTAAATTTTATTTGCATGAGTATCATTAACAGGAAAAAATATGCATATGTGTATGTACAAGTGTGTTTATGTATACATCTATCTATCTATCCTCTATCCCCTGTCTTCTAATTGTGGTAAAACCTGTAAGGTGGGGAATGGGATAGTCTGAAGAAATATGCTGCTGGATATGTTGGGTAAGCAAATTTAATTGCACTCAGATGCATTGGATATAAGTGAATCACTCAAATGAGTTATTTAATATTATATAGAAACAAATTAAAATTTTATGTAGTTGAAAATAATAGGTAGTTAAAATAATTTTTGTTGTTTGTTGTTTTTGTGTCTCTTTTGTTTATATATACTATGGTGTGAATGTTTATGTCTCCCAAAATCATATTACAAAATCTAACTCTGGAAGTGATAGTATTAAAACATAGGGGCCTTTGGGAGGTGATTAGGTTATAAGTGGGATTACAGTCCTTTTAAAGGAGACCCCAGAGAGTTCTCTTGATTCATTCATCATGTACGTTTACAGTGAGAAGATAGCCATCTATGAGGAAGTGGGCTCTCCCTGGATCTGCCCATTCCTTAATCTTGAACTTCTCAGTTCTAGAACTGTGAGAAATAAATTCCTGTTCTTTATAAGCTATTCAGTTTATATCATGTCCGTTATAGCAGCCTGCATGCAGAAGGACACTATGACCTAAAACGAGAGCAATAAATATAAAGTTTCAGTAAAGTCAGTTGGTACAATGTTTTTTTACTTAGAGAAGACATGCTGCTTCATGTTAAACCTTGATATTGTATATGTTTCTTGAAGGGCCACTTCTTACTCCTTTGTGTGTTTTCCACAAAGTCCAGGATGATGCCTTACATAAAGGTAATATTTTATAAATACTGTTGGAAATATATACTTCTCTAAAATCTTATTTTGCCTACAGATTACTTGGATCCACTTTGCCTTGTGTAGAATATTTGAAATATATTAAGAACAGAATGTCTCTCTAAATAACATTTAGAATCATCATTAAAAGATTGGTAGCAGACTGAAGGAAAAGTCCAAGAAGCTGGATAATATACAATAAAGTATTTATGGGCATATGGAACCATATCAAATTCTACTATTAATTCATATTAATAATTACCATAAGAGGAAAAAGGGATATTTTTCAAAATGAAAATTAGCGTATTTTTCAGAATATGATATAGTGTTATTCACTGAACAGAGGGAACAAATGTCAAAGTTTAACACAGTTTACAGAATGTTTTAACAAAAATTGAAATTTAAATCTGACCCAATTTCACAGTTTTAAGTAAAATGGTAGCACTTATAGTTGGGGATGCTCAGCTTGCTCGGGGCGGAACACCGCCCCTTCACAGAAGCTGGGCAGCGGGGGATACCTCGCTTGCTCATGGCGGAATGCAGCCCCCTCACAGAAGCTGCGCTGGCTGGAAGCCCGGCCGGCCCAGGGCGGAATGCCGCCTGCTTCAGGAAAGCGGAGCACCTGGGAACGACAGGTTAGCTCAGGGCGGAATGAAAACCGCCTGCCTCCCTTATCCGCCATAGAGCCTTTCTCTTCCCAGAAGTGCCTGTTGCTAGTTAGAAGAGTTCTTTCAATGTGCTTGTTTAACTATAAACTTTATCCTCCTTCTTGCTTGTCAGCAAGATGGGATTAACATTTGACCTTCCTCAATCCTTCTTTGGCTATTGTTTTCTATCCAATAAAAGTGAGACTGTCTTGAGTTGCTCTTGGCAGACGTCCTTTTCGACTGTTGTCCCCTGCTCCCAGTCTTTTCCAGCTGACTGGTTCGTGCCTAATTCTTCTCTCGTCGCCATCTGGAAGCGGCACCCAAGCTTTCTTGGGCTTCCTGTTTTTGGTGTTCTGTTCCACTCATCTCTGCCACCGCCCCCAGGTCCTCAAAATGGTTTTCTATGGTATCTTCCAGAAAACTTCTGATGTCCTCTTCAGTATGTAGGCTACATCAGTAGGGAATAGCGTTAAAACCTCTTCTGTTCCATGTGGATATTCACGTCGTTGAGCACCGCTTGGTCAAAGTCTGCCCTTTTCTGTTGGTCTGTTTTCTCTGGTCACTTCAGGAGTCCTTTTGTAAGAAATCCTATCCCATCAGATGCTCCTCTCACTCTCTTTCTCCCTTACTCTTGCTCTGGCTTCTTTCTTCAGATTTGCCAGGGAATGACGAGTCCTTTTCATTCCTATGAAGATAGAAGAATTGGCTAATCCACAGATACCATTTTTAGTGATATACAAGTGTATATATAATAACTGATATGGAGATGTACATGTGCACCTACATATATATTCTTTAATCTATAAAGTATGGAGGTTGGATTAAGTCTGAAGTCTCTCATACCGCTTGATAACCTGTGACTCTTTGATCAATAACTTCCATTTTCCCACAGGTCAGAGAAATGGGAAAAAATGCACAATGAACATATGTAGCACGTTAAAAAATGATCACAAATCCTATGACTCCCCATTCCCTTTAATTCACATGGGCTATGTGACTGTGTTAAACAGTGAAATAAACGTGTCAGTTTCAGGCCCAAGTCCAAAAGGAACCCCTCTCTTGGAACATTTGCTATTGGAGCTCTGAGTGGACAGGAAATAAGTCCAACAACCTTGTTACAAAGACTGCACGGAAGTGGAGGGCCATCTGAGCCTCGTCTCACAACTGTACCCATCAAAGTGACAGGCATGTGCATAAAGTCATCCTGAATCCTCTAGACCAAGCAGCCGCCTGCTGAAGGCCACCACCCACTGACCTCAGTTAATGCCGTATTAAGCATAAAAATTGCCCCATGAGATCCTGCCCCAATTTCTGACCCCCAAAACATATGTAATATGACAAAAGGGTTGTTTTAAGCCCCCAAATTTTGAAGTCATTACATAACTAATTGGGTAACATGGCAAATACGTATCCAAACTAATGGAAATCAAGGAATATGTTTAAAGGCACCAAGTTATCTTAAAAAGTTCTCTGAACACACAGAAAAACAGAAAAAGACCCATAACTACAGAGAACAAATTGATCGTTTCCAAAGAGGAGGCAGCGGGTGGACAGGCAAAATGTGTGAAATACAGTGGGAGATAACAGGCTTCCAGTTACAAAATTAATAAGTTGCAGGACGAAAGGCACAGCATAGGGAATATGGTTGGTGGTACAGTACGGTGAGCACAGCATAACATACAGACTTGTCAAATCTTGTTGTTTTATATCTGAAACGAATGCAACATTGTGGGTCAGCTATAATTCAATTAAAAATCAAAGGAAGTTTAAAAAAATTAAGAGTGAGCTCTGTTATCCAAATAGGACATACGAGATGGATTTCCCATCATACCATAAATTGAAAACGACTTCTCTTGATAGAACAATGCTTTCCTTAGTCTTAGTCCCTACTCCCTCCACAAAAACAAAACAAAACAAAACAAAACAAAAAAACAAAAAACAAAAAAACAACTACTTTTGAAAAACATCTTGGTATTTTGAAAATTATAACTGCAGTGAGTGATGAGAGTGAAAACAAACTGATAATCCACGTTTCCTCATTTCTTATCCCTTTTATGAAGATGAACAGTAAAATCATATGTAAGAATTAACCAGAGAGGTCCATTTTCCACTCACTATAATCAAGCTGGAATTCTCAACTATTATTTAGTATTAGTTGATTCTGGTGGCAAATGCAAATATGGTTTCACTTCTTGGGCACATGAGGAAGATTTGGTTGGTGAAACAGACATACCAGGTTGGCCCAGGCCTGCACTGCCAGGGTTCAGAAAATTGCAAGATACAACCTGACACTTAAAACTTCCCATCAACAACTACCGCTGCCCCCCCAACATCTTGTTTCTTCCCACAGACAGCTCATACTGAGACCTGTCCACTGTCAGGGTCAAGCTAAAGGGGGATGCCCACAAACTAGGTGGGAAATGAGAGGATGCAACTGCAGCTCTCTGGGGATGCCTAAGGCCACTGAATGCCCCGTCATGATTCTCCAGCACAGATGGGGGCAGCCTGCACCACGTGGGTGGAGCTCGAGGACACAGAAAGTACTGGAGTGGCAGTCAACAAACAAATGTGTTTGTGTAATATATAAACCCCCATAGGGTTGTCAATTGGTGGGATTCACTTTTTCTAACTGTTCACCCCATGACATACAACTTCAGGAAACCCAGAGCCCATGGATTATTGTTGAAGGGCACATTCGGACTCAATCAAAGTGTAACTAAGCATAATCATACAAATAAATACAAATATCATTAAAAAATCAATACCACCTCAAACTTTCTTTTTCATTCCCAAATGAGCTTTTATGGGTTTTAATATCAATTAATGTGCTTATAGAACTGGTAAAAAAAAAAACAGTCAATGATGAAATTTTAAAATTACCACTCTGCTTTCCCTAATTTCTGTTGATGTACTTTTATCTCACACAAAAATGAATTACTAAGGAATAAATCATACTTCACTGAAAACGTTTCAGCTGAAATGATGCACCAAGATGTACAGCTTTGGTCAGGCTTATACTGTTGTTGTCAACATAGTATATGGGGTGTAAGAGCTACTGTCTTTTCCTTCTCCCATGAATATTAGTCCTAACAGATTCTTCACGTGGAAAGAAAACTTAGTCTAGAAGATACACTAATTCCTCTCCTCCCTGGTGAAAAATACTGTTAGAGGTATTAGTTTTAGATAGAGAAGCAAGTTCACTTTGGAAAAAAGCAGACACACACAAAACCCTGCAACATGACCTTTAATACAGTGATAAGGGTGAAAGTGTAAACTTCATTTGGAAACAGCACTCAAAATACTGTTTTGAAGGGCCTTTACAACAGCGGTATACTCTTTGAAAAGATTTTTCAGATCAACTGATTGAATCATATTTAATTTACCTAGGGACAATTAGATAAAATTTAAAATTCCAAACAAAAACTTTTAGGACACAAATAAAATTATATGTGCTTTTATTCCTGCAACTATCTCCAAAATCTAATATTCAATGGTTTAAATTGCTGCATTTCTCATTTGCAATGCAGATGAAGAGAGGAACACAGCAGACACATGTGAGATGAGGTGTGAGGCATAAAAGGGAGCACAGGAGGCAACTGACCAGCTGAATAGCGACTGCCCCAAAGATGACCATATCCTGAGCCCAAGAAGCTCTGAGTACTTTACCTTACCTGGCAAATGGGATTTAGCAAGCATGATTAAATTAAGGTGTGAGGGGGGAGAGATTATCCTGGATTACCTCGGTGGTCCCAATGTAATCATGAGGATCCATAAGGAGACAGGAGGATCAGAATCAGAAGGCAATGTGAAGTTGGAAACAGAGGGATAAAAGGTGGTGCAATGAAGGGCCACAAGTCAGGGAATGCAGGCAGCTTTAGAAGCAGGACAAGGCAAGAAAGTGGATTCTCCTCTAGAGCCTCCAGAAGGAACACAGGCTGCTAACACCCCGATTTTACCACACGGACTCTGATTTTTGAACTTCTGACCTCCAGAACTGCAAGATAATCAATTTGTGTTGTTTCAAGCCACTGAGAATTTGTCATTTGCTACAGTGGCACTAAAAACTACTAGAAGAACTCACTGAGACATATTGAGTCTGTACAATGGCAGGGACCATTTCTAGGTAGGACTATCTTCAGGGTGTGGTAGTACTGGATCTGGAGAGTTGACTGCCAGCATCCTTCCTCCCTCCCCCTCCCTGAACCCCAGTGCACTGTGTGCCTCCTCCACTGCAGCCCAGGTGACTCACAGGAAGCTGGCCCCATCCACACTACAGGGAAGGGGTCTGTCATGGAAGCCAGTCATGTTCCTCCTGGGCCATTCACACAGCCAGCTGCACGACAGTCAGTGCCTTGTTACTGTTCTATGAGAGACAGTAACCTAGGTTGTCCCACACACACAAATGGGAAGGGCTTTACAGAAATATCTGGGTTGTCTCTGAATGTGAACAAGAAAAGCAGTGCCCCCACTGCGGGCAGCCATCACACAGTCAGCAGGGGGTGGAAGACAAACTGGCCAGAGGGAAAGGGCACAGTAGGGAAAAATGGAGAAAATCATGGAGACAGTGAGAATAAAACACATTCTCCGCAAGCACTGCCATGAGCTGCTTCTTCATGAGATTGAAGGTTTTTTTTTTTTTTTTTTTAATCTTTAAGACAGTTTGAGTTAGGATGAGACAACCATCCAAACTGATTCAGGAGGTCAGACTTTACGGAAACTAAGAAATCCAGATAATAAAAGTAGATGACTCACATGTGTGAAAAGTTTCCTTTCCCACTAAGGGCGGGGGGAAAACTAGAACCTTGAATTTGTGGCTATTCCATTATTCTTGCTATTTTTCATCACTCAAATGTATTTTTCAAGAATGAGGAAATTATTCTCAATAAATACAGTGATGGTTCCCTGAAAATTTGTAACCAAGTAGGGAACAGTCAGAGTCTCTAAACAGATTGTTTTGAATTGACTTAACAATCACACAAAATAGACTGTAAAATTTATCAAAGAGTGGGGCTGAGTTTCTTATATATGATTTCATGCAAATTTTTGTCTACCTGATGATTTTTAGTTTTTGTCTACAGGGTGAGTGAATAAAGGTGTCTCAACATGGTCCAGAACTAATGGTGTTCCCTGGCTCACTATGAAATCCAGGGTCATTTCTGTTTCCTTTTCCATGAACTTCTCCTTCCTCTCATTTGGTCTGTTTTTCAATCGGACTGTTTGTCTTCTTCTCAATTTGTAGGCACGTCAGAGACATGAACTCCTTGAACAGCTGATGTTACAGATGCTTTTCACAGCCTGTTGCCCACATGCAGCTTTACTCTTTTTTGATATACAAAACTTTTTCAAATTTTTAAAATAAAGTGGCATGTCATTTCTTCTATGGCCTGTGGGTCTTATCTCTACCTAAGGTAGTCTACCACTTCCCAAATTTTTACATGCCCCTAGATTGTCTCCAAATTCTTTATCATTTTGTTTGTAGAGTTAGAACTTAAACCAATTTACAAGGTTAATCAATCTGACATCTGCTTACATATGTGATAGGAAGCAAGAGTTCTAAGAAAGAGAGTTCTTTCAGCTCTGAGGGATAGAGCTTAAAGTCAATATTCAATGATACTCTGTCTCATTTTCTAGAAGGAACTGGTGGTTTCTGTTTGGAACTCTGACAATTTTTTCTTAGTCCCTGAAAGTCAAATAGGTTTACGTCTGTTTTGGTTTGAGTCTGTTCAGCTAATTCTCCCTGGGACTTGAAGGCTTTATGAACTGAAGGCATGACTGTTTTTCAGCTCAAGTAAATGCTGCATTAGTTCAGTTATAACTTCTGTTATTTTCTCCTTTTGTCCTCAGGGTACTTGCAAGGTAGATTTGGACCTGACCTCAGATCTTACTTATTCGTTTCTCATTTCCATCTCTTTGAAATTTTCCTCAGTGTTCTGGGATATTCCTTTGGAAAATCAATTTTGTGGGGCACCTGGGTGGCTCAGTGGGTTAAGCCACTGCCTTCAGCTCAGGTCATGATCTCAGGGTCCTGGGATCGAGTCCTGCATTGGGCTCACTGCTCGGTGGGGATCCTGCTTCCTCCTCTCTCTCTGCTTGCCTTTCTGCCTACTTGGGATCTCTCTCTGCCAAATAAATAAAATCTTTAAAAAAATCAATTTTGTTCTCAGCAGTGATCATTACTGTTTACAGGGTTCCTATTACATGTTACAACTAGTGAATTTAAGTTTCAAATCTTTCTTGTATTTTTATGTTTTAAAAGATTTATAAAATTTATTTGACACAGAGAGACAGAGAGTAAGTGAGCACAGACAGGGAGAGTGGCAGAGGGAAAGGGAGAGGGAGAAGCAGACTCCTCACTTAGCAGGGACTCCCCACACCCCACCACAGGGTTTGATCTCTGGCAGACATTTAACCAACTGAGCCATCCACGCACCCCAAAGCTCCCTTTCAAAATCTTCAGTAAGTATTTTGCTGCTCTTTACTGTAACTGTATCCCCCTCAGACTTCTTGACAATAAGTTTGTCTAGCTCTGTAGTCAGTTCTTAATCAATGAGGACACGTGCTCTGGACCTCAGTTTGGTGCTCCTCCACCAAGATGCTACCTGCCACTCAGGTGTGTGAACTCTTGCAGCTCAGGCCTAGTCACACTTTTGGGAACTCTGGGGCATCAGCGAAGCTACTCTAAGGGGACCATGCTTTGTGCATAAAAGCAGGCCCCTGCCATGAAGCAGCCCCTCTCAAACCTCCCCAAGTTGTCCTTCCTTACACAGCAAAGTCTCTAAGAAACTCAACCTGCTGGGAAAGCCCATTTCTCTATGACCAAGGACCACAAGAGAGGGAAGGTATACCATGGGCCCCACACAGAAAGAGGTCTTCACTGAAAGCCTTCTAAAGAGAGTCTGCCTTTTCTTCCAGGCATTCCATCATGGCACCTCAAAATCCTGAGATCTCTTCCACTGCTCCCTCTGAGATGCCAAGAGGCACTTGGCAGTCAAATAGGTCCTTCCCACAGCCCACCTACATGATTATTGAGGGCCTGCCTGGTGCTGGGGATGGGTGAAGGCAACACAGGCCCCTGGTCTTATGCTCTGATGTCACTGGCTCTTGAGCAAAGGAAGGAAAATGAGAGGGTCCAGGAGACTGCACACAACATCATGTTTTCAGAACATCTCCCTGGCCCCCAAGATCACCTTGTCATGGCAATGTCAGCAGGGCATGGCAAGTGCTATCTCAGAAGTCCCTCTCACACCTCAGCAACAGAGAGAGAGCCCACCCATAAACATAATCCCTAGAACCAGCATCCTTTAGGAACCCAAACCCCTATGAGTCAATTACTTTGGTATGTGTTAGTGTATTTTTACCTATGTAAAATATAAGAAAAAGAGGAATGACATACCTGTATGATTTGGGGCAGTACAGCAACTCGATTTTGAGTGTTTTGGATTATAGCTAGATACTTTTTTCCAAAAAGAAATTTATAATCCATTTAATAAAAACAATGTGAATTGCCATGTATGGAATTTTTATACTATAAATGTTTTCATTGTCTTGAGTTGTAGTAATGTACATACACTGTCGCTGGTCTCAAATGGGGGATGTCTGGAAGGAAACAGAATACATGATTAGGGGAGTGAGTGTAAGCCACCACCCTAAACAGTTCAATTTCTCACAAACATATACCTCAGCTCTATATTTGATTGGATGAATATCAACTAAAACTTTAAAATTAAAGTACCAGAAATTATTAGGGATGACATTTTTTGGTAGACTTGTTTCTGATTCTGCCTTGTGACCTGACAAAGGTGGGATGGTGACTCCTGTTACTGCTTGCTTATTATAGCTATGGCATACAGCGGTGGAAGTACTAAGTACTAAGCCACTAGAAAATTTGAGAAAGGATAAGCAATTCTAATAGTAAGGATATTTTCACATACATTATAACTAATTTAATATTTTAGGACTGAAACAAATCTAGAAGAATGTACAGACATTCTTCATCATTTCAGGTACTTTAACATCCAATACTACCCTAATCCAATCCATGGGACTTTAGTTTTATAGCCTTTTCCTTGTCAATGAATCTGAAGAATAGAATCAGTATAAACTACTTTATGTCTGAAAAAATTCATCTTTGAATTTTGACTTGACCAGCTCCACAGAATTAATAACAAGTCCCTTTCTTGGTGCAGCCACATTGGGAAACAGTGTGGAAATTCCTCAAAAAAATTAAAATGGAGCTGCCCTATGACCCTGCAACTGCACTCGGTATATACCAAGAAGATACAGATGTAGTGAAAAGAAGGGCCATCTGTACACCAATGTTCATAGCAGCAATGGCCAAAGTCACTAAAGTGTGGAAATAACCAAGATGCCCTTCAATGGATGAATGGATAAAGATGTGGTCCATATACAATATGGATTATTATGCCTCCATCAGAAAGAATGAATACCCAACTTTTGTATCAACATGAACTGGTCTGGAAGAGATTATGCTGAGTGAAATAAGTCAAGCAGAGTCAATTATCATATGGTTTCTTACTTCTGGAGCATAAGGAATAACACAGACGACATTGGGAGATGGAGGGGAGAAGTGAGTTGAGGGAAATTGGTGGGGGAGACAAACCATGAGAGACTGTGGACTCTGAGAAGCAAACTGAGGGCTTTAGAAGGGAGGCAGGTAGGGAGTTGGGTGAGCCTGGTGATGGGTATTATGGAGGGCACATATTGCATGAAGCACTGGGTGTGGTGCATAAACAATGAATTCTGGAACACTGAAAAGAAATAGAATAATAAAAAAAAGTCCCTTTCTCCTTTAAATTTCATAATCAATACAAAAAGTTACATGGTATTGGACTTGAGCTACTACTTGCTGTATGTCCAGCTCTCTTACTTTCTTTTTTTTTTATTATTTTCAGCATAACAGTATTCATTGTTTTTGTACCACACCCAGTGCTCCATGCAATCCATGCACTCTATATTACCCACCACCTGGTACCCCGACCTCCCACCTTTTATATACCTGGAGGCACTTGCATGAGGCAGACAAGTTCTCAATAAAGAACTTTAATTCAATATATTAAAGTATACTATGTTTTCCACAGTGAATATAGACTATTTATCAAATCAGAATCAAGTTCTGAAAAAAATACCCATATACAGATAGCTAACAAATACACAGCCCGGTACCTCTAAAGGTTAGTACTTCTACATATTTCAAAAGGCATCAAGTTTTTGCTGCTTTCCCCTGATCCAAGCATGCACATTTGTGTGTATGTAAGTAAACACCCAAAGACAACTGAATTAGTAGTCCACATTCACCACATGGATTAATGCCTGTTGTGATCTCTTTCCCTCCCAAATTGTTTCTGATTATTCACTTTAACTAATTTTGCCTGCTTTCCAATAATAGGGAGAAGAAAATTTGCTTCCCCACCCCAGCACCAATCAAAGGGATACTTATGTCCTGTGAGCCTTCATTTTTCATAGGGGAAAACAAAAAAACAAACAAACAAAAACCCAAAAAACCCTGAGCAGTGAAACTAGAAATTCCCTCATGTTTCCTTCCTTTCTGGAGCTTACTGCCCTTAGGTTGCACAGTTGCCCAAATATTGGCCCCTCCATAAGAAGCTGTAAGTAGCACGTAGTGGATGAAAGATCCAGGATATAAGGAAGGGCTACTCTGGGCAGTTGCATGGCCTGGGATGGTCTGCCTCACCACTGGGCAAGGTCTGGGGCCTGGGGTCACCGTACCTCAACACCGTTAAGAGAAGACTTCAACGAGAATGTTTATTTCAACATCTTTGCATGAGAAAATAAACACTGCCTTCAATAAACAGTTTCAATTAAAAATTAAAATTTTAAAACTTAATTTTAAATATAATTATACCAAGAAGAATCATGACACATGTTGAATTATTTTAGGAGCCACAGTCTTCCTGAGGTACAAATAAATAGTTTGTACAAATAGGTAAAATCATTTATTAGGAAACTTTAAACCTCTTACAATAAAGTTACCATTAAATATAAGAATAAAGTGACTATTTTGCTTAAAAATGAACAAAGGTCACTTTGAAAGAGAATGGCAGCTTCCCTGTGGACATCCTCTATACCCAGCCCAATCAGTACTTACCAAGTACAAGTTTGTAGATTTTGCTAACATGGTAAATGATGGAAATAAATGAGGAAGACAATATTTTCAAAACAGTGTAAAAAGAACTTTAAAACAAGTATCTTGATTCTCCTTATTCTTCCACTCTAATTTGTAGCCTTTGGATAATATGTGGGAAAGAACATATATACATTTAAATTTTAACTTAAATGTCTACTGAAATAAAATGCTATCTTATTAAAATTCCTATCCGAAATTAAAAAAAAAGTCATGGTGACAAATAATGTTGACAATCCTGTAATGTAATCCTATCTTAAAACTCAAATTATGCTAAGAATGAATATTTCAAAACTAAATGGTTCACTTTGTTAAAAATATTCTTACTGAGTATTAAAAAAATCACCCAATGGTATCATGTTTTTAAACTCATTCTACTCATCATGCCTGTATTTTATCCTACCAGTTCTCTCTAATGACTTAGCATTCTCTCTTGTCTGCTCTCCTCTCTCATTTCCTTTCACCAGCACCAAAAACACAAAGACTCCAAAGTCCTTAGAGCAGACTGGAGTATCCCTTTGCCTTCTAGAAGCTGTGCATTTTGACCCTACTGGTCCATTCCACCTGCCCAATAGGCAAGATTGCCCAATAGGACAGTGCAGTCAGGAAGGGAGGCAAGGATAGAATCTTGAGGGATAGCAGAGAGAAAGAATCACCTTAAGAAAACTGGCAAGAATTCCTATCTTACATTGAGGTCTTCCATCCATTTTGAGTTTAATATTTTGTTCTAATAACACAACACTGGGTGGGCTCCGAGATGGCTCCTCAGTGGGGACACATCACCAGGAAGACCACACCATGATTAGAATTTAGAATCTTCGGCACCCCCACCCCAACCCCTACATTCCCCCAGAGAGGGGAGGGGGCTAAAAGCAGAGCACATCTATGTAAGGAATCCTCCATAAAAATCCTCATAGCAGGGACGCCTGGGTGGCTCAGTTGGTTAAGCAGCTGCCTTCGGCTCAGGTCATGATCCCAGCGTCCTGGGATCGAGTCCCACATCGGGCTCCTTGCTCAGCAGGGAGCCTGCTTCTCCCTCTGCCTCTGCCTGCCATTCTGTCTGCCTGTGCTCGCTCTTTCCCCCTCTCTCTCTTTGATAAATAAATAAAATCTTTTAAAAAAAATCCTCATAGCAGGGGTTTCAGGAAACTTCCAGGTAAGTCAACATATCCAGGTACCAGGAGGGGGATAAAACCCAGCTCCACAGGAATAGACATTCCTGTGCTTGGGACCCTCCCAGACTGTGCCCTTTGTGTCTCTGCATCTGACTGTTCATCTGTATCCTTTATCATATCTTTCATAAATTGCAAATGAAAACAAATGTTTCCCAGAGTTCTGCGAGCCACTCAGTTGAACCAGAGGAGGAGTTGAAGGGACCTCTGATTTGTAGCCAAGTTGTAGAGAAGTTGTGGGTAACCTGGGCTCCTCCTACTTATGACTGGCACCTGAATGTGATGGAACAGTCTCACGGGACTGAGCCCTTAACCTGTGGGATCAGATGCCATATCAAGGCAGACAGTGTCAAAGCTGAGTAAAACTACAGGACACCCAGCTGGTGTTGCAGAGTTGCCTGGTGAGGGAAAAATCCACAGCCTCAGCCACAGTGTTAGAAGTAAAGTGTTCTGTGTGAATATGGTAATATAAAAGCCGATGGGAGAACTGAAATGTTTGCTTGACATACACTCTCACACAAAATATTATGTATGCCAGGTCTTTGCTGATGTGATATAGCACATATTCAAGTTCTAGTGAAATATCATAAAGAGTCAACTCAAAAAACAAACAAACAAACAAACAAGCAAACATACAAAATATGGATGAGCTGGGAGAAAATAAGCAATGTTTCCTCTTTCCTATCAAGAGAAAGACCATTCCTGAATTATCCAAGATTTTGCTTTTACCTGAATAACCATACAGTTCAATAGGACTTGAAGGAAAAAGCATGTTTGGTCCTCAGCGATCCTTTCCCCTGATATGGCCGGCAAGAGTGGAGTGGTTCTTGTGGATATATCTTTGCTCCAGAGTGGGGAAAAAAAGGAGTTCTTTCACCAACGTTCAAAGGGTTTTTAAAAAATGGCCTTCATTAAAATACATCTGCCCCTCCTTTGGAACCTGCTCACGCTACACTCCAGGCCAGCGAGCATCAAGGGGTTGGAAATACGGTATAAACTCCCATGAAGCCACCTCTCCCTCTAAACTATTCTTCTCTCTGCCAAATTCTGCTTCGGTCAGCCTAAGGATCAAATACCTGTCTTTGGGCAATAAAGTGATGTGCATTAATCAATCATTGGCCCTAACTGGCAAGTTCCTTAAAAACTCATGGGACACAGATGGTTGCCATGACTTTCCCAGGAAGCAGCTACTGTCTTTCCATGAATGAGGCATGAAAATACAGGGCTGGGTGAGCAGATGAATGTCCACTCGTGAGACAATCATGCTGAGGACAATAAACAGTAGTTTTGGATGGCAGATTTAAATTTCATTCACAGCCAAGTAAACACTCCAGATACATGATGTGTCTCCACTTCCTGTTGTTTCCAACATCTGAGTCCTCCCTTCCATTCCTGTTTCCACCACTTCAGTAAATATCTCCATCCTCATTGCATATAAAAAAGGCTCTGATTCTTTCTATTCTAATGTCTGTAAGACATTACTGTGAACAAGAGCAGGGGATAATTCCTCCTCCAAACCCATCTATGAAATAAAGGGTTCTATTCAGGATCATGACAAGCTGAGGAATCCCTCAAGAGAACTTCCAGAGTCATTTCAACCTATAAGGCTGGCTAAAATGTTCCTCACCATCTGCCACACCAGGGCTAGGACTGATGAGTGTCTCCACCATGCAGGTCCCTCTGGATGACATGATCGCTGGGAAACCAGGCACGAGGCAAGCAAAAATCAGCACCTGCTCTTCTGCAAAGTTTGTCTGAAGTGCTTGAAGGCAGAGAAGAAACAGATTGACTCCTTCAGATCTTACCTAAAAACAAAATTAAAGGTGACAAAATTAAACACATGTTTATGCAGAGATGCACTGCAATGCAGATTCAGTTCTGAGAAAGAAAAACTAGAAGTTAAAGGTACCGTTAAACTCCTGCACCAAGTTCTTAGTGACAAGAAATCAGGCGTGCTGCAAGAAGCCCAAGGGTGAAGAGTTGGGGTCTGGAGCCACAATGCCTGGTTCCAATGCAGGCTCTGCTTTTTGCTTTTTGCTTGCTTAGCTGTGGCCAGTGGAGAACCACCAGACTTCTCCCTTTGCATCAGTCTCTACCTCTGAAAAATAAGGATGATAAAAGAATTTACCACAAAGTGTTTGCACAGGGATAAGTGACTTACAACAGTGCCTGTATCATCAACTGTCATTTAATCACAAAAATAATGCAAAGACAATCATCCTCCAAATTTACAGTGTGCTTTGAATAGGATTTTTTCTATAATATGCTTATGTATCATGGAAAGTTCTTGAAAAATCTCCGAGCTTAATAAGACCTTAAAGACCTGGCTCAGTTATTTGACCTTGAAGCCCATTCATCAGGCATTTC
The DNA here is from genome assembly GCF_964662115.1 of Mustela nivalis. Lineage (NCBI taxonomy): Eukaryota > Metazoa > Chordata > Mammalia > Carnivora > Mustelidae > Mustela > Mustela nivalis. The sequence continues at coordinate 60,835 of NW_028135912.1, forward strand.
TACACCAGCCCTCCTTTTTTTTTTTTTTTTTTTTTTTTGCCTGTGCAGGTAGCTACCTTGAGGGCTGCCACCAAATCATCACTTCCACAAAGAACCATTCAGAAATTTCTGGAACTCATATCATTGCTGGACTTCTGGCATAAGTCCATTGTTCCTGGTGGATGCTTCCAGTAGTAGGAAATGGAACATGCTCAATGAGGGCAGGGGGTTGTGTTTGACTTGCCCACTGCCATATCTCCAGCACCTAGAAAGGTGCCTGAAACACATAGCTGGCATCCAGTAAATGTGTGCAATAAATGAGTGAACTAGACAAAAATAGATATGCACTGGTAGATGTGGCCTGTGGAGTACAGCTTCAAAAGCAGGAGAGTATTGAGAGTCCTACATGGTAGGTTGCATGGCACTGAGTTAAAGAAAATGGGTCCTACAATCAGACCAAAGGTTAAACCTCGAAAGTTGTGCGATCTTGGACAAGTCACCTACAAGAACAAAGACCCCTGTCTTCTATTGATAACAGCTGGGAAGAGAGAATCCATTTCAGAACGAAAGGGGACACAGGATGGCTGTGTACGACACTTATATTGTGGTCAAGATGGCAGTGTGAATTCACTTCATGGGGTCCCACACCATCATCCCTCACTACCATTTGAAATACATGGTAATAAGAGATGAAATATATATATATATATATTTTCAGTGTAACAGTATTCGTTGTTTTTGCACCACACCCAGTGCTCCATGCAATCCGTGCCCTCTCTAATACCCACCACCTGGTTCCCCCAACCTCCCACCCCCTACCCCTTCAAAACCCTCAGATTATTTTTCAGAGTCCATAGTCTGTCATGGTTCACCTCCCCTTCCAGTTTCCCTCAACTCCCTTCTCTCCATCTTCCCTTGTCCACCATGCTATTTGTAATGCTCCACAAATAAGTGAAACCATATGATAATTGACTCTCTCTGCTTGACTTTTTTCACTCAGCATAATCTCTTCCTGGAAGAGATTATATATATATATTTTTAAAAGATTTATTTACTTACTTATTTATTTGACAGAGAGAGATCAAAAGTAGGCAGAGAGGCAGAGAGAGAGGAGGAGGAAGAGGGCTCCCTGCTGATGCAGGACTCAATCCCAGGACCCTGAGATCATAACCTGAGCTGAAGAAACAGGCTTAACCCACCCACTTAGCCACCCAGGTGCCCCTAGATTAAACACATATATTTTTTAAAGATTTTATTTATTTATTTGGCAGACAGAGATCACAAACAGGCAGAGAGGCAGGCAGAGAGAGAGGAAGGGAAGCAGGCTCCCTGCTGAACAGAGAGCCTGATGTGGGGCTCAATCCCAGGACCCTGGGATCATGCCTTCAAGTCGAGCCGAAGGCAGAGGCTTTAACCCACTGAGCCTCCCAGGCACCCCTAGATTAAATAATTTTTTTTTAAGAGAAGAGAAAAGTTAGCAAGTGAACCTCGGTAAAAAACAAAACAAAACAAACAAAACCCAAAACTGACAAACATCTCCATGAAGCAGCAACCGCAGAAATTCTCAGTGATGCACAGATGTGTAGCGACAGGAAAAGATGTCTGGAGGCTGACTTCAAGGAGGACAAGTCGCTCCCACTGGAGATAAAGGCAGACAGAAAGGCCTGCTCGCTTGCTGCCTGAAGCCACAACTTCAACTGGGCTGCGGACTTGATTGCACACCACTTGCTTCACCACAACACTGTGAGGTTTCCAGTAGCTCATTACATCTAAACACTACTGCCTCCTTTAACAAGGTTTCCCTTCCAGATTGCCCCTGACTTACAGGGATAGGCAGTAGGTGTCCCTCCACGTGCTCCTTCCAAATTCTCTCCTCTCTCTGCTTTCTTCTGATCCACTTTTTATTTATGGGCTAGCTTTACAGGATATCCCTTCTGTGATTAAACAGGTCTTAATAATTCTACCTTTTGTAAAGGAAGCCTTCCCCAATTATTTAGATGTTGATAAATATTTACCTCTGAATCTCCATAAATCATCACTTTATATGGCACCAACATGTAGAAAATAAGAATGAAGTTACCCAATTTTCAGAATGAACCATACAAATGACAACCTACCATCTAAAGCCAGAGACAGAAAGCGAACATCTGCATAAACTAAAGTAATGCGGGTTCCTTATTCATTCATATTTATTATGCAAAATGGAAGTTTTAGGAAGATTAGAATAATGCATACTTGTTCTATTATATAGGCAACTAATCCTCTGTAGATGGTAATGTATCCATAACTCCATCTCCAATCTAGAATTTCTGAACACGAGGAGAGGGTATTAAAATCTCCTCTGTGGGAGGCAGAGCATTACAGTGTCTGGCTCTGGCCTTCCTGCTGCAGGAGGAGACTTGCAATTAGTGATGGCAAATGGAATTCACAAAACATTTCTGGGCTTTAGAAGACATTGGAAAACTAGCAAAGGACTTAGAAAATGGTAGGAAAGGAAGCAGGAAGAGGGAGGTGGCAGAAACAAGTGAGCCAAAACCTGATCTGTAAGCAACAAGCTCAAGAAAAACAAATCAGGGTGCCAGAGAACAAATGCCATTTTCACTGCAGGATCTCTACAGGCCTGTGCCCTCCAGACCCCGTTCCCACCACACGGTAAGTTGGGGGAACTGAACCTGAGATTTCCTTAATAAACCAGGACCCTCAAATGGAACCAAAGTGATCCCAACCAAGAACACTCCCAGCCTCCTGGCAAAGAAAAGACAAACCCTCCAGGAAAAAACAGACAGACAAAAAAAAAAAAAAAAAAAAAAAAACACACCAAAAAACAGAATTAAAAGAGATTACATCTATGTTCCAATAAATCTGGTCTCAAAATCCCTTCACAGAGCATGCAAGAAATGAGGCCACTGTGAGAGACAGAAGACTGAGGGAAAATGAAGACTTTAGACACTGGAATGATCAGATACAGAATAGAAAATATTACATGTTAATTGTTTAAGAACACAAAAGAGGTTTAAAAATAAAGAAGGATCAAGAGCCTATCAAAAGCAACAGGCCAAGTGTGAACATGGAACTGAAGGAAGTTAAACAGGGACCAAAAATCACTGAGACGTAAAACACAACAGAAAACACACCAGAATGGTGGGGCAGTAGATGAGCCCCGAATGAAGGACTTCACAACACTGCACCAAGAAGTGAAGACATTCCCCAGAATGCAACACAAGGAGGCAGGAGAAGAAGATGAACGCCAGCTTGAGAGACACGAACAACAGACGGGAGGTTTAAATAAGAATCCTGGGAAGTACAGCAGAAGGACAGAGTCAAAATTTCAGAAGAAAACAGCTGAGGATATTACAGAAATGATAAATCCAGAAATACAGGAAATGCACAGATACCAAGCAAGATGAGAAATCTTCAATTAAACATTTTGTGGTAAAGCTATAGAACACCAAAAACTAAGAAAAGGTTTTAAGGAAAAGGCATTTAAAGGAATGAACAGGGTGGAAACAGGGTTTAAAGCTGCTACAGTGGTAAGAAGATGCTAGTAAAATGGTACCTGTAAAGGGTGACAGGAGTATTTTTACTGCCACTACTGCTAATACTGTGTCTAATGCACATAACAACTGAAGACTGCGAAGGTTAAGCTGGAACAGAAAAATATTAAACAAATTATGACCCTCAAAAGAAGGATCATGTTGGGGCGCCTGGGTGGCTCAGTGGGTTAAGCCTCTGCCCTCAGCTCAGGTCATGATCCCAGGGTCCTGGGATCGAGCCCCGCATCGGGCTTTCTACTCTGCAGGGAGCCTGCTTCCTCCTCTCTCTGCCTGCCTCTCTGCCTACTTGTGATCTCTGTCTGTCAAATAAATAAATAAAATCTTTTTAAAAAAAAAAAGAAGGATCATGCCAATGAATTTCACAACTCTGGTGATCACTTTAAAAGCATCTCTTCTTTTTATCATAGCATTTGTATCATGTCCAGGATGAGATATTACAGCACACATGATAGAATATTTTAAAACAATAGTCCATTTTGCTCAAACTCCATGTTGAAAGCAAACGACTCTGTCAAACACTTTGAAGAAGGTAAAAGTAGTGGAACCATGTTTTGCCAAGAAAGCCCAGGGAGAAAAGCAGGTAGTAAAACCAAGTAGCAGTATCGAGGAAGGGCAGCCTCAGGAAGAAAATGAACACCGTTTTCTTCTGCTTTGTTCTCTTTTTTGTTTTCTTGTTGTTGGTATCTTTTTTTTTTTTTTTTTGGTCTTTCCCAGAAATCACTTCATATATATACATTTATCTGTTCAACTTCAGTGAAAGTTGGGAGGAAAAGGGCCAGAACTTTTGAATGGTTGTCTTCAGCTGAGTGCTTATTTTCTTCCTTCAGTTTCTCTGGGGTTTCCCACTATTCTTCAATAAACATGTGTTGCTTTCTGGCAGGGTAAAGCCAAATGCATTTTTAAAAGAAGTAATGGCAGGTCATCCGTCCATCCAGATCAGGAGAGAGCCCATACCAGAAAAGGCAGAGAGGGTAGTAGACTCCCCTCTGTGAGTTCCTGCCCTCTTGGTCTTTCCTCAGCCCTTGCTCTCTGCTATGTCTCTCCAGTCACACCCCAAACCCAGAGAAACAAAAGGACTCTTCAAAACTTAAACCCTGTGAGAAGGGCCACGCGGAGGCAAGGAGAGCCCTGTAAGACTCTGAGCCATGTGGTCTGTATCTGAGACTGCACATCTCCTTGAGCCACGTTCCATTCCCTCCATGCCTAATGTTGGCCTTGTGTTCTACAGAAGCAGTCAGGGCATCCATACACTCCTCTCTGTGTGCTTTTCTGTATACCTGATCCCATCTCAACCCACAACATCCAGCAGCATGCACCATCTGTCATCTCCCTTCAGTCAACCTGCAAATAGGTAAACACAGCCTGTAAAACCCACCCTTGTCCAAGCTATGTCTGGAGTTATGATCGTCTGTGTCTTTACCATCAAACTTTCTAAAAGGCTATTCTTGTGTGTGACCTCCATGGTCTCACGCCCAGTCACTCTATCTCTATGTCTGGCTTAGGACTCCACTACTCACCTCCCATTTTCTTTCAGTACTCAGTGACAACCTCCTCGATCTACCCCCACCCCCTAATCAAGCTGCTTTGCAACTTTTCACATCATCGAACATTGCTGACATTTCATTCCTTGAAATATCTCTTCTCTAGACATCTGTGCAAAAATGCCTTCCTGGCATCAAAGCCACGTCCCTCCCCTTCCATCCACTACTCCTTTATTCTTCCCCTTTATCTGCCCAAGAAAAGAAGGAATTACCCTAAATCCTTAACTGTCACTCTCTCTACAAGGAATATATCCCTTGGCAACAGCATGATTGCATCTCTCTTCCCCCAAGCACCCATTCCTACATTTTGACTGTCCAACCAGAACCTACACCTGCACGTCCAACAGACACCTCAACTCAGATTGCCTAAAGCTGCACTCCTCCTCTTACCTCCTGCACCTGGCTCCCTTCCTGAGTTGCCACGACTGTTGTGGCAGTTGACACATCAGACTCAACATTCTGAAAGCACGGAGGCACCCCTAAGCCTACTGCAGCATTTTATTTTCCGTAGCTGAGATATGGAAGCAGCCCAAGTGTCCAGCAACAGAAGACAAAGTGGTACATACACACAATGGTATATTACTCAGCCATCAAAAAGGATGAGATCCTGATATTTACAACAGTATGGATGTACCTAGAGGGTATTGTGCTAAGCAAAATAAGTCAGACAGAGAAAAACAAATACTGTATCTCCAGGGATGAATTCTTAAAAAATGCCCTACATATTCAAGTTTTAAGGCAGGACCAGAAGCAACAGTTTTAGCATATATCACCACGATATAAAATAAAATCTTAAAAAAAAAAAAAGGAAATAATAGGACAACAGCAATTAGGGTAAAAAGACTTAACAACTGTCTTGCTCAACATCACCAGCACTACACCAGCTACACGTCTGACCCCCAGACCAGCATAGCAGGTGTGAGGACAGGTCCAAGCAGAGAAAGTGTTACTTGTCACATTTTTTGAAAAATGATAAACAGAAGGGATGCCTGGGTGACTAGGCTCGTTGAGCGGCCAACTCTTGATCTCAGCTCGGATCTTGATCTCACGGTGGTGAGTTTGAGTTCCGCACCGGGCTCTGCACTGGGTGTGGAGCCTGCTTTAAACTAAACTAAACTAAACTAAACTAAACTAAACTAAACTAAACTAAAATAACACCTCTGTCAAAAGTACGTGAATTCACAACTTACATGTAAGTCAAGTTCTACTTCTTCTAAGACAGCATGAAAACCAAGATGTCGTTAGCAAGACAGGAAGCAAGATAAATTGTGTATTCCATGTGCCGTGAGATGACCCCAACTGCATCCAAGTCAGCCATGGCCCTCCACACATCTGCAAGAGAGGGTATATTATCCACATTAGCACAGAGGAAACCAAGGCTCAGAGAGGTTAAAAAAAAAAAAGAGTCCAAGATCATAGCATCATTTAGCAGCATAGCCAGAATGTATAGGAATTACCTCAAAACAGGCCACACTAGTGGAAGAATACCTTAGTGTGGAGTTATGAAAACCCAGGTAGAACGCTGCCTCAGAAAGGCAGATAATCAATAAAGGAAAAATAAAGAGGCGCCTGGGTGGCTCAGTCGGTTAAGCATCTGCATTGGGCTCAGGTCATAAATAATCCTGAGATCTTGCCCTATGTCAGACTTCCTGCTCAGCAGGGAGTCTGCTTCTCCCTCTGCCTCTGCTCCCCATTCATTCTCATAAACAAACAAATCAATAAAATCTTACCCAAAAAAAAAGAAAAAAATAAAGATTATAAGCTTACAATAAAGATATGAATGATGAGTCAAAGCTTTCAGTGACACACCCACACCTGCCTACAGTTCACTGGCTGAAACATGGGTGGAATTGATGGGGTTAGAAGAACAGGAGGCACATAGGCACGGACAGCACAGCCCCAGCAGATGCAGAATCCTGGTGTAGGTTTAGCTAGCTTTCATTGTCCTTTAAAATGTCAAAGCTAAAGAAATCTGGTAGGGTTATTGAAGTCTGATCCTGGGGGATGCCTGGTTGGCTCAGTCTGTTAGGCAGCAGCCTAACATGACTCAGGTCATGATCACAGGGTCCTGGGATCAAGTCCGGCATCAGACCCCTTACCCAACCAGAAGCCTGCCTCTCCCTCTGCCTGTTGCTCCCCCTGCTTGTGCTCTCTCACTGACAAATAAATAATCTTTAAAAAGAAAGAAGAAAGAAAAAAAAGAAAAGAAAAATAAAATCTGATCCACAGTATAGAACAACACAAAGGATCGTACTTTTTTGGGCTGATTTCTGTTTGTTTGATTTTAAGTAGGTTCCACAGCCAGCACGGACACTAGTGCAGGGTTTGATCTCAGGACCCTAAGACCATGAACTGAGCCAAAGGCAGACAATCAATTAAGCCAACCAGGCACCCCACTTTCTTGGGTTCTAATGGGACTTTTCCTAGGTTCTAATCCTAGCTGTACTGGCTGCCAGGGGGAATAAAGTCCAGCACCACAAGAAAAGCATCCCAAGGCAGCAGTCCTCTGCAGAAGATTTGCTGGTGGCTGCCATCATCAAAGAGTCAGTGGGTGAAGTTGTTGAAGCACAGTGGGAACAATGATAGCCACTGCCTTTTGGGTGTCACTGAATCATCCTACTCATCTTCAGGAAGCCTGGCCCTTCTCCAGTCAATGCAGCAAAAGCAAACTTGTTAGAAGAACAGGGGAGGGGGTCATCTCCCTCCCTCCCAGAAACTGAAGCAACCAGCCAAACAGTGCAGCACTGGAGTAAAAATAAAAATATGAAGGAATGTGGCTGCACCTGGGTAGCACAGTCTTTTAAGCATCTGCCTTTGGGTCAGGTCCTGATCTCAGAGACCTGGGATCTGAGACCCACATCAGGCTCCATGCTCAGTGAGGAGTCTCCCTTTCCTTCTCCCTCTGCCCCTGCTCCTAGCTCATTCTCTCTCTCTCTCAAATAAATAAAATCTTTAAAATAAGAAATTTATAAATGAAGGAATGAATCAAAATGCAGAATTCAGAAACAGAACTACAGATATAAAAACTACATATAAAAACCTGAAATATGACCCGGTGAGTGAGGAAGGATTATTAAATCATGATACTGTATGAATTGATTGCCAATTTTTTCTTAGAACATAGAGCACACTGCACTACACGAAAACAAAAACACAAAATTAGGATTGAATACAAAAACAAAATTATCAGTGTTATTCCATCAAGTGTTTCTCTAACCTACTGATCAAAACCTCAGTTCATCCTTCAAAAGAATCTGGGCACCACCTCAGCACACATGAACACATTTTCAGGCCACAGTTCACACTGCTCCAGTCCCCACTCTAAGTACTGAGCCATGGGCTCCTCCAGGCAAAGCCACCACCAACTAGGCCCCTGCCCTAGAAATCCCCAAACCCAACCACTTCACAACAGGGAGACTCAGGGAGATTCAAATGGGCAGAAATGTGGGACTTTGAGTTTTTTTTTTATTTAAAAGAAAAATACAGCAAGAAACATTTCTAGCACAAAGTGAAGAGCTAATCTTTCACAATGTCGAGAGTATTAGAATTATCAATACACCATCAGTAGTTTGATAGGTCAAACAGGCCAAAAGCTGGAAACACAAGAGGAAATGCTCACAGCAAACAGACCTGAAAGCCAGGGCCTGGACCGGCTGACATGGCTCTGCTGCTTACCACAGCGAGAAAGTGTAACTTTCCTGGGCCTCAACTTCCCTCCTGGCCAGCAGGAAAGTGGCAACACCACAAAATTCATATCTGGTCGGGGATTACGTGAAAGGAGAATGCTCAGTGAGAGCCCCGCCACACCGCCCGTCCAGACACAGTCTGTGCCAGGTGAATGGGAATTTCCTCTACTGCAGCCACACGAAGAGCTGAAGGATCTGCACAGGATGCCTGTTTATTTACCAGTCACAAAACCACGTTCTGCCATAAACAGAGAAGGCAAGAGACCCCAAGAGATGGGAATATCCCTCACCCTTGCCTGGACCAGGCTTTCAAGACAAGTTGGAAAGCCCACAGCAGCTCTGCCACTGACTCTGAATGAGCCTTTGGAAGACAACACCATCCCAAACAACAGTTTAATTTACTTCTCTTTAAAAAGCAGTGAGACAAGGTCTTGGCCACATCTTCATAAATTAACAGCTTAGGAGGATAAACCCCAATGATTTAGTTATGTCCCCAGCAGGCACACCTCCACTCGTGGGCAGCTTCAGGGTGAAAGGGTGCCTCCCCATCCATGAGGACACCCTCTGACATTCATCTGAAGATGCTTCCTACCCATGGGCATTTACTCCCTGGAACCCCCCAATCTAAGTTCCTCTCTGGATGCTGCACGAGGCAACTTCCTCACACCCCCATCACCACTGGTGACACTGCAGCTACCTCCGAGCCTTCAAGCAGGGTGCACCTGTATTTGCTGCCAAGTATCCCATCAGCCCAGCTCCATCACTGATTTCTGTACCCATAATTAATTAACATGCATGTATGTATTTATTTATTTTTACAGCTTCATTTATTTTAGGGAGAGATAGACAGAGAGAGAGATACAGAGAGAGCACACACACACAAATACAGGGAGATAGAACCTCCAGCAGATTCTACACTGAGAGCAGAGCACACCTCAGGGCTCAATCCCACCACCCTGAGATCATGACCTTAGCTGAAACCAAGAGTTGGATGCTTCAACGACTGAGCCACCAGGCACCCCTCTGTACCCTTAATCTTAAGAAAAGACAGACACCGCTTCTTTCTGTCAGCCACGGCCTCATAAGCCATCTGTCACACAGCCAAAGTTTCCAGAGGGTAGGACCAGGTCTGCAACACCAGTGATGCCAGAGTATCTCCATAAAACTACAATCTAGTGAGTACCAGGCTCTGCTCTAAGCTCCTAATATGGCCTTCTATTTTGTACCCGTCACAGACCTACATGCTAGGTATTATCCACAGTGCACAGAGGAGGACACTGAGGTCCATGGCTTACCCAAGCGATCTACTTTTATGTGGCAGCAGCAGGGGCCTGAACCCAAGTCTGTGACTCCAAGGCCCCTCCGTCAACTCTGTTACTCATGCAGCCCCAACACAGTCATCAAATACCTCCCTAAACCCTCATCCCTCCTGTGAAAAAGCATGGTCTTCTGCCATTTCCCAGATGGGAAGAAAGCCGGCGTGAGCCAGATATAGTGACCTGCCCACGATGGTACAGGCGATGTCCCCTCTGTTCTCCCCCCAACACCCATGTCATTCTGCACGAGGCCCCATGGGGTCCTTCATGCTTCCAGTGGAAAACTCTGGTGAGACCACCAGTCTCCTGGCAGGCCTTCATCTTGACCCTGGAGGACAGGACCAGTTAGGAGAAACGGGCTAGTTAAGCCTCTGAAATGGGGTCCTACCACCCAGGAAAAGCCCCTTATCTCCAGGGCATCGCCCGTGTGAATTAGCTGGATTTGTAGAGGGCTCCACAAGCACCAGCCTTGCTGAGTCACTTTCTCTAAGGTGGTGGCTGAGACAAAAAGGACCCAGGAAAGAAAGGTATAGGCTGTTGTGGAACTCCAGTGCCTTGGCATCAACAATTAATATGAGCAGCTGCCTCTGCTCACCAGATCTGCATTTTATGTGGGGCACACTGTTTAAAGTTTACACCCCCCATCTCTGTAACCTTCACGACAACCCCTAGAGCTCCCTGCACCATCATTAACACCTCACAGACAAGGAGACAAGGCATGAGGGGTGTGTAGAATGATGCAGCTCTGTGCTGGGGCCAACCGGGGGAGGACTCCCACAGGCTTGCTCTTCCCACTGCTGCAGAAGCAGCTGAAAACAAAGAGTTTTTCAGTTTGCATTATGTAGAGTGGAAAAGACAACCATAAAGGTCATTCAATTTTTAAATGGGTTATTCCTCAGGATAAAAACAGTTCCAAAAAATAATTTCCGAGAAGTTCAACATATTCCTCCTTCCAGGTGCCTGGAATGTGATGGAATGTTGTTAAAATAAGTTCTGGCCCATCAGTATGCCAGACAGAAACTGGAAGTAAGCTGTTGCAGGTCCCCAAAGTCTCCGTCACAATCCTAAGGAGAAGACATATAACTTTCACTGTCCCAAAGTGGTTATGTTTAAAAAAAAAAAAAAAGGCACAGGTGGAACATTTTAAATTACAGACTTTCAATGCAGGGGCAGTGGGGGCGGGGGGGTTGTCCCCCAACTACCCCCAAATGTTTCAGCTATATATAGTGACTTACCAAAGTGACTCATCACAAGTACCTACAAGGCGACTGACAGGCAACTGACCGATGAGGAAGGTATTCGGACTGCTTAACAAAACCAACACAACTTAGAATTTTCATTATTAAGAAGAGAAAACCATTTATTAAACACTCGCCAGGCACCAAACCCGCTAGGCACTGTCACACGCTCTACTCATCACAAGGCTGCCAAACTCAGTGCAGAAACTGAGGCTGAGTAAGTCACCTAAGATCATGCAGCACCAGAAACTGGATTCCAACCGGTTCTGACATCATAGCCTACCCCAGCTTGCTGCAATGCTTCAGAACCTAAGCTTTGTGATGATCAATAAACTGCATGCTTAACAATGTTTACACATCTCTGTTAGAATTCAGGGAAAGGTTTTTAAAAATGACATACACAAGGGGAAAAAATAATACAGTTTCTGGAGGCAGGCTGCCCAGGGTTCAAATCTTGGCTCCTCCACTTGAAAGCTGTGTGACCATGGACTCCTTTAGCTCCCCTGTGCCCATATTTCCATGCATTAAAATGGTAGCCATAACAGACCCTATCTCCTAAGGCAAATAAAGCATTTTGGTATTGTTGTTCTTGTTTTAAGATTTTATTATTTATTTGACAGAGAGAGAGAGACAGGGTGAGAGGGAACACACACAGGGGGAGTGTGAAAGGGAGAAGCAGGATTCCCACTGAGCAGGAAGCCTGGTGAGGATTAGATCCCTGCACCCTGAGAGCATAACCTCAGCTGAACAACTGAGCCACCCAGGTGCCCACAAATAAAACATTGAGAATCATTCCTGGCATGAGTTAAACCTCAGAAGGTGTGGGCTGGTGTTACTTCTTGCTGGCCACTAGATAGAGTCAGCAGCCTCAGGCCCACTGTTTTAGCAACTCATTTGCATAAACAAAGCCCAGGCTCAGCCACTTTGTGCTTACCCTATGATTTCTTCCTGTCACTAACATCTCTCCTCACTCCTGCTCTGTGGCACTAAGCTCTGGGCCTCAACTTCCCATCTGTCAAATGAGGTGAGGAGCCCAGCTGATCTATCTGAGGTCCTTCCAGCTGGGCAACCTAGGGTTCTTGGTAACTCAGGGCCCAGAAATTTCAGAACCATCCTAACACAAACATTACCAGATGACACTCACTCAATTTCCTCAAATCTTCTCTTCCGTGTTATGTATAAATGCTTATTTTCATGGCAAATCTTCTCCAAGATCCCAGAGCTCCACGAGCACCCAGAATAGGCTGGGCAGGCATCCCCAGTGCTGAGGCTGGGGACATGATGGTCAGAAGCTCTGACCTCCAGGGGAGATGGATTCCAAATCAAGCTGCTCTGATAAGCAGGTCTTCCCTGTTAGAGAGGATTTCAACAGAGCACAGTTAAGAGGAAGTGCAGGTAAGAAACTCAGAACTTGGCCCACCGGACAGAGGGCAGTAGGACAGTGGGCCGGAGGAGTGACAGAGGGATTGAGAGGAATGGCACGATCAACAGAGGCCAGCCAAGGCAGCACTGATGCTCAATGTGAGAGGGTGGGCTGGGGATACACTGTGAAAATGGCTTCAAAGGCAGGAAGCAAGCCCAGCTCAGCACAAAGCAAAGTCCTGAGCAGGAACCTTCTGGGACCAGGTTGGACACTAAGGTGAGCTGAAAATGGCTGTGGCACCCAGTGCAGTCTGAATCTCACCCATGCCTCTCACAGGCTGGGTGACCCCGGACCAGTTATGCTATGTCCTTTAATGTTTCCTAAAGGGTATATTCACTCCATAACCCTGAGCCATGTTCTCATTTCGGTGAGTGTGGGAGGCCGCAATAAGGCTTGAGACGAGAACCAAACCAGACCCTGACTTGTGCCTCCTTTAAAGTCCAAATAACCTAACAAAAGGTTTAGGACGGGAAAAGTTCAGTAGCACTGGGCAAGAGTCTGTGCTATGTGTTGTGCGCTCGCCTACGTGACTTCCCACACGCTTACTAAACAAATGAGAACAATTCGGTTGGGCTAAAAAGTTCGTTGCTGGTCCTTGCTGCCTTAGTACAACCCATAATTTACTTTCAGGTTTGCTGTATTTGTACTGGCATCAGCCATTTGGCGTCATGAGGAACCATAGTTGCTTAACTAAACACAGATGTAGGGCGCCTGGGTGGCTCGGTGGGTTAAGCCGCTGCCTTCGGCTCGGGTCATGATCTCGGGGTCCTGGGATCGAGTCCCGCATGGGGCTCTCTGCTCAGCGGGGAGCCTGTTTCCTCCTCTCTTTCTCTCTGCCTGCCTCTCTGCCTACTTGTGATCTCTCTCTGTCAAATAAATAAATAAAATCTTTAAAAACAAAAAAATAAACACAGATGTAATGTCACTATATATATGGCCTTAAGGCTTTGAATAAACTTAGCACTGTTGGACATCCTCCTCAGTGCTCCTCCTGTCCCCCATATCTCTGCTTCTCGAGTTCTTTTCTTCATCCTCTTACCCTCATGTTCCTGGTTGATTTGTTGCGCCGGCCACGACAGGTGAGGATCTGATGGTGCCCACTATCTACAGAGATCCAATATATACAACTAGGACAGCCTGGAGGGCGGTGGGCAACCCAGGCTGGACAGGGAGTTAAGAAGGAGTCAGGAAGGGCGCCTGGGTGGCTCAGTGGGTTAAGCCGCTGCCTTCGGCTCAGGTCATGATTTCAGGGTCCTGGGATCGAGTCCCGCATCAGGCTCTCTGCTCAGCAGCGAGCCTGCTTCCTCCTCTCTCTCTCTCCGCCTGCCTCTCTGCCTACTTGTGATCTCTCTCTGTCAAATAAATAAAATAAAATAAAAAATCTTAAAAAAAAAAAAAGGAGTCAGGAAGAAGTCATTCCCACACTTGAGGCATGGGTTGGTACTGACCAGAGACACTGGGCAAGAGACAGTGTCCTAGGACTGCTGTAAGACTAGCCGGGTCCAGGCAAAGCGCCTAACAGTGTGTAGATGTAACCCATCTGTAAAAGGTGGACGGGGGGTGGTGGTTGCAGCTGGTTGAGCATCTGACTCTTTGTTTTGGCACAGGTCCATTCACCTGGCCCATTCACCTGTGCCTGCATGTGTTCTGTGGTGTGCTCTTTATCTCTCTCTCTCAAATAAATAAATCAAAAAAAAAAAAAAAAAAAAGGAAGTCAGGAAGGATCAGGAGACCTGCTGTGAAGGTCCCAAAGACTCCACCCTCCTCAACTAGCCTCCGGAAATAAAGTAAGTGGATGCCCAGGAGCCTCCTGGACACAAAACTTTCCAAAGCAAAGCTTTCAATTTCATACTGGAGAAAAGGTTGCTGTGCAAATTAAAGACAAAAAAAGCCTGCCATGGTGGGGTGGGTTTGGACAGGGTTGGTCCTGTAGGGCTCTGGCCACTAAATGCCCACTGCCCAAGCCAGGAGCCTGGAGTCTGTGCAGCCAGTGCTTCCTGAGGCTTCCACATCATAGCCTCACTCTGAAGTTTCCTCCTGGAAGCTCCTTACCCAGGGAGGCCACCTGTCAGCACCCCCTCACACACACCCCAGCTTCTGCCCCTCCATCCAGCTGGAGTGAAGGATCCCCAAGCCTGCTCTCTCTGGTCTCTCCTGCACAGAGAGGAGTATGTGCCCTGGAAAGGAGGGTCCCTGAGGATACCTGAGTCCTTGGCCCAAAGACAGCTGGCTTGAGAATGTGGGGTTTCGGTGCTCTAGGCACAGCAGTTCCTAGAGGAAACAGGGTAGGGAGCTCCAAGGTGGAGGGGAGTCCCGGGAGTCTGGGATCACAGATGCCAGTGGCCCCCAAGTGGAAGGGTTTCAGTAACTCCAGAGGTGAGAGGGGCCAGGGGTCAGGCCTGGAGGTGGACAAGGACCACCAACAAGGGGTAGGGGGCCGGAGATGGAAGTGATCCCAGGGTGGTTGCAGGCCCAAAGTAGAGGTGTGGGGGTGGGGGTGGGGGAAAGGGGTCCATGGGCCAGAAAAAAATGGTATCCTGGGGCTCCTGGGTAAAAGGAACTTGAGGTGGAGGGGGCCCAGTGGGGCCCAGGCTGTGCGGGCTGAGCCAGCGCCTCTCAGGCTGGGGAGCCCGGCGATTCTGAGGGACAAAATTTTCCATCAAGTTCTGGAAAAGAAGCCTGTCAGCACAGGCGTCTCTCCGGGGTCCAGACGAGCCCAGTGGTGCTGGGCCCCTTGATGTCAGTAGGGCCCCACGGGTTCCCTGGATACCGAGAAGTGGAGCGAGGGCTGTGGGGCAAGGGCTATGGGGCGTAGAGGCACCAGGCCGCCAGGAGCCTGTCCTCCAGGCCCCCCTCCCGCTCCCTTGGACGAAGCAGCAGGTGGCAGCGGGCAGCAGGGCCCCAGTCTCCCTCTCTGCCTAGCGCCCCTACCCCTCCCCAGCCCCTCAGTACCTGAGTCAGCGGGGCACCGATGCACTCCCCTGCGCCTTGCCCAGCCAGCCCAGAACCCCTGCCTTCCCGGGAGGCACTACTTGTGCAGTGAGTTTGCTGGGCCCACAGAAGGCGGTGGGCGGGGCAGGCAGGTGCGGGCGAGCTGTGGCAGGTGGGGGGTGGCAAACAGGAGTGCAGGCCTCTCTGCAGGCCTGCGCGCCCTCGCCCAGCCTCCTGTTCTGTCCTGTCCGGTGAGGGGGCTGGCTGCGCCCCCTGCTGTTTCCCGCTGCTCTTCTGCTGACTCCAGGACCCCAGGCCCTGCCCAGTCCTGGCTTCCCTGCCGCTCCCTGCCGCTGCTTGAGCTCCAGGCTAGGCCCGCTGCTGCTCCTGGGTGGCCGAGCTGCGGCCCTGGTGCAGTGTGGCTGGCCCTTTTCTCTCCCCAGGGCACAGTGGAGCCACGAGGGAAGGCCTGAGGGGATCTTCCGTCTGCTCAGTGCCAGTGGACACTCTCCAGGGGCCTCTCTACCTGGTGGGCTCCACCCATGGCCATCTTGGAACCCCTGGAATCCCCTTCAGAGACCAGGTGAAGCCCTCCTTGGGGAATCCAGGCTCCTGGGACCAAGGCGAGTTGATCTTGTGTACTGCTGTGTTTGTTCCCTGGCCTGGCATGGATTGACAGTTGCTGAATTGATCTATTCTGGGGTCATCAAGGGCAGAGCAAAGAGTTCAGGGCTGGGATCCCCAGGCCTGGGGTCCACACAGGCTTGGAGCCCTCTTGGCTGTCCCTGACAGAATGACCAAAGAGGAACCCTCAGAAACATGGATCTGCCTTGACCTGGCAGAGCATTCAGGGACAGGAAGGGGAATGTCTCCTTCGCAGAGTATCTGGAAGCCTGAAGTGGAAGATGGATTTGTCTGAGCCATGGTCATTAGTGTTGGGCCAAGAAACCCCTGGCTTGCTTCTCCTACCTGCATCCTAGGTCTAAAAGGGTGTCTGGGTGGCTCCCTCAGTGCAGCATCTGTCCAGGGTCCTGGGATCCAGCCCTGCATCTGGCTCCCTGCTCAGTGCAGATCCTGCTTCTCTTTCATCCTCTCCCTCTACTTGTGCTGTCAAATAAAATAAAAAAAAAAAAAAGTTAAGAGGGGGGACAAAATGGCGCGGAATTAGAAGGCGTCTTTTCAACTTGTACCCCAAAATGAGCTGATTACCTACCAATCACCCATGAACTCCAATCACCCATGAAATCAGCCTGAGATCAAAATTATACACGTGTGGATCTCTACAGGGGGAGAAGAAGCCAGTGGGCAGGTAAAGCGGAGTGGGAACTGTGAACTGATATCAGAAGATAAACAAAAGGGGGAGGGAGCTACCAGAGGCAAACAGTTGGAAAGTAATACCCCAATAGAAGCGAGAGTGCCCTGCGTCTGGGGACCAGCATTAACTCGGAGACTGGTTGAAAGCACTCCAAAAGAGCAAAGCATCTCTGGGGAAATTGTGGGAATCGGGGCGGCTAGGGACAAGGGCTTAAGTCCCTGGTCCCAGGACAGCCTCCCTTGGCACTGAGTCAGAGAGAGTGCGGCAGAGAAACCAGCTCTTGGTCCCTAAGCTGCCAGTGCAAGGAGAATGCATGGGGTCCGCTTCCTGTGAGGGAATGGGAGCCACACCAGGCGACAGAATGCAAGAGTCCTGCTATAGAGCCTGAGATACTCCCCTGAAAGAGGTATAAAGGCCCAGCCGGTGCCCTTTGATAAACACCCTTGTTTCAGAGCCTGCATCAAACTCTCGCCCCAGAGAGGTGCGCGAAGGCCCAGCCTGGTGCTCTCGGACCTGTGCCTCATTCTCAGAGCCTGAGACCCGCGCGCGAACCTCTGCCTTCCCTGAAATTGGTGCATGTAAGGTGGGCGCTCTTAGACCCAGAAAGACCGGGCACTCCCAGCCCGGGCCAGCGGGAAAATCTCAGTGTGCGATTGCTGCTTGGAACCTCTCTAGCGGTCTAGAGGTGCCCAAAGCTGCTGCTGCCGTGCTTTTGGGTACAAGCAAAAGATCCTCCATCCCCAGGGACAGCGACTTGGAACCTGCTCTGCCAGCGGCCAAGGGGGAACTTATTTGGGCTCTGCAGCCAGACTGAGGCTTCTCTCTGAGAGGGAGATCAGGGTGCGGTTTGTTTTCCTCTAAAACTACAAAAACCATCAAAAGCGGTCAAAGTGAGAAAAAAAACATGAACAAACAAAAAACCGCCAGAGAACAAAAGCCTGAAAAAAAAAAAAGTTTCCTCAGAGCCCACCCCCTTGAGGGGGGCGGTAGGACTTAAGTCAGGGAACATCATTGACTGAAAACCCACATGGCAGGCCCCTTCCCCAGAAAACAAACCAAGAAAGAAAAAAAAAAAGAGAGACAGAGAGAGAAAAAGTACTACAAGAGAACTACCACTACTACATAGGAAACTTTTATCTTTCATTCATTCCCACTATTCTGGTCCTTTTTTTTTTTTTATATATATAGGTAATTTTTTTAACCCCAGCAGGATGGTGGAAGGGGTACATGGCTGAGTGCCTCCCGGGTCTGACCCTGTGTGACGCCACCCGGTGCCTGCAGCTGCCCTCTGGAAGGTGTTGCTTTAGTGGCAGAGCCGGAGGGCACCAAGCATGTGTGTGTCTCCAAAGTCCTGGGCACCACATCACAATGCCTTCCTGAGAAGCAGAATCAAGGACAGTTGCTGATCTTCATTCCTTCCTACCAAAGGTATCTCATACACCATAATTGGAAGTTGGAGCCGGGGGGCGCCTGGGTGGCTCAGTTGGTTAAGTGTCTTTCTTCAGCTCAGGTCATGATCCCAGGCTCCTGGGATGGAGTCCCACACATTTGCCTCCCTGCTCAGCTCCCCTGAGCCTGCTTCTCCTTCTCCCTCTGCCATTCCCCCAACTTGTGCTTTCTGGCTCTCTGTGTGTCAAATAAGTGAATAAAATCTTTTTAAAAAGTTTGGGCCAGGGGGCGCCTGGGTGGCTCAGTGGGTTAAGCCGCTGCCTTCAGCTCAGGTCATGATCTCAGGGTCCTGGGATCGAGTCCCGCATCGGGCTCTCTGCTCGGGAGGGAGCCTGCTTCCCTCTCTCTCTCTCTCTCTCTGACTGCCTCTCCATCTACTTGTGATTTTTCTCTGTCAAATAAATAAATAAAATCTTAAAAAAAAAAAAAAAAGTTTGGGCCAGGGATGCCTGGGTGGCTCAGTTGGTTAAGCCGCTGCCTTCGGCTCGGGTCATGATTCCAAGGTCCTGGGATCGAGTTCCACATCGGGCTCCTTGCTCGGAGGAAAGCCTGCTTCTCTCGCTGCCTCTGCCTGCCTCTCTGCCTGCTTGTGGGTACTCTCTCTCTCTATCTCTGGCAAATAAATAAAATCTTTAAAAAAAAAAGTGTGGGCCATACTCTTTAGCCATTCTACTTTCCCTGGGGAAATTTGCCACCTCCGAGAATTTACCTGCATCTTTCCCAAAATCTACTTAGCTTCCTGCCTTCGAGACCATAATGAGTCTATAAATTTTCAATAGACAGTGTGAACTTACACTTGCTAATATTTGCATAACATGCACTTCTTTCGATCTCAAAGAAAAGCTTCACACCACAATGGTCTCTAATCTCCAATTAGTTTCTGTTCTGGGATCCCACTGGAATTCTATGCGCCTGTCCCCTAAGATCCCATAAATTGTGGTCCAGTTTCCCAGCCAGCCAAGGAAAGCACATGGGAAATCTTGCTGAAGTATGAGTAAGAGCCTACGAAAGGGAACATATTTATCTGCCTCGAATGCTGGGACCTGAGGAAAGCAAGTTTCATTACAGACAAATCAGGAAGGAGGTGCAGATTGCTTTTTATGTCACTCTGGAGTGGAGGTCTGCTCACTCACAGAAACTCAAAATCTTCACAAAGGACAATGTCCCCCACCCCCAAAGTCAGCTGGGGATTCTCAGGAAAACTTTAATTGAAAGTATTACGGATTCTCCAACTTCCCAAAATGCAGGAGGAACATCTACAAGCAAGACTGTCACCACTTTTAGGCAATTACACTTATTTACCTTTTTTCTTCCTAGAAAATCATCCTCTCTCCCAATCCATGATCTTCTTTTTGTAACAGTTTCCTAAAGAAGGAAACAGATGTCCTCCCATTCCAGTTCCATCCAAAATAATAAAATAAAAATCTTTAAAATTTAAAAAAAAAATTGTGATTTGTTGAGACAGAGCACATATGCAGAGGGACAAGCAGACTCTCCCACTGAGCAGGAAGCCCGATTTGGGGCTCGATCCCAGGACCCTGAGACCATGACCTGAACCGAAGGCAGATGCTTAACCAACTGAGGCACCTAGGAAGCCCCCAAATAATTCAATTTTTAATCACTTTGCCATAGACACTTTTGGGTGGCTTTGAAACACCAGAATCTCATGGACTTATCAGTGTCCTCTTCACCATCTCAGAAAAGGACTGGGTGCCTCTCAGAGGCCTCTCTCCCCTCCTGACCCAGGTCCCAGCCAAAGGTCCTTCACATTAGAGTATGAGGAACTGAGCGGGATGGGGTGTGGAAGCACCCTGGGGTGGGGGGCTCTGGGGCCCTCCCACTCCCAACTTCAAAGACAGCGCCTGCTTTCCCCTGCCTCATATAGGTACCCTGGGTTTGCCCTCTTTAAGGTTCCTGGTTGCTGCAAAGGTCTGAAAATCTCCTAAGTAGCACAAAAGCCATCATGTGCATTTTGGCCACACAGGACAGAGGGAGTTTAAAGGAAGAAAGATAAAGCTCCCCAGAATGAGCCAGCAGCTCTGGGCTTCCCCGCACATCTTTCCTGACCTTCAGAACCCTGGGAAGGAGCCCCTTGGTGCAAAGTCACAGGGGGAGCCCACGCACAGCCCAGGCCACCTGCCCCAGGTCCTCTCCAGCCATAAACTGACCCCCTAGCCCCTTCCAAACCATCTACAGCCTCAAACCACTGACGTGCGGTTCAGCACCCATCTCCAGAGCGCAGGATGCACGTGGCTTCCCGGCACCCTTCCGTGGCCGCTCCCAAAATCACCGTGGAAATGTCGCAGCAAGGAGACAGGGAATCGATTTTTATCCTCTGGGTTGTCTTCCCTCGTAGCCCCTCAGGAGTCCCCACGCAGCAATGCCGTGTGGGCCCTACTGCTCTGAATCCACTTCCCTAGAGGAATCCGCTTTTCTTCAGCGTCTGTGTCTGCAAACCCGGCTCCTCTAACACCCCCCACCAAACGTACCAAGAACCAACAGGGGAAGAAGTTCATTTCTGGCCGAAAAGCCTTTAATCCCTGAGAGCTGTGGCTGATGCAGGAGCAGCTTTTCTCCAAATGGTGATTTCGATACGAGGTCGTTTTACCTGCCGGCCCCCAACATCCCTGACGTGTGGCTCCCAGGGGCCTCCCCGCGGCCAGGCCTGAGAGTGGAGCCCACCCTTGGGCTCATTTTCCACCGCGCTGAATCCAGGCAGCGGTCCCGTCTCACGACAAAGGGTGCTGAGTAATGAGGTGCTGCCACCAGGAAGAGAGGCAGCAGGTCAGACAGATCTGGAGAATGACACTGGCCTTCAAGGGCCCCTCACAAGGGAAATACCATTAAGTAGCAGATCTGAACAGATATACTGTGTTCCACATTCACGCCGTAAGGATGGGGTTTCCTCGAGCCCTAATCAAAGGAACTCTTTCACCTGAGATCACTTGACCAATCAGTGACTCAGTTTCCTTATACTAAAAATGAGGATAACAATACATCACAAGATTGTTTTGAGGAGCACACACGTTACAAAGTGTTTAGAGGCACCTGGGTGGCTCAGTGGGTAAGCATCTGACTTCAGCTTAGGTCATGATCTCATGGTCCTGGGAGAGGGCCGTGTCAGGCTCCTTGCTCAGCGAGGAGTCTGCATGTCCCTCTCCCTCCCTCTTCACTTCCTGCCCTCTCTCTCTCTCTCTCAAATATATAAATAAAATCTTTAAAAAAACCGAAGTTCTTAGAACACGATATGCACATAGTACAGGACACACAAGCACTTGTTAAACAGATAAAAGGGTACAAGAGGTTGGCTTCCCTTCAGATTTCTAATAGGCTCCTGTCTGGGGGTCTCTAGCTCTTAGGAAGTGGGGAGGCCTCAGAAGCCCAAGATTGTAGAGTTCCTCCGAGGCCAAGTTCAGTTTTCTATGCAGGACAGAAAACCTGTAAAACACATCCCAGACTTGCTTCGCTGCCTTCCTAGTAGGGAATCCGTTCCCTCAAGAGTGGTCCAACCTCTCTTCCACTATTTGGGATGTAGAAAACGTTTAGACATTTCTCCATTGGTGCTCATTCCATCCTCATTTTTAACAATCTAGCTGTGTGTTCATCTGGTCTTCTGTTAGTTCCTTTATCCAACAAACATAGAGGACTCACCGTGTCCTAACTGTGACCAAGACATCCAGCATCTCATCCCACAAAGGAAACATATTAGCAAATGTGGCAGCAAAGAGGGATGGGGTAAGGCAGTGACATCTGAATCAAGATCAAACTAACAAGCAGAGCCTGCCATGAAGAACATTCCAGGTATGGGCCCCATAGGCATGAAGGCGGAAATGAATAGATTATGTGCAGACAGCAGGACAGGGGACTAAGGGGACACTGGAAAGGAAGGCTGCGGAGCAGCTGTTGGCATTGGAGGCCTTGCGAAGGACTCTGGAATTCCCTTTGGTTTCAGCCAGAAGCTACATGAAGGTTTAAGCAGGGAATCATCAGATTAGCTTATATTTGTAAAAGATCGCTCCTCTTCCACAGAAGACATGGGGATGGGGTGGGGGTGTCCACGAGCCTAGAAGCTGGAAATGGAAGCAGATGAAGTTTCCAATATCCTGGCCAAGGAGTGAGTCTGTTGCAGTGAGAGTGTCAAGATTTGCAGTTCTAAACTTTTTAGTAAAGTGGCTTATTAAACACACAGCTAACTATTGCCCGGGGTTCCTACTTTTGTAATAAGTTTTTTCTGAAACTCTAAAAGGGGAGAGGGGCTCTCTGCACCACGTGCCAGTCAGGGCGGAACATCATCGTCACATTACAGGGTGTTTTCAGAGCCTGTTATCCTTTTAGTACGACATCCCTCCCACCCCGAGACAACACCGTGCCTCTTTCCGCCAACAGAAGTTGAATTTTTCCCTTTCCCTCTTCCTTCTTTCGAGGGCAGAGCTCAGGGCTTCTCCAGAGATTCCATCCTAAGTTCATAGATCTCACCGAGCCGACCACATTCCCCTCCCTGTGGGCGCCAGGAAACACTGTAAACATCTGTATCTGCACCTGAACATGGGACCTTGGATCCCAGCTACAGTTACTTGTGCTGTGGTAACAAGGACATCATGTCGCGTTTCAGGACATTTTCGTATATAAGGCCTCGGGTCGGGATGCTCAGGGTAGGAAAAGGGTGGGTTCACCCCTGGGCAGAGTGGCATACCTTCTCTCTCCTCCTGGCCTTTGCCCGAGTTGGAGATGCCCTGTTCCTTCCTCTTCACCTGAGTAATCATTATCTCTGCTTCCAGAAGCAGCTCAGGGGGCCACCTCCATCCGAGGGGCCACCTCCTCCCCAACCCCGCTGGACCAGGTGACCCTCCCCAGAATTCCATATAAATCCCTGTTAACGTTGATCCCACTGCTTCCCAGAGGCTCTTTCTCCTTGTCTTTACTTTGTCTCTCCTGCTGGACCCCAGGAGACAGGTCTCACTCATCATTTTATCCCAGCAGGGTTCAGTATGTTGCTGAATTAACACATGGCATGTCCCGCACATCGCTGGCAGCTGGATGAACTGGAACACAGTGTGGCAGCATGTACTGAAGCAGGGGTTCTCAGAGCACCAGGGGATTCAGTCGGTGAAGCATCTGCCTTCGGCTCAGGTCATGATCCTAAGGTCCTGGGATCCAGGCCTGCACCGGGATCCCTACTCAACAGCGAGTTGGCTTCCTCTCCCTCTGCTTCTCCCCTCCCTCTCAAATAAATACATAAAATCTTTTCAAAAAATAAATTTTAAATAAATTTAAAAAAAATTAAGCAGTTGTTCTCAGCTGCAGGTGATTTGGCTCCCCAGGGGACATATGGCAATGCCTGGAGAAACGTTTGGTTGATGTAATTGGAGGAAAGGGCGCCACTGGGCATTTGGTGGGGAGAGGCCAAATGGAGGTGGCCAACATCTGGCCATGCACAAGACAGGCCTCAGCAAAACATCACCCAGTCCACGAGGTCGACAGGGGAGACCCGCATCTAATCTAGGACCTGGAAAACCTTTTCCTAGGTTTACATGATCAAGGGAAATGTATCTGTCCATCAAAACCACAGGAATGTCTAAAGCAGCTTATCCTCGGAAGCCCCAAACTGGATGCCATGTAAAAGACCATTAACAGGAGAACGGATAACTGACTACAGTACCTACGTGATGGAAGACAACAGACGATAACGAAATTTAAGATGCCACATACGCGACAACAAGAAGGAATCCACAGATGTCCTGAGGAACCGAACCACCAGTGCAAGGTAACAGGCAAACTTGATCGCTGGTGATGGAAGAGAAGCAGGGGGCAGAAAGTGACTGACTGGGAAGGAGCAGGAAAGAACCTCTTGTGTGTTCAGAATGTTCCTGATCCTCATCTGGGTAGTAGTTACACACAGCGTGCCGCATGCTAGGACTCATGTGCTGTGTGTGTGTATTACACCTCAGCAAGCTTTACCAAAGGCAACGGTCCTCTAAGAGCCCCGGTGGGCAGGATTCACACACTGGAGCAGGTCCTCCGAGCATGACTTTCTAAGGATTTCTGTGCACAGCCGGCAGGAGCATTGTAGATATGTTTATGGAGACCTATTTCACCACAGACACCAAAACCCTTACAGTGGGTCCTTGATTCAATTCTGCTTCGGTCATTTTCTGCTAAGGATTGTGCTACAGATGTGCACACAGACTTAGGTTTCAAGAATATTTATCACAGCAGAACAAATACAAGAGGGAGGCAGCAACAACACGGACCCAGAGGAAACTGTGTGATACCGCGGACTCATTAAAATCGACATTTAAAAATGTAAATGGAAAACGACTACAATATATTAATTACAATTAAAGAGCAGGTCACCCAACAAGCTGACACCTAAGATATATGAAGAATATACTCAATATGATTAACTATGATTAGCTAAGGTCATGAGGGTTTATGGGATTTCTTAAAATTTTATCATTTTCCCCTAAAATGTACATATATTACTTATTAATAAGAAAAAATACACAATCACACTTCTTAAAAATAAAGGTGAGTTTTCAACTCTAAAACTGAGTACCAGGGGCGCCTGGGTGGTTCAGTGGGTTAAAGCCTCTGCCTTCGGCTCAGGTCATGATCTCAGGGTCCTGGGATCGAGCCCCGCATCGGGCTCTCTGCTCAGCAGGGAGTCTGCTTCCTCGTCCCTCTCTCTGCCTGCCTCTCTGCCTACTTGTGATCTCTATCTGTCAAATAAAATAAATAAAATCTTTAAATAAATAAAATAAAACTGAGTACCAGACCCCACACAACTCCCAGATTCCCCATGGATTCAGAGCCCTGCTGCCTGTAGAAGGGCTCTATCGACGCTCATCACAGTGGCTGAGACAGATTAAATAAAGAGATAACATTGCAGATTTCCTGTCTCTTATCCGACTGTGCAGATTGGTTAAACAAATCCAAATCCATACATGCATTAGATCTCACTGAACTGCGTACGCCCTGAGAAAAAGACCCTGTAAAGCAATTCCCTGTAAAAATACGAAAGTATTTCTGACAGCAAAAGTTTTCAGATTGCTGTAACGAAAAAAAAAACTAAAAAGGCACGACCTTCCCTGATTAATAAAGTCTCCCTCGAGAGAAGGCTACCACTTCCCCAGGTAATCTCATCGCCTCAGACGAATCCATGTTTCTCTGTGAAGTGGAGGTGATCGCAGCTCTCTCGGAGTACTCACAAAGGTTTGGCGTGATTATGAAACGGAACATTATGACCGGGGCCCGCTGGTTGTGGTCACCGTCATGCCCACAGCCTGAACACCACCTCCCTCCAGGAAGCTCCCTTCTCTGAATTCTGTGTGGTAGGGGCACGTGGCTGACTATTAGGGAGCACTGCATAAGGCGTACCCTGTCGCTCGCCCAGACGCACAGCTCCTCCCGGAGCCACCGAATGCCATACAGAGCTAAAGCTGGGAGCAGTAGCTCACCGTGGACACCAATGATGAGGGCTCAGGTACCTCAGCTCACAAACCCATTACAAGCATATACATTTAACTCTAGCTTTAAGATGTTTCTCCTCTTACTTCTCAGTCAAAAAAGACTTTAAGCTGAGTAAACCAACAACAAACCCTAAGATAAAACATTTAACCGTGTTAACTTCCTAAGGCCTACAGTCGTCTTCAGCTTCTCAAGGTCACACCTCCCTGCTGAATGATTACCGAGGGTTGCTGACACGGTACACAGAAAAAAAAAACTCTTAGGATGTCCAGCCTCTAAGAGAAAAAGCAAACAGCTCAGAATTCAGCCAGCCATGGCAAAGGAACCACCGACAAAGCCAAACACAGAGGGGCCCCTGAGCATCTGGGAAATCTGCCTGTTCCTTTGCCTCCTCAGAGGAAACGAGTCACAAGACTGCTCAGAATGGGAAATGAGAAGGGCAGAAGCCCAGAAACCAGCGCGTCCTGAATTTCGTGCTGCTTCCAAGGAGTGAGCCCGCCTGCTGTGCTGCTGTGTCAGTTATTTACACAGTGGGCAGGTGAGGCTGACAGCTTGAAGGGGTTATTTTAGAGGGAGAGCTGTAAGTCTGATCAGGAGAAGGTTCTGGACCCTGGGGTCCCAGCACGCATCTCCAGCTTCCAAGCTGACCCTCCCTTCAGACAGGGTTTAAGAGGCAGCAGGGCAAGCATGGTCTTTGTATTTAAATCACCTCAAGGGGGCCCATATCTCCAGGCACAACCAGAAGCCAGGGAGGAGAGGGAAGGGGGAGAGGGAGAGGGTACCTCCACTCCTATCTGCTGGCTGCACTTCTGGAGCGCCTGATCCAGGAAGCTAAATGTGTGGACAGAACAGAAGGAAGAATCTGGGAAGACTGGAAGACTAGAAGAGCTGTTCGTGGACTAGTCTCAACCTGAACCACAGAAACACCTCTGCCTCCCTGCCCTCCTCCCCTCGGCTGGGCACCAGGTGCCTCCCTACTGCACTCCAGATGCAGATCCAAGCTCAGGGGTGCCCAGTGCCGATGCCTCTCTCCGGCGCAGGGACTCTAGGGCATCAGCGGGACTCCTAGACAGCACCTGTGATCTCTAATTTAAAACCAAAACCAAAATCCCCAACCAGCCCAATCCAGCACAAGCAATACATATTTATGTGTAAGACACCTATGCACACATACACATTCACTTATCTACACACACACACACACACACACACACACACGCTTTTGCAGCAGAAGGCAGGCATGAAACCTGTTCCCTAAGTCCTTTGATTTCCTCATCTGCTTCTAGCAGCAACAGCCATTTCTGCTACGGATTTTCCTATTCGAGGGTTGATCACAGATCCAAATGCCACCATCCTGTTTGCCACCCTTTCCTACCCCACCGGCCCGCTGACGTCTGTCAGTGAACCAGGGAACAAAGATGGAAGACAGGCCCAAGCTGCCTTCCTAAAGTGGGGTTATATTTGACACTTTAATAAACCTCAGAGCCTGAGCCTCTCTGCTCTCAGACTGGCCAGGGTGCAGCTCTCACTCTTACCAAACCCGTCCATCTCTCCTCCCCCCACCGCGGGGCACAAGGGTTTTCTCTGCCCGGCATCTATTTCCAGGCCCCATAAATCATATCCCATTGTTCCAGGCCATCTGAACTCATGCTTAATAAACCATCCACCTCACCCTTCCGCCACCACCCCAAATTTCCCACAGGGAAAGACTGTTTCAAGAAGAAAAGGAAATTCTTCATTAGGGCTGGATTTTAAAAGCAAGCTTCCACAAAAAAACAGAAAACAAAATTGGGTATAAATACCATCCAATAACCACTAAATGTCTTTGGTTAAAGCACCTGCCTGCCTGTGATTCTCAGGTCCAGATGTGAGCTCAGTGCACATCCAAAGGAAGCAGAATTTGAACCTGATGCTAAATGACAAATGATCCTGAACTTCATGACCATTTAAGTGCCACAGTGGCTAGACTAAATTGCTCTGATGCAGAATTTCTCCCAAGTATAGGTTACTGAGAAACAGAATATTGCTTGAAAATGTATTTAGGTGCGCTCATCCTTCTCAGACCAACACTCATGGGCTCTTAGTCATAACCAGGCTTAAGCTAACATGATTCCCCTATTTTCCCCAGAGAGGCAGGGAAAGAAGAGGACATGTCTCTCATGTTCCAAGATCAAAAACTGGATCACAGCACTCACAGCATCAAGTCTGCCAAACCAGAGCTCTGGGTACGTACAATTCTTAAAGAGCTAATTGAATGGAAAACAGCCATCTGGGGCTGGAAACCCTTATGACATTCTGGGAAATGTATGGGCTTTAAAAGGATTATGCAGGGTGATGTGACTTTCAAAATTCCCAAACTCTGAACTGAAGCCTAAATGAGAATATGTTAAATTCACCCATTCCAAAACACAGCACAGTTGACTCGGACCCTAGAGCCCAGCTGTAGCTCAGGGTGTCCACACTGCAGCCTGTCTGTGGGAGGTCTGCAGACCACTCCCTGCTGAGAGAGTCCAGCCAACCCAATCAGCCTACCAGCAGGCTGTGGCACAAGGTCCAGATCCTAGCCCAGGCACCAGCCAGGGTTCCCTTTGGCCTTCCCTCTTATGGTTGAACAACAATCATGGAGAGCCACAGGGAGAGCGGCATTGGGTCCAGTATGGCCACTCCCTGGTCCTCCACAACACTGGTTGCACACTCTTCAACACAAGAAAATGGTGTGCAGAAACAAGGGCCTGCCACAGTAGGCTGTCGAGCAAGGAACAGAAAGCATCAGGGGACAGGTGGAACTGCTGGCTGGTCTCCACCTCTCCCAGAGGGCAGAGGCCGCAGAGCTTCTGCAGGCTAAGCAGAGACGTGTCAGAATTACCTTCCCAAAAAGTAGGCAGTAAAAGAGGATTTCAAGCAGCCACAACCACCAGCAGGCCTGCGACCTCCAGATATCAGGGGCTTGACCATGACCGTGTCGGTAAGCAGAACACACAAGTGCCTTCTGGAGCGAGAGAAGACAGCTTAACGCTGATAACTGGTCCTCTCACTCTTCTCTGCTCTCACCAAGTGATCCTGAAAGGGATGGACAAAGTTGGTCAGATTCACTGGAGAAAACACGAGCCAGTGAAGACGTCCCGGCTCGCACTAGGCCTCCCTCCAAAGGCTGGCTGCCCCACCCCTGGCACCTGGGTAACGCTGCTCTGGGGCCATCCACACAAAACGATTTACGTACCCCCCACCCGCAACAAACACACACAGACACAGACACACACACACACACACACACACACACACACACACACACACACAAGCTGCATCGGGCTTTAGGAACCTAACTCAAACGCACCCCTAACAACAACCCCACAGGTGTGACTGGGTTGGACACTCCCAGCAAGGGAGGGAAGGCCCTCCCCTTGGGTCCTTGCCAGCGGCAGGGTGCCACCTGGGCCTCCGCCTCATCCTCTCCATCCGCGAAGAAGTCGGAGCGGCCCCCACCAACCACCACCACGCAACCAGATTCTCGCACTTCAAATCCTCGCTGCCAGGGCCCCATCTGTGTGCTGACCGAAAAGCCGCCCTCAAGCAGCCAGCCCGCGGAGCATCCGGAGTTCTCCCAGCCCCGCGCTCACGCCTCCCCAGGCAGCCCCCGCACCCGCGGGCCGCGCCTTACCGCCAGTGTCCACGAAGCGCGGGGGCGGGCGGTCCCGCAGCGTGGCACTCCAACACGCGCTGGCCTCGTCCTCGTCGGACTCCTGCCCTTCGGGGGCGTCGGGAGGCAGCAGGGGGCCGGGGCCCTTGTGTTTGGCGTCCGAGGAGGCGGCGGAGGAGGAGCGCGAGGCGGCGGACGTGGAGCGCGAGGCGGCGGACGTGCTGTAGAAGGCGTTCCCGCCGCTGTCCGGGCCGGACTCGCGGAACACTTCGTCCCAGATGTGCAGGCTCTCGTGGCGCGCGAGGGCCGCCTCGAGCAGCGCCGGCGCCCTCCTCCGCGCGCTCCCGCCGACCTGGGCCCTGGCCCCTGCCGCCGCCCGCGCGCCCGCCCCCCAGAGCGCCTCCCAGCCGCACGCGCCGTGCACCGGGCCCGCGCCGCGGCCCGCCGCCCCCCACCAGCGCAGCCCGCAGCACAGCGCCTGCCACCCCACGCCCGACCGGCCCGCCATCTTGGCCGCCTCGGACCCAGCGCCCTCGGAAGCGCCCTCGGAGCTCGGGCGCCGCAGGCTGCAGGCCGCGGAGGGACGCAGAACGCGAGGGCGGGAGGCAGGGGCTGCGGCCGGGCCCAGGTGCCGCCGCTACCGCCACCGCTGCGTCTCCTCCGCGCCCGCTGCGTCCCCGCGCGCCCTCCCGCCGCACCCCGCGCTCCCTGGCCTACCTTCCCGGGCGCGAGCCGCCAGAGACGGCCCCGCCTCCTCGCACATCCGGCCCGCCCGCTGGCCAATGGGGAGCAGGCCGGGGCGGGGCCCGCGCGGGGCACGCTCCACACCCCTCGGCGAGCGGGGCAAGGAGAGCAGCTGCGGCGGCGGTGGCGGCAGGGGGGAGGGCGGCCGTGGCTTCCTCGCCTGCGGGACGTGTGGCCCGGGTCGGCCACCCGCAGGCCCCGCGCGGCCCCGCAGGGGGAAGGGAGGAACCGAGTGGGTGTCGGGGGTTGGGGGGGACGCAGCCGGTCTTCCCGCCGCCCCAGCCGGCTCACGGAGCGTGAAGCCCGCGCTCTCGGTCCCCTTCCGCAGTTGGCACCAGCGGCGGCGGGGAGCTGTCCGCCCCGGTGGTTCTGAACCAGGCGCTGCGGAAATTCCAGGTAGGTGCCGGGCCTGAGGGTCACGATTCCCGTGGCTGCTGTGGCTGCTGCTGCTTCGGTGCTCCACAGCCGGCTGTACCTTGAGCTCTTGCAAGCACAAGGGCTATCTGGCTTCCGGGAGCCTTGCTCTAATAAGGAGCCCTCCTCGCTGGTTCATTCCTGGGGTCAGGTGGTGACTCAGTCTCGCTTCAATACCCCTGTAATTTGAGGGGGTCAACATCCGATCTTAGTCATTCCTTCCGTCTTTGACCTTTGACATCTTTAAAATCAAAATATTCATTACCTTCCAAATATTAATTACTCTAACACCACCACTGCAACATCTTCACCCATACATTTGACACACTTGTCTGTTAAAGTACGGCACAATCACCCAGGCTTCAGTGTTCTGATAAACAATAGATCAGAAAGGTTTCATCCTCTGCCTTGGCCAGGAGTGAGTGGCACTCATTCCATTGATGACGATACACGTGATCAGGCATTTCTTGCTCCTCTCTTCCTCCCACAATAATGCAATAAGTCACAATGATGGTAATTGGGCCATAAAGTCACTTGCACTCTGAAATAAAATAAATCCACAGAGATGTGAAGGGCTTGCAAATCCTACTGGGTATTAACTAAATAAGGATTACACGACAGGGAAAGGCATATTGCTATTTCATGCATAAAGGATGCAGATGCATAAAGGGTGAAGATGTTGGTACCACCAGCTAAAGTCGTTCTAACAGCAGGTGAGCAGCTTCTGCTCTCGGCCTCCCCTCGCAAGCCCCTGTTTCCTCCTCCCAAACCAGAGTCTCTGTACCAGCATGAATTCCTGATCATCACTGAAAGATGATATATAAAAAGGAAAGGATTCACATGACATTGCTTTGTATATGAATTGGCTGATATACGTGAAATTGTTTGCAAAGCATTTCAACTCCGTTGGAAGAATTGTGTCACAGAAAAGAACTGGTTTCCAGCACTTCTCTATACTGTGTTAACCAGGGAAAGATTCTGAAGAGAGTTCATACAGGTAATCAGACTTAAAAAGGTCATTGACACATAGATTAAAGACGAAAAGTAAGATTGCGTAGCTCAAGTTCAAATTCTGCAATTAGGAATTCTGTAATACTCCTGTAAAATTTAATGACATATATTTTAAAAAATAATTGAAAGGGATCAAAACACTGAAATACATAGGCAAGAACTCCTCTTCTCCAGGCAGCCAATGAAAAAGTCAGCAGCTAAAGTAAGTATTTTAAAAACAGTGGCTAGCTTTGCTACCCAGAGGAAGCAGGAAGTAGAGCAGTAACAGTTACAAGGATGGAATCAGTCTTCCATTGTGCCAAATCTGCATTTGTATGGTGCTAATCCCAAAGAAACCTTAGAGTCTTTGTGCTTCTGAGCTCTCAAGTGCTTGTAGCTCACAGAGCATGCAACACTGGGAGAGGATTATACGGTCACAAAAGAAACAGACTGGGAAATCAAATTGTTATCCAAACCCTGGCCCAACAAAAATGAGATGGCTATGTCCATTTAGAATCAAGGGTTTAGCAACCAAGTGCTACTTTGTTTAAACAAATGTTTCTGACCAAGAACAGTAAAAATACTTCAGCCTTTAAAAACAGGTGGCTGATTCTCCTTGTGAAAGGAGGGAAGGAAAGGGAAGAAAACAACTGGAAAACAAAAACCAAAAAACTTTCCCATCTGCTTGGCAACCTCCTACTCGATGCTATGATTATGGTTCTACATCATTAAGTTTTACAAGTAATGTTTTCTGACAGGATAATTATAGAACCAGCATTATACTGAGATCTTTTAACTTTGAGTCATTTAAACACATCTTCCAAATAATACAACTTTGTAATATAATTAATTTTAAGATTAATTATAATTAATATTGAGCTTTTGGTTCATAGTCTGCACAAAAGTCTCCAGGGTAGTAAGAACAACCCATTTCTGTAGTAGATTCCTTAGGCTTTGTTAAGCCAGAGAGGTTCATGCTCTTGTGAAACTGGGGATAATAGCCATATTTCATTGAGTCTTGGCCTCCTTTCCTGGTATAGTTTAATAAGAAACAAAAAATGCTACCATTCAAACTATGATACAATGTTTTCTTTTCATTAATATTTTAATTTAAATGTATTCAAAAAGCTCTTTGGTAAGTATTTAGACAAATTTTTATTACATATGGCCTTAATGCATACATAAAATAAAAGTTAAAATTTTGGGTTAACGTTTTTCCAAACCTCACATTAAGAATCTCACTACTTTTATTTACTTTCTAACTGAGAGATTTCAGTGCCCAGATTTTTCTCACAATATGTTCCTCTGAGCCACCCAGAGCTTTTGTCATGCTGCACTTAAAAAATTATTATTAGACATATACCTGACATTCAATGTTAAATTAGTTTCAGGTGTACAACATAGTAATTTGACAATTCTATACATTACTCAGTGATCACCACAGTAAGTATATCATCACATCACCATATAAACTTATTATAATATCATTGGCTGTATTCCCAATGCTGTACTTTTCATCTCCAGATGAGAACAGGAAATTATTTTATTTATTTTATAACAGGAAATTTGTACCTCTTAATCCCCTTCACCTATTTCACTCATCCCCCATCCACCTTCCCTCCCATAACCACCAGTTTGTTCTTTGTATTTAAGAGTCTATTTTTGTTTTGTTTTTTTTTTTTTGTCTGTTCACTTGTTTCTTTTTTTATATTCCATATAGACGTGAAATTACAGGGGCCCCTGGGTGGCTTAGTGGGTTAAAGCCTCTGCCTTTGGCTCAGGTCATGATACCATGTTCCTGGAATCGAGCCCCGAGTCGGGCTCTCTGCTCGGTGGGGACCCTGCTTCACCTGCCTCTCTGCCTGTCTCTCTGCCTACTTGTGATCTCTCTCTCTTTCAAATAAATAAATAAAATCTTAAAAAGAAAAAAAAAAGGAAGTGAAATCATATGGTATTTGCCTTTCTCGGTCTGACTTATTTCTCTTAACCTAATACCTTCTAGATCCAGCCATATTGTCACAAATAGCAAGATCTCATTCTTTTTTATAGCTGGATAATATTCCATTATATATCTATATACACCATATCTTTACCCATTCATCTACTGATAAACACCTGAACTGCTTCCATATACTGGCTATTATAAATAGTGCTGCAGAAAACCTAGGAGGGCATATATCTTTTTGAATCAAGTGTTTTTATTTCCTTTGGGTAAATATCAAGTACTAGAATTACTAAAGCATATGGTAAATCTATTTTTAATTTTTTGAGGAACCTCCATACTGTTTTCCACAGTTGTTGCACCAATTTACATTCCCACTAAAAATGTACAGAGGTTCCTTTTTCTCCACATCCTGGCCAACACTTGTTCTTTCTTGTCTTTTTAATACTAGCCATTCTGACAAGTATAAGGTGATAGATCTCCCTGTGGTTTTGATTTTATTTTCCTGATGATGAGTGATATTGAGCATCTTTTCACATGTCTATTGGGTGTCTGTATGTATTTTTTGGAAAAATGTCTATTAAGTCCTCTGCCCATTTTTCAATTGGATTATATGTTGGGGTTTGGGTTTTTTGGGGGTTTGGTGTGTGTGTGTGTGTGTGTGTGTGTTCTTTACATATTTTGGTTATTAATTCTTTATTTTATTTATCATTCACCACTGTCTTCTCCCATTCTGTAGGTTCCCTTTTGGTTTTGTTGCAGGTTTCCCTTACTGTGCAAAAGCTTTTTATTTTGTTGTAGTCTTAATAATTTATTTTTGTTCTTGTTTCCCTTGCCTAAGCAGACATACCCACAAATAATGTTGCTAAAACCAATCTCCAAGTGATTACTGCTTATTGTCTTTTAGGAGTTTTATGGTTTCAGGGCTCTCATTTATTCATTTAATTTTTTTTTAAGTAAGCTTTACACTGAATGTGGGACCTAAACTCACAGCCTCAAGAATAAGAGTCACATGCTGTAAAGGCTGAGCAAGACAGGCACACCTCACACTTCACATTTAGATCTTTGATCCATTTTGAGTTTCTTTACGTGTATGGTAAAAGAATGTGGTCTAGTTTCATTCTTTTGCAAATGGCTCTCCAGTTTTCCCAACACTGTTTTTGAGGAGACTTTCTTCTGTTACATATACTTGCCTCCTTTGTCAAAGATTAATTGACCATATAATTGTGGATTTATTTCTGGGCTCTCTATCCTGTTTCCGTTGATTTATGCGTATATTTTCTCCCAGTACCCTACTGTTTTGATTACTATAACTTTGTAGTATATCTTGAAATCCAAGAAACTGATACCTCCAGCTTTGTTCTCCTTTCTCAAGATTGTTTTGCATGCTACACTTCTTATAAAAGTATTCTGAGGTCATCCATTCTGCTTGGTTTGATGCAGGTAGGGTTTCTCTTTTTCTTTTTTCTTTTTTTTTTTCCTTATCTGAGATTTTCATATAATAACCAGTTTATTTTCTTTCTTTAAATGGTCCTCAAAAGGCCTGTGGCTTGGCATGCCAAGGGATGTAGATGATCAGTTGTGCCCTAGGAGCAGTAACCACATGGCACAGGGTCAAGCTGTGGTCACTTTATAGGGACTTCCACCTGCTCAGCCCCAACTATAAGACAATTCCTGACATTGGAGATGTGAAAGAAAATGGGAGGGGAGGGGCATCTTAAAATCCATAAAATATGGCATATTGTCTCCTGTTTGTACTTTTACAATTTCTGATTTTGCAAATGGCCAAGCTGCCGCAGGGAACAAAAATGAGGTCCTAAGGTGGCAGAGACTGACCTGGTCAGCCCTGTACTGCACAGGCTATGCGTTACTGGATCAGTATGAATGGAGAAAGCAGGGGTGAGTCAGAGAAGCTGCTGCTTCTCCCTACATTGCCTTCATCACCCACAGGAAGGGGGCCCAAAGCCAAGGAGGACCTCCTGGAACTGAGACAGGGGAGGGGAAAAGAAAGCTGAACGATGCCACAGCTGCTGAACCATGACCAAAATATGGGGGAGAAGGCTGGAGGCAAATGTGCATGGTACACCGTGACATTTGGAGTCCTAGGTGACATAGAAGCTTAAGGATCCAACCTTGCTCAAACTGATTTTACATGATGATTTTATCTACTAATCAACCCAGAGATGCAGAGAATGAAATAGGGCAATACTATAGAAAATGCTTGAGAGAAATCTCTCTTATGATTGAGATAACCTGATATTTCCATTGATTCATTCATTCATTCATTCATTCGTTCAACAATTATGTACTGAGTATTATGTATCAAATCCTCTTCTGAACACAGAATAAATAAGGAAAAAAACCCACAAATACCATTTTTATAGCACATGCATTCAAATAGAAGAGAGAGAACAGACAGTAAATAAATAAATATATAATATGTCAGCTGTTGATAAGAAGTCAAAAGTAGAGAGGGACAGAAACTATGTTGATTGTGATGGTGCTGGTGCTGGCTGTGTGTGCAGTTAGGGGAGATTACTCTGATAAGAAGACATTGGCAGACCCTTGAGTGGATTCAGAGAACAAGACGGGTACATTTAAGAAGAGGAAACAAGTGCAACGAACCAAGAAAGGCACGCACTTGCTGTACTCTGTTAAACACTAAGGAGGCTGGTGAGCGGAGGCAGAGACAGCTGAGTGAAGAGGTAGGAGATGAATTGAGAAGGAAGTTGAGTGTTAAATTTTGTAAGACTGAATTTTGTATTGAGTGAAGTGGGGAGCCATTGGAGATCTTAGAGCAGAGAAATAACAAGGTCTGACTTTTGTCTTAAACGGATTGCTTTAACTGCTGAGTGGAAAATAAACTAGAACAGAGCAAAGATGGAATCCAGAAGACCAGATAGGAGACTATTACAATAACTCATAGAAGACGGTGTTTTGGACCACAGTGGGAGTAACTGAAATGTGGAGAACTGGTCAGATTTAGAATATATTTTGAAGATAGAATCCACAGTTTCTACCAAAGAATTAAATGTGGGCAGTGAAAGAAAGAGATGAATCAAGAATGACTCTACAGTTTCCTGTTTGAGCTATTGCAAGACCAGCAGAGCTCGAGAAGAATAAGAGCTTGGTTTTGAACATATTGGGTTTAACTCATCTAGGTAGATCTGGAAAGTAGGCAGTGGAAGAAAGCTCAAAATCCAGGTCTGGACTGGAGGTGGAGATGTGGAGTCATCAGGAGAAAGATGGTAGAAGAGGGACAGTCACCAAGGACTCAGTGTAGACAGAGGAGAAGTCTGAGGTTGGGTCCTGGAGCACATTCATACACAGAGATCAGGGAAATGAGAAGAAACCCCAAGTGGAGGGGCTTGTCCTCACTCAGAAGGGATTGGAGTAAGGGTTCCACCCAGGTAAACTTAGTGGGATTCTGTGGGTCTTCTTTCCTTACCGATTTTTCTTTTCAAGATTTATTTGAGAGAGAGAGAGAGAGAGCAGGAGCACACACATGCAGGGGGAAGAGACAGAAGGAGAGGGAGAGAATCTCAATCAGATTCCCCGCTGAGCATGGAGCCTGACGTGGGGCTTGACTCCATAACCCTGAGCTCATGACCTGAGCCAAGATTCACACGCTTAACCACTTAGCCACCTAGACACCCACCCAGTTTGTTTTTCATTCTTTTTTTAAAATAATTTATTCATTTATTTATTTGACACAGAGAGAAAGAGAGAGAGAGAGAGATCACAAGTAGGCAGAGAGGCAGGCAGAGGGAGAGGGAGAAGCAGGTTTCCTGCTGAGCAGAGAGCCTGATGCGAGAGCCCGAGACCCTGAGACCAGGATCTGAGCTGAAGCCACCCAGGTGCCCTCAATTTACTTTTCTCAGTGAAGTCATCAGAATGGTCGGTCATCAGCTGTATCTGATGGAAGGTGTTCAATTCTCACTCTGAACAAAATGGCTGTACATTAGAATCACTGGGAGAATTTTAAAATCACACTTACATCCAGACCCTAATTGGATATTAATCTAATTGGTTCTACACCAATTAGATCAGGTCCTTTGGAGGTGGGCACTCCTGTGTTTTAAAGTCTTCCAGGTGATTCAAAAGTGTGGCCAGTGTTGAGAAGTCCTGGCTTAAGGTTGGAGGAAAGAAGATGTGAAATAGTCAAAATATTTCACGAGAAGAATGGAGATTCTGTCGGTCAGAGAAACATACTTGGATTTGTGGCTGAGAATTTAATGTGAAAGCGGCGCCTGGTAGGCTCAGTGGGTTAAGCCGCTGCCTTCAGCTCAGGTCATGATCTCAGGATCCTGGCATCGAGTCCCACATTGGGCTCTCTGCTCAGCAGGGGGCCTGCTTCCCTTCCTCTTTTTGTGATCTCTTCCCTTCCTCTCTCCTACTGTGATCTCTCTCTGTCAAATAAATAAATAAAATTAAAAAAAAAATTTAATGTGAAAGCTTCCAGCATTGTTGCTTTTCTCACCAACCACCTTCAGCTGCCAGGGGCAGACATAGGGTGGACAGAAGGTTGGGGTTTTACCAGGGTGGGGTTTTATCAGGTATGTATGATGTATGATGGAGGTGAGAGTATGGGACAGGGATTATAGTTATGGGAGTGGACTCTGTGCCAGCTGCGGAGGCCTGTGAGAATTTGGGGTAAGGATCAAGAACCACAGAAAATGAAATAGGGGGACGCATGGATGGCTCAGTTGGTTAAGCAGCTGCCTTCCGCTCAGGCCATGATCCCAGCGTCCTGGGATCAAGTCCCACATCAGGCTCCTTGCTCGGCAGGGAGCCTGCTTCTCCCTCAGTCTCTGCCTGCCACTCTGTCTGCCTGGGCTCGCTCTTGCTCCCTCTCTCTCTCTGACAAAGAAATAAAATCTTAAAAAAAAAAAGATTCTCTTCAAAAAAAGAAAATGAAATAGGTAAATGGATTCTTCTGAGTGACTTAGATAATTAATACTTCTTGAAATAATTTAGTGCAGCCAGACCCCTGCAAAGCAGCACAAACAACTCTGATGAGTGTTTCAATCTACCACTTCTTCCCAGGGCTTCAATCAATTGCTTTCAACAAGTGAACATTGAGATATTTAGAGCAAAGGAAAAAAAATAAATATTGGAAGTTTGCATTTTTTTTAAGATTTTATTTATTTATTTGACAGAGACACAATGAGATAGGGAATAGAAGCATTGGGAGAGGGAGAAGCAGGTTTTTCCTCTGAGAAGGGAGCCCGATGCGGGGCTGGATTCTCAGGCCCCTGGGATCATGACCTGAGCCAAAGAGCAGATGCTTAACAATTGAGCTACCCAGGCTCCCCTGGAAGTTAGCTTTTTACATTCTTGGAAAATGGGATTTTGTACATTTATGTCCTTTTTCTGTCCCCTTGTGGATATTTTCCCTCTTGAAGCACACCCAACCCCTGCTCCACAGTTGTCCAGTAAAAGAAAGGGATCTGAGTGCCATCCCCAAAGTTCACTTGCGTTTAAAGGAGAAACAATTTTGGGAAGCTGTTTTACACAAAAGAGTAGATTGCTCAGTTGTAGAAACTCAGGTATTATAAGAAAACGGGAGAGATATTCGTTACTAGAAGGGGGACTTGCTCAGCGTTTCTAAATTCACATTGGTAGATTGTTGAACTGTTGTAGGCTGAGTGTTAAAATCACATCTTTCCCTCCGTTTTCTTACAGAGACAATGATGGTTCTTCCAAGATTGTCTGTGAAAGGCTAGGCACCTGCAAAACCACACATTTGACCTGAGCCATCACCCAAGTAGAATGTAATCCGCTCTCAGATCATAGGAGAAAAAAGAGAGAGAGAGAATCCCAAGAAGAAACACTCACGTCAGGATTTTCATCAAATTTAGTGCACGTCTCACCATTTATCTTCATTTGCGGTAATTTTTTAAATAAACACTAATGTCGAATTGCCCTGCGTTACAACGAGCAACTCAATTATCAGAAAATCACGAGTCTCCAACGTTTGTTCTAATTACTAAAGCAGAAGAGTGGACAGAGTTTAGAAAATTTTCAACAAGGCTTAAACAAGAGAGATTTTCCACTTTTTTCTAATCAGGTCAACATAGATACCACTTTCCCTACAACCTTGTAGGCAGTTGGTATTTTTCAGAGATATCATTTGGTTTTTTATAGAAGGCTTAAAGTTGGAGGTCCATAAAAACGATAATCAACTTTTGTGTGTGCCTTCTATAGGCCAGGAACTGTGCTAAATGAACAGTATCTAATTTAATCCTCCTAACAAGCCCTTTGAAGTCAATACTACTGACTATTCTCACTCCAAGGGGGGGGGGGGCAAAGCAGATGCTTCGAGAGTTGAACTCAGTTTTCCTAGTTCATACAGCTCGTATATGATGGAATCAGGACTTGAGCTCAGTCTAATGCCAGGTTGGACCCTCAGTGGCAGCTACTGTAGTTTTTTTGACCGTCACCTGCTTCCCTCCCCCACCCCCGCCCCCATCTCATTCCCATTTAGGGATAATCAGCCATACCTAAATGACAGTGGCCAGGCAGGAAGGGTGGCTACTGGGTTTAATTATTTATATCCAGGGGGAAGAGCCGCCTCACCCTATACGTTCTGCTTTAGCTCTTGCCCTGCCAGGGGAGTAGCCATCCTTCAAACCATCAGTGTTAATGGCTGGTGAGGGATGAATTAGGCAGCAGGGGTCACACACAGTTTACTAGTCATGCATATTTCTTTCAGAATACCTAAGTACCATTCCCTTGGAGATGAGAAGAAATGATGGGAGGGATGTTAAAAGGGACTCCCAGAAATATTTCTGGACCAGTCATGATCACTAGCCCTTATGATACTCTTGGAGTTATTTTACTGGTTCTTGAAATGAGTGCACTTGCCCTAGGATGGCTTGGCCCCTCCCAGTAATCAAGAGCTCCCAGGATGGGTCAAAGATTACTTTATTTGCTATAATTCTGCAAGTTGAATGTATCTCTCAGCCATTTCCTGTGAATGCTATTATGGGGCAGGCACAGGGGGATGACTATAGGACAGAAACATATCAGGTGAGAGGGATCCTATGCTTTTGTATGAAGGAGAAGCCCATTCTCCTTGGTGATGGGAGTTTCCCTTCTGCTCTGACTCCTGCCCAGCCGGGATCAGTGGGGAGCCTCCTCCTTTGGGCGACAGGTCTCTTTCTTTCTAAATCTTCTTTTTTTGGGACAAAAAGCAAGACTACCCTTCTTTTCATCTTTCAGATTTTTCATCCTGGCCAACGACACTCAAACACCCTCGCCCCCAATTTTGGCTGCTAGACTATGCCAAGAGGCCACATACTGGATATATTACCTCAGGCCCAGTGTTTGGACTTCACTGAACCTTAATTGTAACATCTGAGAAGGGTTGGGGAGGCGGATGTTGTGAGGATTCATTAAGACAATGTTAAATTTTTATCACGGAGTCAAGAAAGATCTCTTGTTAGGAATGTGTTCAATCTTACCAGGATAGAGGGCAAAATAGCATTTTACATATATTTTTTTTAATAAAGTATTTCTTTTTAAAAAATTATTTATTTGACAGAGAGACAGAGCAGGAATACAAGCAGGGGAGTGGGAGAGGGAGAAGAAGTCTTCCTGTTGAGCAGGGAGCCCAATGTGGGCCTCCATCCCAAGACCCTAAGATTATGATCTGAGTGGAAAAACGACGCTTTAAGGACTGAGGCACCCAGGTTCCCTGCAAAACAGCATTTTTTTAAAAGATTTTATTTATTAATTTGACCGACAGAGATCACAAGTAGGCAGAGAAGCAGGCAGAGAGAGAGGGAGAAGCAGGCTCCCCGCTGAGCAGAGAGCCCAATGAGGGGCTCCATCCCAGGACCCTGGGATCATGACCTGAGCTGAAGGCAGAGGCTTTAACCCACCGAGCCACCAGGCACCCCGGAAAACAGCCTTTTAAACAATATTTTTATTTTTATTTTATACATATATATGTAAACAGAGAATTGAATGTATACATATAAATATAACTTGTAAACACATTTGATATATATTTATGTTTATCCTAGGACGCAACACTGCCCTCCTGAGCAGCGCAAGAGGGTGGGTTTTTACAAAGAATCACCAAACAGCTTGACCCAACTGAATGGCCTGCCTTGGGCTGCTGCTTAAGAGAAAGCCTTGAGTTGGTTAAGGTTTGACAAATACTGAGAAAAACCAGTCAATTAATATGTTAAAAACACTACCCAACCACAGTATGAACCATTTAGACATATGGCTTTAATTTTGACTTTAGTCTCCAAAGCCTAGGGGTCCCTGGGGAAAGGGGGCAGAGGGAGAGAAAGGACCAGCTTCTCTGTGGGCCAGGTTTCTGGGGTTGCTCCCAGCCCTGCCCCCAGAGGGAATGCCCCCACCCAGGGCTTTGCTCCCAGAAGGGACCCTCCCCCAGAAAGCCCCTTCCCAAATGGCCCTGACCTTTGGCCACACCCTCAGAGGTCCCATTATCCACCCCCAACCCCCTCACACCCCCCTACCCTGCCAAGCACCGCCCTCAGAAGGGTTCTAAGGTGAAGTCAGTGTGCTTCTCTCTCAATGTCTAGGAATTACTCAGTTTTATTTTTGACTTTGTGTTTTTTGAGCGAAGTGGGTGGTGTAAGGACCTACTTTATATTTTTATATTTTAGCCAGAGGCTTCC
This sequence comes from Mustela nivalis, assembly GCF_964662115.1. Classification (NCBI taxonomy): domain Eukaryota; kingdom Metazoa; phylum Chordata; class Mammalia; order Carnivora; family Mustelidae; genus Mustela; species Mustela nivalis. The sequence goes on from NW_028135912.1 coordinate 103,118, forward strand.
ATTGAGGTTACACAATAACCTTGTTGTTTAACCCTTAAGCTGTCCCTGCTCCCCTTCTCCCAGGGGACTTACTTAAAAACAAGTCCCGGAAATCAACCTCAGGTAACAAAGCCCAAATACAAGAGTGGGTCAGGCCAGGTAAGACATCTGATCAGTGGAGGGCTGCATACTGTCTCCCTAGCTACCAAGGAGTATGGGTCCCGCCTTTGTGAGTCTTTTGGGCGAAAATCCTAACCAAGGTGATAGGCTAGGTCAAATATCTACTAAAAGGTAAGTTGTAATTCAATTGGTCACCTAGCATCACTGTGCAGCTTTCTCTGTGTGTTACAATTTCATTGGCCACCTGTGCATGACCAGGCCCAACCGCATGGCCTATGTCCTTAAAAGCTAGTCTGTAAAGGAGAGAGGGGTTGACTTCTCTGTAAGAAAAGCGGCCCTGGCTGGTCAGTTTGATTCTTGATGCTTGGTGCAAAATAAAGCTTTGTTTGACCTTCGCTTTGTATCAGTCTCGCTCTTTTAATCATGGACCCATTATTGGGGCATAACAGGTGGGATAGTGGAGCACGTACATAGTGGAGGGGACAGCCCACTGTGGGTATCCACCATTCCTTGCCTGTACTGCTCATTTGCATGTACTGCTCGCCCTGCCCGGTGAGCACAGCATGGAAATGGACACCTCGTGAGTGGTGGTCAACGAGACTCACTGACCACGTGATGTCTATGACCGAGTCAACCGGAGCTCGCCTTCCCTACAGACCAGAGCTTGCTCTGAGCATCGGCAGGAGGCGGTGGCCTCTTGTGAGAAGCCCAGAACCCTGTCTTGTCCTTTCTCACTCATGTCACCTCCCTGTGTTAGCCAAGCCTTGGAAGTGGTGACTTAGGAGGGAAGGGAAAGAAAGGCAGCCCCTGGCTCCTGATCCTGTCAAGTTCCGTACTCATCAGGAAGCCGAGGGCAGCAGGGTTGGTGGAACAGGTGTGAGTCCCCAGGTGAGGTAAAGATGGCAGAGCTGGTCTTGTGCAGGATTTCTACGGTTCTGATAAGAAGAGGGCACGTGGGTGTGCCCCAGCTGTGGAATCCCTGCGTGAATTATTTAACACTGACATTGCACCCTGCGAAGATGAATGGCATAAATCATGCCCATTATCACATTATAAAATTTTTATTTGCTTGGAATGACATTAAATGCAAATAGAAAACAGCAGCCATGCCCCTTCAGAAGACAGATGGTGGAGGAAATGAGCTTTCTATTTTAGTACCTTTAACAAACACTTCCTCCCCGTTTTTGCTCAAAGGGCTCTATATCTTCATTTTGCATGGGGCTTGTAAATTATGTAGCCAGCCCTGGGGACAGCTGTGCAGTGTCTCAATGACCCAGTGCAGGGAATGGCAGGAGCCTCCCTCCTTGATACAGTAGTATTACACAAGCCCCTGAAGCTGAAACAGAACTTCAGGATAAAGTCTGGGGGGGAGGTCCTCAAATTTCTGAGTCATGGGCTGTCGTAAACAAAATAACAGCCGGGTGGCTTAGGCAACATACAATTTATTTTCTCATGGTTCTGGGCGCTGGAAGTCCAAGATCAAGGTGGCAGTAGGGTTCGATTCTTCAAACGTCTCTCCTTGGCTTGCAGATAGCTGTGTTCTCCACTCTGTCTTCAAAGGATTGTCCTTCAGTCCGTACTGTCTGTGTCCTAATCTCTTCTTCCTGTAAGCACACCAGTCCTGTTGGCTTGGTGCCCACCCCCAGTGAGCTCGTTTTCCCTTTATCACCTCTTTAAAAATCCTGTCTCTGAATACTGCCACATTCTGAGATGCTGGGTGTTAGGACGTCAACGTAGAAATCTGGGGGCATCCAACTAAGCCCATAACGATAGTCAAAACTGGATCCGAAACTGAAATTTAGACACATTTTAAAATGCTAAAAGTGTATATATATAATTTTTGTGGTAGGCCTGAGATGGTTGGTAGGCTGAGATGTATTTGTAACCTTTGAGGGAAACATCCTTTGGAATGATCAAAGAGCACTTCTATGTAATTCCTTACATCCACAATTAAACCCCAGAGCTTTTTAATTTGGAATTTGGCTGTTTTGTGCTTGGTGGTATCCAAAACCAGCCTAGGGCTTTTCTTTTGTTTTGGCAGAAAAGTAGGAGGCAGAGGACTTGAGCATTTAGACATCTTGCTGCTCTTTGGTTTAATCATACTCTACTGAGTTGCCCGAAACTAATTAAGCTCTTGGCTCTGTAGAGGAGAGATGATGTTCCTTACATGTCATTGGCCACAATGTTCCTTTTTTAAATTGTTGTTAACATTTGTGTTATTTTTCAGTATAAGAGACAAGCTTTACCTTAGTTTGGGCTGATGTAACAAGAGCTCCATAAACTAGGTGCTTTAAAGACATACTTATTTCTCTCAGTTCTGGAAGCTGGGAAGTTTACGATCAAGACCCTGGAAGATTCCGTGTCTGTTCAAGTGCCCACTTCCTGGGTCACAGATGACCATCTTCTCCCTATAACCTCCAAGGTGGAGGAGGCGAGGGATCTCTGTGGGGTCTCTCTTATGGAGACACTAATCTCGCCCATGAGGACTCCACCCTCATGACCTAAACATCTCCCAAGGACCCCATCTCCTAGTTATGTCCCTTTGGACATTGAGTTTTCAACTTATGAATCCTGGAGGGATACACTGTCTACAGTGAGCTTCGTCAAACATCTTTTATGTTCAAGGCACTGTTTTTTGGCAAAATTAATCATTTCCTACACATCCTTTGAAGCAAGAGTATTTCTGCACTTTGCCTTCCTTTAGAACCTTTCTCTAGAGAGGATCCTAAAAAGTTCAGAAAAGATGCAGAAGAAACCTGCTGGTTAGCTCGTTTTTCACAGTAGAGCAGAATTCATTTTGAAGTAGGTTAATCTTAGAAATCCAGGCGAAGACACTTTGCTTGAAAATCATCTCAAATGATCAGTTAGTTTTGTTAGTAGGAGTAATAGTAACTATAAGATCAATAGAACAACTTTTTGTTCTACTGTGGGCCTACTGTGTGCTGGCTACCTCGGAGCACCTGAGTCGAACCATCTCGTGATCCTTTCAACAGCCCACTGAGGGTCACACTGTCTTCTCCTCCACGTTATGGATGAGCCTTAAGTCTGGGCCAGAAATGACACAACTTTCCCAAAGCCATATTGCTACTGAGGGGCCAGCTGGGATCTACGCCCACTCTGGTGCCAGAGCCTGTGATTGCAAACGTGGGCTGCACTAGCTGTTCAGAACAAAGGACTGTTCATGGAGGTGACACAGCTAACCCGTGAGACCCACCACCCTTTTCCCTAAGGTCATCCCGGTACAGCCTGCAGTGATGGCCCGAGTTAAGCATTTGAACTTGGTGCTGCAGAGGGCGTGTTTTAGGGACAAGATTGGTGTTAAGGGGGTCTAATGAAGCCCAGAGGGAATGGAAGGAAACAGGACTTGGGGAAATATCTGGGTCCCTGGAGCTGTCATCTCCTTTTATTACTGTGCACCTCTCTTTCACAAAAATACATACATACATACATACATACATACATACATACATACAAAAAATATTTGCGGACATAGCACAAATTTAAGCAAATTTTTGATAAATTATAAACTCTACTACTCTACTAAATTATTATAAAAGGCATGCAAAAGCTAAACAGTTAAATGGATGACATGAAATATGAATAAAACTTATAATATTTTCTTCCAGCCCCTTACTGGACTATTTGTCAAACTCCCTTTGGAGAAGACTTTTTAAAGATTTGTTTATTTATTTATTGAGAGAGAGAGAGACAACACGTGTGTGCACATGTGAGTAGGGGGGGTGGGGCAAAGGGAAAAGGAGAGAAGCAGACTCCCCATTGAGCACAGAGGCCTCACTAAGGGCTCAATCCCATGATCCTGAGATCATGACTTGAGCCAAAATTTTGAGTCAGACATTTAATCAACTGAGACACCCAGGTGCCCTGGAGAAGACTTTTTAAGAAAGAGATAGGACACTGGATTTATAGCAATAATTCCTAGAATTAATCTTTAAAAGTGGGAAGATAGAAATGGTTTTTTAAATTTTTTTAAAAGATTTTCTTTATTTATTCATAAGAGATGGGAGGCAGAGACAGAAGCAGGCTTCCCGCAGAGCAGGAAGTCCAGAGTGGGACTTGATCCCAGGACCTGGGATCATGACCCTAGCTGGAGATAGACGCTGGAGATACTGATAAACCAAACTTTAGGGAAAAATACTGAACTTTACTGGGAAGATGAAGCAGAACAACAGCATATGGCAGCAGCATGAGTTTTAGACAGTTGTTGGTCACCCAGAAGGCTTAAGGTGGAGAGAAAAACAAAAGGCTGTAGTGACCCAAAATTGTCCGAGTTGTGACCCAGGAACTTCCGGGTGACATAAAGATTTGTTTATTTATTACACGGACAGCGCCATGTTGGGACAGAGCAAGGGGGAATGAGAATTCCATACAAACGTGTGAGTGGCTCTTCTCCCATCTCCAGGGGGGAAGGAAGAGATTGGGTTTACTCCAGTAAGCATGGTGATGAGTTGGTGAGGTAGGTTGACTAGATGTCTGGACACCTGAAAAAGCCAGCTAAGGGGGCTTCCTGGCCATCTTGTCAGTGTCTTATTGAAAGCTTGTCATGTGCAAGACTTTCTTTTAACAGGTTGCCAGGTGAATTGATGTACAAATCAGACTACCGGCCGCCATGTGTCATTGCTCAGGTGGTCCATGACACAGTGCCCTGCCACTAAGGGGATGCACTTAGCATTACAGACATCGTTCTGTCTTTGTTATTTTGAAATTTAGAAAATATCTTATTAATTTGTTCACCCCAAAGAGGCAATTTATTGCTTACTATGACAGTCTTTTGGTAGAGGACACAAAACTGCTTTCTTTGTTATGAAAATCAATGTGTTACACCAATTTTCTGAAAGATAGAAATGAATTGCCTCCTTCCAGCTGGGTCAGGACATAAGTGTACCCTATGTATTGGTTTTTCAATAGATTCCATTTACAGATTGTACATGTCTCTCAATACAGAAGACATTTGCTCACATTTATGTGTAGAACATTCCCGAACCTGGTCCAGGTTGCGGATGAAACCGTCACTCTGACTGGCAAGGCATAACGAAGAAGAGTTTTCCTGTAAACAATATGTGGTCATGGAAGGAATCAGCACTGCAATTCGTGGCTGATTCCAAAGGCTCTAAGAGGTGGTAGATGCACAGGCAAAGTGGTGACTTTTGCAGAGGAAGCAGGCTGGGGAGAGATAGCAAAACAGAAGTTTGAGAGGGCCCTAAAATCTCCTCCTGTGGGATTATTGGCCATTGAGCTTGAGAAAGGCTATGGTGAAAACTTGAAAGAGCATCAGATCAAACCCTTGGCCACTGGAGGTTGAAACTGACATGAGCAGCACTATCTCTATTCTTGACCCAAGGCCACAGGATGACAAGCTTTGCTTTTTCAATGTGGTCTCAAGTCTCTATACTGCCCTATAAAGAAAATAATACAAATAAATGCTGAGAGTGTAGAGTGTAAGCAGAGCTCCCCTTGGCCATTTCCTAAGTTTTGTCCACTCCGAAGTGAGTATCACTTTGGTGAGTGCATTGCAGGAAATGGCCTTAATGATCAATGGCAGACCTCCACTCCAGAGTGACATAAAAAGCAATCTGCACCTCCTTCCTGATTTGTCTGTAATGAAACTTGCTTTCCTCAGGTCCCAGCATTCGAGGCAGATAAATATGTTCCCTTTCGTTGGCTCTTACTCATACTTCAGCAAGATTTCCCATGTGCTTTCCTTGGCTGGCTGGGAAACTGGACCACAATTTATGGGATCTTAGGGGACAGGCGCGTAGAATTCCAGTGGGATCCCGGAACAGAACCTAATTGGAGATTAGAGACCATTGCGGTGCAAAGCTTTTCTTTGAGATCGAAAGAGGTGCATGTTATGCAAATATTAGCAAGTGTAAGTTCACACTGTCTATTGAAAATTTATAGACTCATTATGGTCAAGAAGGCTGGAAGATAAGTAGATTTTGGGAAAGATTCAGGTAAATTCAGGGAGGTGGCAAATTACCCCAGGGAAGGTAGAATGGCTAAAGAGTATGGCCCAAACTTTTTAAAAAAATTTTATTCACTTATTTTACACACAGAGAGCCAGAAAGCACAAGTGGGGGGAATGGCAGAGGGAGAAGGGGAAGCAGGCTCCCCGCTGAGCAGGGAGGCAAATGTGTGGGACTCGATCCCAGGACCCTGGGTTCATGACCTGAGCTGAAGGCAGACACTTAACCGACTGAGCCACCCAGGCACCCCCTGGCTCCAACTTCCAAAGATGGTGTATGAGATACCTTTGGTGGGAAGGAATGAAGATCAGCAACTGTCCTTGATTCTGCTTCTCAGGAAGGCATTGTGATGTGGTGCCCAGGACTTTGGAGACAGACACATGCTTGGTGCCCTCTGGCTCTGCCGCAAAAGCAACACCTTCCAGAGGGCAGCTGCAGGCACCGGGTGGCGTCACACAGGGTCAGACCCAGGAGGCACTCAGCCACGTACCCATTCCACCATCCTGCTGGGTTTGGAAGAGCGCTATCTAAGTCTCTGCTGCTGAAGGACCATCCAGAGTGACATGTCCCATGGGGCATCCCGGCATTCCTTTACCCCTTCAGGTTGTTGGCAGCAAGGCTGGAAATTTTTTTAATTGCCTGGGAAAATGATAGCAAACAGCTCCAAAAAGGAGTTTCAGAACGCAGACTTCATACTATGTTTTGAGTACATTTCATTCATTTGGCAGGTACTGACAGGGTGCTTAAGTGCCAGGGGCTGCTGCATTAGAAACGGACTTGAGAAGTTAACAGGAGGGGGCTCCAGCCCTCAACCAGCACAAAGTTGATCAATGGATGCATGTGACAGACAGAGCACTGTGACGGGGAGTACTAGGTGCTGTCATAAGAAGGGTATGCCTGGAGTTAAAGGAATACTCGGGGGGAGCCAGCACCAACACTCGGGGAGAGCTGTGGGAAATATGATGGATGCAGATGGCTCCAGGGGAAACCAGAGAACTGCTCAGATCCCTGCTTCTTAACAGCTCCAAGTGCCCGCCGCTTCAGAGTGGGGGCTGGGCAAGCAGGGAGCTGGGGTGGGCGCAGCGATGCCCAAGTTCCGACCTCAAGCCCCTGCGCTGTTTCACCTGTCCCTTTAGGAGTACAATGACATAGGATGTCACCAACGGAGGATCTACCCCTGCATCCTGGTACTGGGAAAGCACGCGAGGGCTGCGGAGCTGAAAGCAAGAGTTGGCAGTTCCAGTAATGTGTGCAGGGTTTTAAAAAACTATATACCGGAAAATATCCGGTCTTATTTGCATGTGTTTGTATCATGCACAATTTTTAACTGCAATCCTCCTTTTACCTTCTTCCCTGTTGTTAAGACTCTCCTCTCCTCACCGCTGCCTTTGTCCCTATAATACCTGTTGACAGCCTGGTGCTCATCCATGAGCTCATTCGCCTCTATCCACGCACGCATGGGGCTCTGTCACTGTTTAACAAATATGGGCTCATTTTATCTACCTCTTGATCTAGTGCTTCCCAGTTAATAATCCCTCCTGCATAACGTCCTTCTGTTTTTATCTTCATTTTTATAAAGAATGGTTGCTCACCTTTTATCAGGTGCCTTTATTTTTTTATCAAATGCATTTATTGCTATGGTCTTAAGAGTTTTTTCACAGTTAATTTAGTGATGAGGTAAATCTTATTGATTTTCTGGTCTTGAGCTCCCTTTATTTTCCTGGAATGAATCCAAGTTGGTCTCAGGATATAGTCCTTTGATAGATGCCTGACTTCTGTTATTTGCTAACATTAGTTCAGTTTCTGTTAACTAATCTGTCCTAAGCCAGATTTGTTAATAGCTTCCCCGTTCCTCCCTCTCAGGTTTGGGTATTAAAATTGTGCTCAGCTTCATCAAGTGAATTGACTTATTATTGTTTAATTGCCTGTTGCCATTTAACAGTAGAATGACAGTTATCCAGCTGCAAACCTGTCTGATCTTGGAACTCATCTTCTTAATTTTCCATTCTTGAATCATTTGGATGATTTTGTTTTCCTAGGAAATCATCGTTTCTTCTAGGTTATCAAATTGATTAGTATAAAGTGCCTTGCAGTTTAGTGATTCTTTTATATTATGCATTTGCTTTTATATCTCTGTTCCCAATCCTTATCTGTTTTGCAACTCTCTCCCTCTCTCTGTCCCCTCCTCCCTGAAACCCCCCTTTCCCCATTCCCCTTCCCTCTCCCCACCTCCTCCCACACCCCATCTTCCCCCTCTCTTATCCTTAATAGGGCATGTGAAGTTTTTATTATTATTATTATTTCATTAGTCTTTCATAGAAACAACTTTGAGTTTATTTGCCCCTGATATTTTTTATTAGTTTAAAAATTTATCTTTTTTATAACTACTTTCTTTCTTTGGATTGAGCTGCCCTTTTCTGATGGGTTTAAATGAGTACTTTCTTTTATTTAAAAAAATGTTTGAAATTGAAGACATTTGACACTAAAGTCTCCTTAGAGTATAACTTCTGGTGTCTTCTGTAAGTTATGGTATGAAATAGTCTCCTTTCCACTGCTTTCAAGATTTTCTTCAGTCGTCTTATGATTTCTTCTTTGACTGAAGACTGTATTTCTTAACTTATATGTAGTTTCAATTTTTTGTTACCAGGTTATCTAATTCTGATTCTACCGGATTGTGATCAAAGAACTGTTCTTTAAATCTTTAATTTGGAAGGCTTGTAAAGGTTTCCTTTGTTGCCTAGTATGCAATTAATCTTTACAAATATGGCTTTCCTTAGGTGTAAGAAAGAAATGTTTTCCGAGGGAAATAAAGATGTCTATTTTCTTTTTTTTTTTAAGATTTTATTTATTTATTTGACAGACAGAGATCACAAGTAGGCAGAGAGGCAGGCAGAGAGTGAGAGAGAGGAGGAAGCAGGCTCCCCGCGGAGCAGAGAGACCGATGTGGGGCTCGATCCTAGGACCCTGGGATCATGACCTGAGCCGAAGGCAGAGGCTTTAACCCACTGAGCCACCCAGGCGCCCCAGGATGTCTATTTTCTGTGTGTCCTTGTTTTTCCCTCCTTCTAGTAGATACTCCCATTTGAAAAGCTAAAATTTTACCTTGTTATTGCATTTTTAGAGTCTTCGGGTATTATGTTGTTAGATGTATACCTGCTTATACCTTTTACATCTTCTTTCCAAACTCTGCCTTTAAAAATGTCCCTCTTCATCTTAGTACCTATAACTTTAGACCCAACTTGTCTGCGATGAATTTTGCCATTCCGGCTTTCTCTTTTGCATGGTATCTCCTCACCTGATACATTCTCAATCCCTTTTGCATTTTAAGTAGGTTTCTTGAACAGCGTGGATCTGTAACCTCCTGATAGGCGCTTTAATAGAAAAAGTCAGTCTGTACACATTTAAATTAATGATAAACAGTCATAATTTTATTCCTCCCATCTTATTTTGTTTTTATTTTCCCCATTTTTGATGTTTTTAATCAAGTTCATTCTTTTTGTACTTGATAAATAGAGAAGTTCTTTGCATTTTTCGATGACAGCTTAATTGAGATATAATTCACAGGCCATACCACTCACCATCTAATGTGGACAATTTAATGGCTTTCACTATATTTAACTATACTATACTGAACTACCTACACATTTTCATCATCCTCAAAAGAAAACTTTAGCCATCACCACCAGTCTTAGGCAACCGCTAATCTACTTTCGGTCTCTGTAGATTTAGCTATTCTGGAAATTCCATATAAATCAAATTATGCAATACGTGGTCTTCTGTGACTGACTTCTCTCAATCAGCAGAATGTTTTCAAGGCTCCTCTGTGTCGTGGCACATATCAAAATTCTATTCCTTTTCAAGGCTGAATAATATTCCACAGGCTGGATGGATCACATTTTATTTATCTCTTCATCAGTTGATGAACATCAGGGTTGTTCTCACCTTTTCGCTATTACGAATAAACCCTAAACCTTCATGCACAAGTTTTTGTGTGGGCATAGTTTTTTTCTTGGCTCTATACACAGGAGTGATATTGGTGTGTCATATGGCAACTCTGTGTTCTGCATTTTGAGGAGCTACTAAACCATTTCTAATGTGGCTGTGCCATTTTCCAAGCCCACCAGCAATTTACAGGTTCCAGCTCTTCACATCCTTCCAACACCTGCTTTTGGGGTTTTTGATAGTAGCCATCCACGTGGGTGGGAGGTGGTATCTCACCATGGTTTTGATTTGCATTTCCCGAATGATTAGTGATGTTGAGCATATTTACACGTGCTTATTGTCCCATATATTTTATATATACCTTATATGTATCTTTAAATATATATTATATATTTCATATTTTATTGATATTTAAATACATATTTAAGAATGTAAATATATTTACATAAATATGTTTATATAAATATATGATCATGTAAAATATATTTATATATACATTTATATATTAATGTATACATTTGAATATTAGAGAAATGTATATTCAAGTTCTTTGCTCATTTTTTAAGAGATTTTATTTATTTATTTGAGAGAGATTTATTGAGAGAGATCACAAGCAGGCAGAGAGGCAGGCAGAGAGAGAGGAAGAAGCAGGCTCCCTGCTGAGCAGAAAGCCCGGGGCTCGATCCCAGGACTCTGAGTTCAAGACCTGAGCGGAAGGCAGCAGCTTAACCCGCTGAGCCACCCAGGCGCCCCTCTTTGCTCATTTCTTAACTTGGTTGTCTTTTTATTTCAGTTGTAAGAATTCTTGGGTGCCTGGGTGGCTCAGTGGGTTAAGCCGCTGCCTTCGGCTCGGGTCATGATCTCAGGGTCCTGGGATCGAGGCCCGCATCGGGCTCTCTGCTCAGCAGGGAGCCTGCTTCCCTCTCTCTCTCTCTGCCTGCCTCTCCATCTACTTGTGATTTCTCTCTGTCAAATAAATATAAAAAAAAAATCTAAAAAAAAAAAAAAAAGAATTCTTCACAGAGTCTGAATGCATGTTCCTTATATATGACCTGCAAATATTTTCTCCCATTTAGTGGCTTGTCTTTTGACTTTGTCAATGGGGTCCTTGGAAGCACAAAACTGGGATATTTTGGTTGAGTCCCATTTATTTGTTTATTATTTTTTTTAAGTTGCTTGTACTTTGGTGTTTGGCTGAGGAGCCGTTGTTAGATTCAAGACCACTAACATTTACCTTTGTGTTTTCTTCTGAAAACTTTATCATTTTACTTTATTTTTATTTTTTAAAAGATTTTATTTATTTGAGAAAGAGACAATGAGAGAGAGCATGAGCGAGGAGAAGGTCAGAGGGAGAAGCAAGCTCTGTGGAGCTTGGAGCCTGATGCAGGACTCAATCCGGGATCTCCGGGATCATGACCTGAGCAGAAGGCAGCCGTCCAACCAACTGAGCTACCCAGGCATCCCGAACTTTATCATTTTAATGCTTACACTTATGTCTTTGATGCATTTGGGGTTATTTTCTCTGTATGGTGTGAGGCAGGACTCCTGTTTCATTATTTGCATGTGGCTGCTTGGGAGTAAAATACTGTTCTTACCCCCATTGAATTGTTTGGCACCCTTGTCAAACATTAGTTGACTGTAATTTATTTTCCTTTTTTTTCCCCATTGAGGCATTTCACGTGCCATGTATATTATATTTCTAGGAAAAAGGAATCCCAGGATTTTCCCTCCTGCCTGGATTCTTCCTTCTTCATGGTGCATGATGCCAGAAGAATTTTTCCATGCAGTGAAACAAACTGAGGGGATGGAAATATTCTGCCACTTTTCTAGATCTTTCAGTTATACAAGTCTAGGGCTGGTCATGCCACACTTGTTTAACTTGCCCGTGAGGTTCACAGCAGTTTTCCCAGCTCTGTGGTCATCAATAATTTCAAATTTGCCAATGTACTCATGCTTCGTCATCACAGTGAGGAAACGGGACGATGACTTTGGTGCAGGGCCTCCTAAGAACCTGACCTTCGCCCCCCCTTTCAGCAGTGTTAATGTTCTTGAGGGCATCTGTGGGACATTTGTTCACACTGTTACTGCGGCACGGAAAGATGGCAGAAAAAGCTTTTTTCCCTTTTATTAATATTTGGTCTTGTTCTCCTTCCCTTTCTCATAACCGAATGCGTATTTCCCCTTCGTCATTTGAAAACTGCATACTGTTCTCCAGCTGTTTTCCCCAGACGAGACCTTGTGTATCAAGAATCCTTATTTCACGGTTATTATACACAATCTTAAAGATTTATGACTGTCCGCTTATTTTACACATGCATACACACGAAGCACTAAATACGGACTTTATCTGAATGGCTAAATGTTGGCCAAGACAGAAGCCAGTTGTAGTGGGAACTGATAGGATAAAGATATAGTCTGAAGTTTTTGTTCTTTAAAAAAAGCCTTCATGGGGCGCCTGGGTGGCTCAGTGGGTTAAGCCGCTGCCTTCGGCTCAGGTCATGATCTCAGGGGCCTGGGATCAAGTCCCATGTCGGGCTCTCTGCTCAGCGGGGAGCCTGCTTCCTCCTCTCTCTCTCTCTGCCTGCCTCTCTGCCTACTTGTGATCTCTCTGTCAAATAAATAGGTAAAATCTTATATAAAAAAAAAAAGCCTTCATGGGGCGCCTGGGTGGCTCAGTGGGCTAAAGCCTCTTGCCTTCAGCCCAGGTCATGATCCCAGGGTCCTGGGATCAAGTCCTGCATCGGATTCTCTGTTCAGTGGGGAGCCTGCTTCCCCCTCTCTGCCTGCCTCTCTGCCTACTTGTGATCTCTGTCTTTCAAATAAATAAAATCTTAAAAAAAAAAGGCCTTCATATTTTATTAAAAATTTTAGGTGTCCGAATTCAAAAGGTTAACAATATAGTACAATAATAATAATAATAATAATAATAATATATCATCTAATAATAAAATAATAATAATTTCTCCTGCATAGTCACTGCTGCACACTAGTAAAATGAGATGTTTCTTTTCTTTTCTTTTTTAAAGATTTTATTTATTTTATTTATTTGACAGGCAGAGATTACAAGTAGGCAGAGAGGCAGGCAGAGAGAGAAGGAGGGAAGTGGGCTCCCCGCTGAGCAAAGAACCCGACGTGGGGCTTGATCCCAGCCAAAGGCAGAAGCTTAAACCACCCAGGCGCCCCAAGATGTTTATTTTCATTTGGGATTATGGAGGGGCAAGGTGTTTTTGGCTCTCCTGCTGAGGTAGGGACTCAGTCAGCATTGTCTTCACCTTTTTCCCTAATAGTAGCTCTGGAAGATGAAGACGTCCCTCCATCTCCCAGACATGAGGGTTTGACCAGGACATGGGATGTTATAAGCTCATTGACAGTCTCATGAACTAAGCCCTGGTTTATTGGTCACAGTCGTTCTCCAAGTATTTTCAGGAATAAACTTCAGGTGTTGCCCTTACTCTAATTTTTCTTTCTGAGATTTCTGACTGCAATCGCTACTTCCTGCAGTCACTCAAGGAGAAACGAGGCATGTGACAGCACAACAGTGTGTTTTTCTTTCAATATGACAGAATCACTCTTGATTTCTGTACGCATCTCGGATTTTCATATATGAACATGGATTTTGGTGTCTACCCTGAGGAGATAATACATATGGTGTGAGCTACACATGTATTCTCATGACACGTCACCTGGGTTACCCAGAACTTTCTGGGCCCGGCAGAAAGGCAGAAACCCAGGTGAATTCCTCATTGTTCCAGCAGGCTGTCAGCCCTCAAAGGCCTTCTGGATGTGTTTGTGCATCGCAGTGTCTGCTGTGTAAGATACAGAAAGAGCACAGTAGTTCAGGGGGAAAATATTTAGGAACACATTTTCCAGGAGGAACCAGGATTCAGTTTGGGTGACTCTTGACCATTTTTCATCTTCTGACGACTGAAAGTGGTAGTGAATCTACAGTCATGGTTTTAACATGCATTTCGAATGTAATGTGAGTTTCTATCAACATAAAACTATAAGAACTGTCTTCCTAAAGGGCATTCATGTAAGGCCCGTTATTTTCCAGCTTGATTAATGAAAACAAAAATTTTCTGTAATGCTTTCTTCCTACTCTGTATTAGTTTTCAGGACTGGATTGAAAGTGATTTATTGTGGATAGGGTTATACCTGCTCGTGGAATTTTTTTCTGTTCCTGGGTTTTTAAAGGTGGCAGAGTTGACTTTCTGATTTTAATTCATCTTCACTAGATGAAGAATTCACAAATAGGACTTTTTCTTGAAATAACCATAGCCTGGGGGCGCTTGGGTGGCTCAGGTCATGATCTCAGGGTCCTGGGATTGAGTCCCACATCGGGCTCCCTGCTCAGTGGGGAGCCTGCTTTACTCTTTGCCTCCCCCTCTGCTTATGCTTTCTCTAATAAGTAAATAAATGAATAACCTAAAAAAAAAAGAAGTTGTATTTGACTGGAGCTTCATGTGGAGTGACAGATCAACAGAAAGACAAAGGAATAAGAGACAGGAAGCAATGAAGGAAAACACAGAGGCGCACAGTATAGACAGATGTTCCTCGGCTTATGACGGCCTCGGCTTCTAATAAACCCATTGTTCATCTGGAAATCTCTTTAGTTGAAAATGCATGGAAAACACCTAAGCGACTGAACATCAGAGCTTAGCCCCGCCAAACTTAAATGTCTTGAGAACACTTACAGTATTGCACAGTTGGGCAAAATCCTCTAACACAAAGCCTATTTCACAATAAAGTGTCTGGTATCTCATGTGTGGACGAACGGGGCAGAAGCACGAGTGCAACGGGCTAGAGACACAAGCACAGTGGAGGCTGACCACTTAGTTGAATGCCTTGATGTGAAAGGGGACAGAGACCTAGGACCAGAGAATCGCTTCCTTTGGGATGTGTCCGTTCTTAATCTCCATCATGAGACATGCGGAGCATATGGTCTCTCAAGTTCCTTCCAAATCTAAAACCTTAATTCCTAAAATTTAGAAACCTAACTCCGCCTGCAAGGGGAGGGACTGTTAGCGTCACACAACAGAGCACTCAGGGCACCAGGCGACCTTGACGCAGGCAGCCCAGCTGGTATGTGTAGGACCGGCCCCGGCTACTCCCACTGCACCACTGTGCGTCTCACAGTGCTGACAGGACCTAACTACTCATTTTCTGAGTCACTCATCTACCCTGGATGATTGAAAATTCACACCAGGAAGGGAACAAGACAATCACAGTGTAACAAAGAGAGCCATCATCTTTTTCCTATTTCATAAGTTTTTCCTTTCCTGTTTGTAAATTTCAACTGGATATGTCCTATACTGTTTCATAATAATA
Source organism: Mustela nivalis (assembly GCF_964662115.1). Taxonomy (NCBI): domain Eukaryota; kingdom Metazoa; phylum Chordata; class Mammalia; order Carnivora; family Mustelidae; genus Mustela; species Mustela nivalis. The sequence continues at coordinate 118,471 of NW_028135912.1, forward strand.
TAATGCTGGTGCAAAATACATCAATGGTAATACTCTGGGCATGTCTAGGAAAAAAAATGAGATGGAGAAAAACCAAGATGAATGGTAGGTATGCCTTAAAGATCAACAGGACTTTGCTAGTCCTCAGGGAAGGTGATTCCAAATATACTTTTACACTGCAAGCATAATGACGTGTTGGAACTGTGGTCTATAACCAAAGCGTTTATAGGAACGTGTTATAGATTTTACCATTTCATGCTCTCCACTCTCCTGGAGCTACATTCTAGCCACAAACCTGGATTTTCTTCTTGTTCAGAAATGAATTCTAACTAAGCCGTCCCCGCCTAATTAGATTGGATGTGAAGTATTAATTTATGTGCTACTTAGTTAAAAAAAAATGCTTACCTGCTTGCTTCTAGTGCAGAGGTTTCTTTCGAACTTTGTGAATTTAAGATTTTTTCAATCTTTTCCACTGATCAAATAACTTGTATAAGCCTCAACACACACATCTATAAAAATAAAAATTAAGCAAACAAAAAACGTCACCATCTTTACTCTTAATCATCTTTATTTCCCATGCTAAATGCAGGAAAATATAAGACCAAAAGTTAACTTCAAATATATAGGGCATGCTATATTTTGAATATTTCTATGAAACACAGAATTCTCAAGAATGCAAATCTTAGTTCTAGAATAAGCATACTTCCATATTCTATTGCAAGTTTATAGAGGAAAAAAAAAAAACCCTAGACTTTGCTTTCTCATATTCTATACTCTTATTTCTTTTCTTCCCCATCCTGAATCTTTCTATGGGCATTTCTTTCCTATTTTCTTAAAAAAGATTTGTTTATTTGAGAGAGAGAGAGACTGCATGTGCGCGTGCAGGGGAGGGGCAGAGGGAGAGAGAGAATCTCGAGCAGACATCCTGCTGAGCACAGAGCTCAATGCGGGGCTCAATCTCATGATCCTGAGATCATGACCTGAGCCAAAATCAAGAGTCGGACGTTTAACCAACTGAGCCACCAGGCGCCCCTCCATTTGTTTTCTTATGGCCCTTTATTCATGTTTTAACTTTGGCTTCCGATTGTACTGGCCCTCTCAGTTTACATGTGCATATACCTATATGCCCAAGCACCAAATCATTAAAGACCTTTTACACTACAAATATTATCAAAGAGGTTGAGGGACATTATGAAAACTGTCATCCTTAAAGAACAAAAAAATACAAAGTCATCCATTCAATAAATAATAATAATAATGAACACCCCTGGGAGCTCGATATTCATTCCGACGGGGGGTGGGAGGGGGCACGAGAAAATAAAGCAAGAAATACACCCTGCTCTCACAAAGCTTACTGTTTTGTCTGGAAGCGCACGACAAGCATTCTTTGGACAAAAGCTGTGAGGAGATCCAGAGGTGAATTAAACAGAAGGTCCCTCAAACAGGCTTCTCCCCACTGAGATTTTAACAAATATGCTAATAATACACATAGAAAACATTGTACAGAGCAGCAGGCGAGAGTCAGAAGCCCAGACTCCCAATGCCCGCTGTGCCCCTACATCGTTATGCTCATGAATGATATCGGGGACACTTGGAACTGGAGATAGCACTAAGGGGCACACTCCCGGGGTGAGCCCTCAGATGTACAGAGCCATTGCCTGTCTCACACACCTGAAACTAAGCCAACACCGCATGCTAACTACTGGGAATTGAAAAAATTAAAGTGAACACCAGAACATAAAGAACACAGGATCAGAAAATAACAGCAAACCTACGGCAGAATCCTGAGTTTGCTTTGGAAAGCCCACTTCTCCCCTAGTCTCTAATATAGGCCTATTTTCTTTACAGGGCCGCTGACAATTTATACAGTCATTAACTGTCAAGCGCTGCACTGACAACAGTTATCACTGTTTCTTGTTCTGGAAAAAGTGGGTGATCTTGAGATCGTGTGGGTACCTCTGAAATTCTGTCTTCTTATTTCAGGTAGATAACGTGACATAATGCATAAAATGCACATGCGTGAGAGCTTTGAAAAAAAGCTAAATTAAAAAAAAAAAGAAAAAAAGCTGAATAGTGCTGACAAGTTTGCGGAGACAAGAGGAGAGGGCTTCAACTGGCATGCAGCATAAGAAATCTACTGGAGGGTACCTTTTTCTTCCTTATGTCCTCTTGTTTACACATTCGTTCATCTACTGCCCAAATTCCTTCACTGACTGATGACCTGAGACTCTTTAAAAGAATAATAAAGAAAATGTATTACAGACATTGTTTTGTCACATTATCAATTTCCTACATCTCATTCAATTCCACAGAAATTAATACCTGTGCACCAGTACTATGCAGATATTGACAAAAAAAAAAAAACATGATATACCAGACACAGTTACTGTTGAGGGGACTCATGACCTGGGGGCATAATGACACGAAGGCAGGGTCGCATGGCTAGAAGAAGAATGACATATACAGTGAAAGTTATGGGGATGAGGGGGCTTAGAATGGAGAACAGATAATATGAAGCAAAGTACAGGAGAGTCTGGAAATGCGACGGGGCTCGAATCGGACTCTGAAAGCCATGTGTACACAGCTGCCGAGGTGGGGAGGGGATGGGGAGCAGATGTAAGTGCACACACACTCAGGGGCAGGGTCAGACAGGCACACAGCCATGTGCACTGCAGGCTTCCTTCTGGAGAGAAGCAGAAATAGGAATGGAGGGCCAACTTCACTGAGATGAAGTCTTTAGATTCTGCATATTTTGGAGAACGAAAGAATGTCAAAGCACTGATGCATGATGATGAAATGTGGGTATGGAAATACCAGGAATCAAGAATGAAGAACAGAAGACCAGAAAAAGGCAGAGCACAGAGGTAGAGAAACATGTCCAGAAGCTAATGAATAAAGAGATAATTAGGAATTAGGGCCAAAACAAAGGTTAACAGAAACAACTAGAATGAAGTAGGCAGATCACAAAAATTCCACAGGAAGGTGAATTAATTCACTCCATCAACATTATGAAACACCTCCTGGACGTCAGTATTGTGGCAGCCTACAGGGATGCAATGAAGACAGATATAGTCGTACCCCTCAGTGATCTGAGAATCTCACAGAACAGCTTCAGAGTTGGGACCAGAAAGGCAGGTCAGGCCTGTGGCTGAGCAGGACCAAAGTGGCCATAAAAACAGGCCATGGAAAAGGGAGGGTATATGGTGATGGCAGGGGGTGAGGTGGGACGGGAGCCTGTGTGAGTAGAGCAAATCTGCCTCCAGGGAGGGGTTTCGAGAGAAGAGGGGGAGGCCAAAGGAAGGCTAGGCTTGGGAAACAACACCACTATGAGGCCCCGGGAGGAAGAGGCACACCAAGGAGGCAGTGGGAGAGCCCCACAGCGGCTGGTGTGGAATCCAACAGCGGACCATGAAAATCCCTTCCATTCCAAGGAAAAGTATCTTTAACAAGATTTTGTAAAATTCAAATGAGACATAAACCATGGAAAGTATTGGCTACCTCAAGGCACAACTCAAGATTTTTACCTGTTTCACGAACTCTTTCCTGCCTGCCCCTCCCCTAGGCTTCTCAGCACTGATATTTCCATTACTTTGCATTTTTCTTGGTTCTAACCATGTACTGTGTCTTCCCTTAAATTATGTTCTCTATATATTCTCTCTAGGATGCAGGCACTGTCTTAGGGGAGGGACGCAAGAGGCCACTCAAGCTAGAGGAGACACACAAGGAAGGATGGTGTTGTTTTTGTCAAGTTTACAACAGGGCATCAGAATGGACAGAGGCCGTAAGTCAGGGCACCAGACACAGACGGGGGGGGGGGCGGAGGGGAGACAGGGCAGCACAGTTTTCTGTTAGAAGTGATGCCACAACTGCCCCTCCACTGTTCACCCAGGTGGAGTTCCTATTCCCAATGGCTTAGAGGTGGGGAGTCCCATTCCCACAACAAAGATTTTTCTGAGAGAACATGCAAATGTAACATTTATTAAGTATTACATTTTATTTATATTATCCTTCAGTTCCATTAGGGATTACACAGTTTTTGTAGATCAGCCCAGGAACCTAACCACACGTAGCTTACATGCGGTGGGGGGGGGGGATCTTTACAAGATTACAAACTGTTAAAATACAAGTCATTCGTAAGTTAGAAACCACTTACATATGACCAAAGTGGCATTAATAAGTTGAACTTGGAAATATGCTTCCTCTCCCCTAACATTTTAAGGTTGTCTACTCTGAGAATAGGTCTTCTTCAAATCGAACAGGTTTTTTTAGGTTTTTAGCATATGCAAAAACAAAATCATTTACAACACTTCGGAAGGTGAATATTATAATCATGAACCGTTAAAATACAACCACCATTACCACCAAACTAACAGATGAAAAGAATTCTTAGAGGGGCGCCTGGGTGGCTCAGTGGTTTGGGCTGCTGCCTTTAGCTCGGGTCATGATCTCAGGTTCCTGGGATCGAGCCCCGCATCGGGCTCCCTGCTCCACAGGAAGCCTGCTTCCCTCTCTCTCTCTCTCTGCCTGCCTCTCTGCCTACTTGTGATCTCCGTCTTTCAAATAAATAAATAAAATTAAAAAAAAAAAGAATTCTTAGAGAAAAGCCGACAAGGACAACAGGCGTCAGAGCAGACTGTTTTCATTAATTGGGGACTTACCAGAACTTCTCGTAACTGTCGCAAAGGCACAGAAAGAGGATTGAGGGCTTTGTCCATGCCAACCTAAAGGGGCACTTCCCCTCTACCACTGTTGCCAGACTAACCTTACCTATCCTGCAGGGTCAGGTTGGCCTGGCCCTTTATATGTTGCTCTCCCCTGAGTGGTTAGTTTTTCATAGAAACCGTGCTTTGCTTTTGTCAGGATTTACCCTGGATTATCGAAACCCTTTCCTTGTGCCAGTGAAGCCTAAGAAACAGTCCTAATGAGAGAACCAGGAACTCAAACAGATCATATTTATCCTGAATGTTCTGTCCAAAATGAAAAATTCGTTTCTGAGGAGCCTCAAGATCTCTGAGAAGGGAAGTTTCACCAACTCTGTCTTGTAGGGGCATCAATTCCGATTCTGTGTCAATTTTACTACTTTCCCAGCTAGTAATTCTCTACATCAGAAAGCCCACTCTCAACCGTTTCCTCTTTCAAAGGCAGTTGCTCTTAGAGTCTGCACATGGCACTTGGGGCCTGCTGGTCGTTGGCTACTGACCTCTGTACCTTGGGTCTAACAGCTGCGGGGCATCAAGATGAGCACGTCTCTTGTTCTAGGACTTAATATAGTTTGGGGCACATGGTAAGCAATAATCAATTCTTTAATTGATCCAAGTTTTGGATCTTTCTTAATTATTCTACTACCACAATTTACTTGTTCTAAGATTGGTCCCCCCCCCCATTTTAATATCTCTTAAGGTGGCACTCACCTTGCACTTGATGACATATCCTACTTTAACTGACAGCATTTCTCTTCCTTAGTCGAACATAAACTATAGTGCATCTTACACTTGATGAAAGCTAGGATGCAATGAAATACTCTATTATGGTTACGATTCTGATATTTGAAATCCTCCGGTAGCTCCCTGTGCCCCCACAGTGTAGTACCTCACCTCCTCGCCATAGTATACAAACCTTCTCACCCCCAGTGTTAACCCCGGGGCTCAGCCTCCATCCCCAGGTGATGCTGCCAGATCAGCTCTCGGTTGTCATGAACTTGCTGTAGTTTCCCAAATGCACTGTGCTGCCTCCTGGCACTCTGAAACTTGACACACTCATCCTCATTCTTCGCTTTGCCCTTGTCTATCACCTCCCCTGAAAATCTGTTCCTAAGTGGCTTTTCCCAGCTCCCACCTACCCTTGGCAGTCTATTATCTCTCTGTGGTAAAGCCTGTCACACTGAATCATGGACATGCCCGTTGTCCCCCTGAGAAGAGAAAAGGGACAATGAGGGACCCAGCATTTGCAGCTCTAGTGCAGAGCCCCATGCCTGGCTGGCAGGAAATGCCAGATCATGAAGACAAACGGAGATCATCCTCTGGCTAAAACCAGCTCTTCTTTGCCTATCGCAGGATCTGGTCAATAAAGAGCAGCCAGTTATTATTGCTGTTTTTCTAGGGATTTTTACCCCATACATTTCCCAGGTCTCTACTCTTTTTGTAGCACTTTAATTCAGGCTTCAACCACTTCCTAGTCAGATCAGGTGAAATCATTTTCCTTCCCATACCCTCGATGTATTTCACATCTAGTAATTCTTTATTTAAAGATCTTATTTACCCATTTGACAGACAGATCACAAGTAGGTAGAGAGGGAGGCAGAGAGAGAGGGGGGAAGCAGGCTCCCCGCTGAGCAGAGAGCCCGATGTGGGGCTCCATCCCAGGACCCTGAAATCATGACCTGAGCCGAAGGCAGAGGCCTAAACCACTGAGCCACCCAGGAGCCCCCATATCTGGTAATTTTTAACCAACGTGGATTTGCTGCATCAAATAGTTCCTTCTTCTTCAAATATAAATATATAAATAAAGTGATCAAGTCATCTGCATGTCTTATGAGAATGTCATACCTTTAGTAGCAAACTTGAAATCTTGGCCATTGGTTTTGATTTTTGTTTTGGTTAGATTTGGTTCGGTTTTTGTCATTTGAAAAATCCCTCCAGCCCTTGGCTCTGTCTGACCCGATTGCTTTCAGCTGTTTCTGCAACAAAATTGTCCCGGCAGCGAAAACTCTCATTGTTTACAGTGGCGCCCCCTTCTGAACACTTTGTTAATAAAAAGCATTTTTTGTTTGTTTGTTTGTTTTTGTTTTTCGGCTACGGAAAATGTGGAACAACCATCCGGTATTTCAAAGAGGTGAACCACAGATAAATTTCTCTAAGGGTGGGTGAAGGTTATTCAAAAAGGAACTTGACAAGGCTTTTAAAGATATCGACAATCATTATAACATAACGTGACTGATTCTTACCGTGCAATTAACTGGGCAAACACTTGTTGGCTTCCACGAAAGACTAACATAGTTGAGATTGTTCTAGCGGCCTTCTAGCACAGGGTCTCATGAGGAGGGATTCTAGCCACTGGCTGTGCAAGGCATGAGGCCTGTTAGTGATTCTCTTTTTCCTCTGCAGAATAGGTCTTTCTACATTCCAGGGCCTTTCTACCCCAATAAATAATGCGGCGATTCTCTCAGTGAGTTGTACTATTGGTTTAAACAGCCAACTGTCTCTTTAAATGACTTTTGTTTAAATTCCTTTAAAAAAAAGTCCTTTCAAAAAAATCTTTTTTTTTTATTTTTTATTTTTTAATCCCATATGTTTACTCTGATCATGGAACTTTGTCATTTTGACCTTCTCTGCTGATTAAAATATTCTTCATCACCAGCACCTACTGCTCTCCTCTCCTGGTGGTCTCTCCGGAAGGGGTCTTCTCTAGCTCTTCTAGCAGGAGATGGGCACTTCCCCTCTACCGCTGTTTCCAGACCAACCTTACCTATCCTGCAGGGTCAGGTCAGCCTGGCCTGTTATCTGTTGTTCTCCTCTGAGTGGTTAGTTTTCATAGATACCTTGCTTTGCTTTTGTCAGGATTTACCCTGGACTATCAAAACCCTTTTCTTGTGCCCGTGAAGCTTAAGAAACAGTCCTAATGAGAGAACCAGAAACTCGAACAGTCATATTTATCCTGAAAGTTCTGTCCAAAATGAAAAATACATTTCTGAGGAGCCTCAAGATCTCTGAGAAGGGAAGTTTCACCAACTCTGTCATGTAGGGGCATCAATTCCGATTCTGTGTCAATTGTCCTACTTTCTCAGCTAGTAATTCTCTACCTCTCAAAGCCCACTCTCAACCGTTTCCTCTCTCAAAGGCAGTTGCTCTTAGAGTCTGCACATGGCACTTGGGGCCTGCTGGTCGTTGGCTACAGCCCACGGTACCTTGGGTCTAACAGCTGCGGGGCATCAAGGTGAGCACGTCTCTTGTTCTAGGACTTAATATAGTTTGGGGCACATGGTAAGCAATAATCACTTCTTTAGTTGATCCAAGTGTTGGACCTTTCTTATTTATTCTACTACCACAATTTACTTGTTCTAAGATTTGTCCCCCACCCCCATTTTAATATTTCTTAAGGTGGCACTCACCTTGCACTTGATGACATATCCTAGTTTAACTGACAGCATTTCTCTTTCTTAGTTGAACATAAACTATAGTACATCTTACACTTGATGAAAGCTAGGATGCAATTAAATACTCTATTATGGTTTTGATCCTAATCCAATCCATTACTCTAACACTGACTACTACATAACCCTGTCGTTGATACTAATGTGGACTTTAAACCAATACCTGATCCTGACTGTAAACCTGACCCTGGCTCTAGACTTCACCTGACCCTGACTAAGGAAAACACCAGAAACCTAACCCTGAACCTAAAAGGGACCCTGACCCTGACCCTAACACTAACCCTGACACTGAATGTGAGCCTGACCCTATCTCTAACCCTAAACCTAACCCTCCCTGACACTAACACGGGCCCTGACCCGAAACCCTACGCTGAACCTAACCCTAAAACTAACCCCTAACATTATCCCTGACACTGACCCTAACCCGGTCTAACCCTAACCCTCAACCTACCTCTACCCTAACACTAACCACACTTTTACAATAATCCCGGACCTCTCCCTGACCATGATCATAACCCTAACTCTGAAATTTGCCTTTGTCAGATCTTAAACTTAAACCTGACCCTAGCCTTGACCTTAACTCTGACCCTAACCCAGACTGTAATCCTAACTCTGACGCAAACCGTGATGCTGAACAGAATCATAACCCTAAAGCTAACCCTGATCCTGAACCTACTCATAAAACAGAACCTAAACATAAAGCTGACCTTACCATAACCATGAACCTAACCCTGACCCTGACCGTACCGTGACACTAAACCTGTCCTAAACCTAACCCTGAACTGACATGACCTTGCCCCCAAACAAAAACTTGAACCTGACCCTAAATCTGACCATCATCCTGAACCTGACACTAAACCTAATAGTCACGCTAACACTGACCGTGACCCTGACTCTGACCGAAACCCTAACCCTGACCCTACTGTGAGCCTGACCCTAAACCTAACCATGAACCTAACCCTAACCCTGACCCCTACCCTAAGCCTCGCTAACCCTGACCCCAACGAGGTCTAAACCTAAACCTGACCCTAAGTCTTTCTTCTCCCTAACCCTAACACTAACCTGGTCTAAACCCAGCTCTGTTCCCTCCAGTGGGGACAGCAGCTGCACCCAGGCCTCCCAAGGGCTGGGGGAAGGCTGTATGGGGGTCACTGGATGGGCACTGCATTGAGTGGAGTGTGAGCCTTGAGCAGCTTGGGGACCAGCAGCTCAGGGAGCTCTGGTGGAGCAGAAAGTTTGGTAAGGTGCCCCCAGGCAGTGGTGACCTTACTTCCCTGACGACAGAGCCCAACAGAATTGGAACCCACGTATCCAGGCACCCCATAAAGAGAAAACCCTCCTGTCCAGCTCATTTCTAGAAACATCCTAAAGAAAGCGACATGTTCTTCTGCTGTACTGAAGCCGAGAGGTTGCAGGGAGAAGAGAGCTCGCCGCTTGACACGTCCCCTCCCTGGCAGGTCATATCAGGTTTCACCAACGCCTCAGGCCCTTTGGCTAATAAAATCAAAAGGTGACACCAGGGGGCTCAGAGTCAGAGAGTCCCACACCTTCTGATCCACTGGTGTAGCCCTAGGTCTCTTCGCAGTCTCTCTCTCACTGTGTGTGTGTGTGTGTGTGTTTGTGTGTGTGTGTGTGTGTGTGCGCGCCTCTGAGTGTCTGTGTCTTTGTTTGTATAGAGGACCTGGCCATGCCATCATGGGTGGAGATGACCCAAGCAGGATCAGGCTGATGAGGGTTTAGATGTCTGGTGGGCAAGTCATGTTCACACCCCAGTTTAAGGCTGGTTAAGTGGGATCGGGTGTAGGGCCCAGACCCTAAGATTCCTTGTGTTCTCAGACTTCTGTCCTCAACTCCTGGCCCACAAGCCCTCCAGTTTGGCAATTCCAGAACTACAATGCAGCCCTCTGCCTGCCCTCCAGAAGAAAAAACATTGCCCTCTGGGGCTAACAAGAAACCCCCGAAATATATGGGGGAAATATCCCTAGAAAAACAGCTATAATAACTGGCTGCTCTTTATTGATCCAGATCCTGCGGTAGGCAAAGAAGAGCTGGTTTTAGCCAGAGGATGATCTCCGTTTGTCTTCATGATCTGGCATTTCCTGCTAGCCAGGCATGGGGCTCTGCACTAGAGCTGCAAATGCTGGGGGGGCCCTCACTGTCCCTTTTCTCTTCTCAGGGGGACAACGGGCATGTCCATGGTGCAGTGTGACAGGCTTTACCACAGGGAGATAAAAGACTGCCAATGGTAGGTTGGAGCTAGGAAAAACCACTTAGGAACAGATTTTCAGGGGAGGTGATAGACAAGGGCAAAGTGAAGAATGAGGATGAGTGTGTCAAGTTTCAAAGTACCAGGAGGCAGCACAGTGCATTCGGGAAACTACAGCAAGTTCATGACAACCGACAGCTGATCTGGCAGCATCACCTGGGGATGGAGGCTGAGCCCCGGGGTTAACACTGGGGGTGAGATGGTTTGTATACTATGGCGAGGAGGTGAGGTACTACACTGTGGGGGCACAGGGAGCTACCGGAGGATTTCAAATATCAGAATCGTAACCATAATAGTGTATTTAATTGCATCCTAGCTTTCATCAAACGTAAGATGCACTATAGTTTATGTTCGACTAAGAAAGAGAAATGCTGTCAGTTAAACTAGGATATGTCATCAAGTGCAAGGTGAGTGCCATCTTAAGAGATATTAAAATGGGGGGGTGGAAATATCTTAGAACTATAAATTGTGGTACTAGAATAATTAAGAAAAGTTCGAACACTTGGATCAACTAAAATTGTGATTATTGCTTACCATGTGCCCCAAACTATATTAAGTCTTAGAACAAGAGATGTTCTCATCTTGATGCCGCGCAGCTGTTAGACCCAAGGTACAGAGGGCAGTAGCCAACGACCAGCAGGCCCCAAGTGCCATGTGAAGACTCTAAGAGCAACTGCATTTGAGAGAGGAAACGGTTGAGATTGGGCTTTATAAGGTAGAGAATTATTAGCTGGGAAAGTAGGAAAATTGACACAGAATCGGAATTGATGCCCCTACATGACAGAGTTGGTGAAACTTCTCTTCTCAGAGATCTTGAGGCTCCTCAGAAATGTATTTTTCATTTTGGACACAACATTCAGGATAAATATGATCTGTTCGAGTTCCTGGTTCTCTCACCAGGACTGTTTCTTAGGCTTCACTGGCACAAGAAAAGGGTTTTGATAGTCCAGGGTAAATCCTGACAAAAGGAAAGCACGGTATCTATGAAAAACTAACCACTCAGAAGAGAACAACAGATAAAAGGCCAGAACGACCTGATCCTGCAGGATAGGTAAGGCTGGTCCGGCAACAGGGGTAGAGGGGAAGTGCCCATCTCCTGCTAGAAGAGCTAGAGAAGTCCCCTTCTGGAGAGACCACCAGGAGAGGAGAGCAGTAGGTGCTGATGGTGAATATTTTATTCAGCCGAGAAGGTCATAATGACAAAGTTCCATAATCAGAGTAAACATATGGGATTAAAAAATTAAAAATAAGAAAAAGATTTTTTTTTAAAAGACTTTTTTTTTAAGGAATTTAAACAAAAGTTCTTTTTAAGAGACAGTTGGCTGTTTAAACCAAAAGTACCACTCACTGAGAGAATTGCCGCATTATTTATTGGGGTAGAAAGGACCTGGAATGTAGAAAGACCCATTCTGCAGAGGAAAAAATAGAATCACTAACAGGCCTCATGCCTTGCACAGCCAGTGGCTAGAATCCCTGCCTCATGAGACCCTGTGCTAGAAGGCCGCTAGAACCATCTCAACTATGTTAGTCTTTCTTGGAAGCCAACAAGTGTTTGCCCAGTTAAGAGCACGGTAACAATCAGTCACATTATGTTATAATGATTGTCGATATCTTTAAAAGCCTTGTCAAGTTCCTTTTTGAGTAACCCTCACCCCACCCTTAGAGAAATTTATCTGTGGTTCACTTCTTTGAAATACCTCATTGTTGTTCCACATTTATCATAGCCAAAAAAAAAAAAAAAAGCTTTTTATTAACAAAGTGTTCAGAAGGGGGCGCCACTGTAAACAATAAGAGTTTTCGCTGCCTGGACGATTTTGTTTCAGAAACAGCTGAAAGCAATCAGGTCAGACAGAGCCAAGGGCTGGAGGCATTTTTAAAATTACAAAAACCGAATCAAATCAAACCAAAACAAAAATCAAAAATCAAAACCAATGGCCAAGATTTCAAGTTTGCTACTACAAGCATGACATTCTCCTAAGACATGCGAGTGACTTGATCAATATATTTATATATTTATATTTGAAGAAGAAGGAACTATTTGATGCAGCATATCCACGTTGATTAAAAATTACCAGATATGGGGTCTCCTGCGTGGCTCAGTGGTTTAGGCCTCTGCCTTCGGCTCAAGTCATGATTTCAGGGTCCTGGGATTGAGCCCCACATCGGGCTCTCTGCTCAGCGGGGAGCCTGCTTCCCCCCTCTCTCTCTGCCTCCCTCTCTACCTACTTGTGATCTGTCTGTCAAATGGGTAAATAAGATCTTTAAAAAAAGAATTACTAGATGTGAAATACATCGAGGGTATGGGAAGGAGAATGATTTCACCTGATCTGACTAGGAAGTGGTTGAAGCCTGAATTAAAGTGCTATAAAAAGAGTAAAGACCTGGGAAATATATGGGTTTAAAAATCCCTAGACAAACAGCAATAATAACTGGTAGCCCTTTATTGATTCAGATCCTGCGGTAGGCAAAGAAGAGCTGGTTTTAGCCAGAGGATGATCTCCGTTTGTCTTCATGATCTGGCATTTCCTGCAAGCCAGGCATGGGGCTCTGCACTAGAGCTGCAAATGCTGGGGGGCCCTCACTGTCCCTTTTCTCTTCTCAGGGGGACAACGGGCATGTCCATGATGCAGTGTGACAGGCTTTACCACAGGGAGATAAAAGACTGCCAAGGGTAGGTTGGAGCTGGGAAAAGCCACTTAGGAACAGATTGTCAGGGGAGGTGATAGAGAAGGGCAAAGCGAAGAATGCGGATGAGTGTGTCAAGTTTCAAAGTGCCAGGAGGCAGCACAGTGCATTCAGGAAACTACAGCAAGTTCATGACAACCGACAGCTGATCTGGCAGCATCACCTGGGGATGGAGGCTGAGCCCCGGGGTTAACACTGGGGGTGAGATGGTTTGTATACTATGGCGAGGAGGTGAGGTACTACACTGTGGGGGCACAGGGAGCTACCGGAGGATTTCAAATATCAGAATCGTAACCATAATAGTGTATTTAATTGCATCCTAGCTTTCATCAAACGTAAGATGCACTATAGTTTATGTTCGACTAAGAAAGAGAAATGCTGTCAGTTAAACTAGGATATGTCATCAAGTGCAAGGTGAGTGCCACCTTAAGAGATATTAAAATGGGGGGGTGGAAAAATCTTAGAACTATAAATTGTGGTACTAGAATAATTAAGAAAAATCATACAAGAACACTTGGATCAACAAAAAAATTGATTATTGCTTACCATGTGCCCCAAACTACATTGTCTCCAAAAATTTTATATCATTTGATAGGTCAGATATATATAAAATTACATTTAAAGTTTTAAAAATATCAGCAAATATTTTCATTTAAATGCTAATTTCAAAGAAAATCTACTTTTCCAAACACGACTTTTTATCCTATTGTTTTTTAATTTTGTCGACAACTGATAAAAAGTTTAGCGAGACTATAAATGTTTGATCGAAAAAAATGATTAATACATGTAGGTTCAAATTATTATGTTCCATTAAAAATGATTTATTCTTTGATGAACATCTGTTTGGTAATATGTTGTATCCAAATATAGTAAATTAATGACATATATAAAATTATAGGGAAATGACACCTTCCGTTCCATTATGAGTAGAGCTTTTAAAATGCTATTTGTCACAACCTGTCATCTTGTCATTATGTAGCATTATGTAACATTTAAAAAATGTATACTCTTCACTTTGAAGTCTTTTAGAAATCTAAAATATGACTTTCTATGGTTTGTGTTTCCATATTCCTTTATTGCCAGTTTGAACAAATCCACATGCTTTGATTCAAAGGTAATAAATTCCTCTTATTTGGAAAAATGATGTTTATTTTTGTTCTCTCACCCTTAGCAGGTGGTTTCATTTTAGCACACTTCAGAGTTATAATTTCATGCTTATTGAAAACATTTATTATGATCTACGTAGATGAATGAAACTTTTATTTATTAAATTATTTGCCAAAAAAAATCTGTCATTTTTAAAAATGTATTTCCTTTGAAGAATTATTTTAGAGCATTCAGAGAGGATCTAGGAGTGTGGTATTATGCAATTTTTAAGTAGGTATGAAATGGTTATTTATATGATTGTTTCTTTAAGGCTTATGTATATTGTCCATTATATGCTATAAAATATTTTGAAAGTAAATTTAAGGCATGTTTTACATAGTTTCTTTTTTGGAAAAAAATATTGAAATGACTTATGAAATTCAGTATACTCTCAACATTATTTTTTTCTGAAATTTACAAATTGTCTACTGAACCTATTATATGGCAGATATTTTCCAAAGTGGTGGTATCATGATATATGCCAACAACAGTTTAGATTTTTTGTTGCTTCTCAATCTAGCTCAGACGAAGTACAATTAGCCTTTATAATTTTAGCCATTCTAATAGATATGTAAGCATGTCTCATTATGATTTTAATTTGTATTTCTTTAATGTCTAAATGTTGAGAAATTTGTCATGTGCTTATAAGCCATCCATATCCTTTTGGTGACATGTCTCTGCAATAATTTTCTTCACATGTAAAATTGGATACTCTGTTTGGTTATTAGTAAGGTTTTTTATTTTTATTCATTTTTTAATAATCAGAATAGATGTCCATTATCAGATATATAATTTGCAAATCCCTTCTCCATCTTTACGGTTTCTCAACGGAGCTTTGATAGCTGTGTCTTTCAAGAAATATGCTACTTCTTTCTTGGTACACGGATGTATGACTAGAACATTATCAATGTTGACCTTTGCAAAGAAAATCAAGGCTTAAGATATATGTAGTCTGCGGTTGTTGGGAGTGTTCTGTAATATCAAGCATATCTAGTTAGTTGATAATTTTGTTCAAGTCTTACATATCTTACCAATTTGATGACCATTTGTCTATATAATCTTAAAATAAAGGTGTTGAAATTTTTTTCCATTTCTCTTCTAAGGTAGAAGTTATGATTTTTGTTCTTAGTTTTTCCCTATATATCACCAAATCTGTTATTAAGTATTAAAAGTCAAGAATTATTATACTCCCTGATGAATTCATCCTTTTACTCTTCTGTAATTTTGACTTGATCTTTATGTCTGATAATGAAATTTGCTTTAAAATCACTTTTCATTATCTTGATATAACCACCAAAGTTATAGTGTGATTAGTGTTAATATAGCATATTTTTTCTTTTACTTTTTAAAGCACTTCTATATTTAATCCGGACAAAAAAAAAAACAAAACAGCTTTTTAGCTCTGGAAGCACATTTCTAAATTATCTTTTTTTTTTTAAATGAAGCAGTAGCAATTTTTGTTAAGGGACCTAAACTGAAAGTAGGTTTAGAAATTTATTTATTTATTTATTTATTTATTTATTTATTTATGAAAAGATTTTATTTTGTTTATTGACAGCAAGAGAGAGAAAGAGAGAGAGAGAGTGGAAGCGCACAAGCGGGGGGAATCACGTGCAAAGGGAGAGGAAGAAGCAAGCTCCTTGGGGTGCAAGTAGTCCCATGCAGGGCTGGAGCCCTGTACACTGGAATCATGACCTCAGCCAAAGGCAAACATCTGCTTAAACAACTGAGTCATCCAGGCACCCCTAGAAAATTAAAAAAAAAAAGACTTTTTAAAAACATTTTGTTTCTTTCTTTTTTTTAAATATTTTATTTATTTGAGAGACAGAGAGATAGGAAGAGGAACTATAAGCAGGGCAGAGGGAAAAGGAGAAGCAGGTTTCCCACTGAGCAGAGAGCCTGATGTGGGGCTCCATCCCAGGACCCTGGGATCATGACCTGAAAAGAAGGGACACTTATGGAGGAAGCCACCCAGACACCTCTTTTCTTTGTTTTTAATATATGGCAACTGATGCTTCCCAGCCACGAGGAGCATATTACCCATTGATTAAATCTTTTATAACAACCTATTTAAAAAGGTGTGTAAATATATACTTACAGCTTATGACGTAATCTGGACAGGAGTAATAGGGATACTAGTCATTTGAGTCCACCATTGGCAAGCTTGGCTGGGTGTCAGGGCAGATAGGCCTCCCTGGGCAATGGCACATGAGAGAAGGTGGAATTCTTCTCTGAGGAGCAGGTGGAGCTTCAGGTGTTGGGAAAGCATAGACAGTATTGTTCCAGGGCCAAGGACAGGTCCAGGTACTCCTGGTTGGAGGTCAAGGCCACAGTATGATCCAGGTCTTCTACCAGAAGCTTGAAGGAACCACATGCCAGCCACCCCTCATTATTGTGTATAACTGGTGCACTTATTGGCTTATCCATCAAATGACTCCTTCAGCAGCTTGAAAGCCACCTCCACAGGCACTCCAGGATATGGGAAGCTTCCAGATTGAAGATTTTGCACAGGATCACCCCAAAAGACCAGAAGTCACTCTGGTGGATGTAGCTCTGGTCAAACATGGCCTTAGGGACCATCCACTTCACAGGCAGTCCACTGTTGGTTGTCTTTTTATAGTAACTGATGTGGTGATATCTCTGGCTAGGCTGAAGTCTGAGATCTTCATCATGTTGTCCTTTGTCACCAGCACTTCCCTGGTGGCCAGGTCTTGGTGTATGCACTTCTTGGAGGCAAGGTACTCTATGCCTCAGGCTACCTGATAGGCACAGGATACCAGGTCCTTGGAGGAGAGTTGCTCTGCTGCATTGCGGCTGATATTGTAACAGTACTCCAGGTCAGGAGGCCTCTGGGCCTGCAGGTACTCCTGTATGTTGTCTTTGGAGGCATATTCCATGAGAGTGTACGAAGGACCATCCTGTGTGCAGAACCCAGCAGGTTGATGGTGTCCTTGTGCTGTCCAATCATCTTCATCATCTCCATTTCTGAGATTAGATTTAACAGGTCTTTCTCTGTTGCATCTGACTTCAACATCTTCACAGACACTTTAGTCAAATGGTTGGATTTGTCTTTGTCCAGCCCAATGGCCTCCTCCAACACCACCTGCCCAAAGTAGGCCTGTCTTAGGGGTCTGCCTAAACTGCCTACAACCAGCCTGTCTCAAGGCAGTTATGAACTCTAGATTATCCTCAAAAACATTAAACCACAAGCTAAAAATTCTATTCACTAGGTCTCTCTCGCAGTTCTAATTTTCTTATCTTTCATCATTTATCTTTTTCCTAATTCTTATTTTCAGTATAGTTTATTTTGCTTCCAGGTGTTTCCCCTGGTTTCTGTATGCTGTTTCATAGGGAAGAATTATCCTGTCATAAAATTATTTCTTGAGCATTCATTACATCTCTCAGTTAAAATGGGTTCTTTTATGGTATTGATTCATTTGAGTTTTCTCAAAATGGGAAGAATTTTCAAAATGGTGTTTTCCTCAAGGTTCAGAGTATGTCTTAGCCTCATCTTTAAGCTTTTTGAAATTCACTTTACAAATTCTTGTCCCTCTTTTTATCTTTTTAAAATAAAATGTTTTATTTTTACTATTTTTTTATTTGAGTATAGTGATATTCAGTGTTACATTGGTTTCAGGTTTTCAATATCTCCATACATTATTCTATGATTACTATAAATATAGCCACCATCTGTCACCATATAACACTATTATAATATCATTGATTATATTCTCTACATTGTCCCAGATCTCTTTTTAAAATCTCTAATTTTTATGTTTTCTGTTATTCCAATTTTCAACCATCATTTTACATGGTTACTTTAATAAAATAAGCCTGATTACACACTCTTTACTGAAAACCATAGCATTTGATTTATAGTAGTCTTCTTCTTCCTCTTTTTTTTTTAAATTAACATATATTATTAGCCCCAGGGGTACAGGTCTGTGAATCGCCAGGTTTACACACTTCACAGCACTCACCACAGCACATACCCTCCCCAATGTTCATAACCCCACCACCCTCTCCCTACCCTCCCCTCCCCCCGGCAACTCTCAGTTTGTTTTGTGAGATTAAGGGTCTCCTATGGTTTGTCTCTCTCCTGATCCCATCTCGTTTCATTTACTCTTTTCCTGTCCCCCCCAAGCACCCACATTGCACCTCTAGTTCCTCATATCAGAGAGATCATAAGATAGTGTCTTTCTCTTGTTGACTTATTTTGCTAAGCATAATACCCTCTAGTTCCATCCATGTCATCGCAAATGGCAAGATTTCATTTCTTTTGATGGCTGCATAGTATTCCATCATATATATATATATATATATATATATATATATATATATATATATATACCATTCATTTGTTGATGGACATCTAGGTTCTTTCCATAGTTTGGCTATTGTGGATATTGCTGCTATAAACATTTGGTGCACGTGCCCCTTTGGATCATATACTAGTCTTCTTTACCTCTATCAGAAGCCCAGGAAGCTTTATTTATTTATTTACTCACACAAACACATGATCCAACACAACGTTTTTTGTTGTTCAAATGTATTATAATGTCTTACCGCTTAACACTATGCTTACTGTTCTCTTTCACTGTCTGACTAAATCCTCATCATCACTATGCCATTTAATGACAAAGAACAATTGAACTCAGAGTTCTCTCCATATCAGGGAATGAAGACTCCACCCTTCTGTTTGTGCAGGTAAAATAAATGTTGATATTGTCTGTCCTGCACATACCCCATCCTGTTCACCGGAATATTCACCATCAAAATATATACAAAATAAAAACCATACCTCACCACTTCTATTATCACCCAGCATGCTAAAAACACCATCATATGTTCCTGAATTATTGACTTGATTGATAGCCCCACTTCCACACATACTGCACTCCTTTCTCCCTGCAAATTTATTTTGGTACAGCAACTTAACCTAAAAATCAAGTCAGATGATTTTATTCTGCTGTTGAAAGTCTTTTGGTATCTTCCCCTTTCATATTAAATAAAAACTGAAGGCATTTCAATGTACTAGAAGGTACAATACGTTCTTCCTCTCTCCACCACTATGAACTCCTCATTGGCCTCCTTGCTTTTCCTCAAAAGTAACAGACAAGCTTTTCACACAAAGTATATATACTTACTTGCTCTGCCTAGAGCAATCTTTTCCTTTGATATTTGTATAACACCCTCCTTCACTTCCTGGGTCTTTGTGCAAATAACATCTCCTAAATGAGATATAACCACCCGACACAAAATAAAATTAACTTTCATCCCAGCATTCTCCAATGGCTTTTACCTTTCTTGTATTTCTTTGTAACACTTATCGCCATCAACCATCAATCATTATTCTATTACTGGTTTATTTCCTTATTTGAGACAGAGAGAGAGAGAATTGGGAGGGTGCGCAGAGGAAGAAGAAAACACCCCACTGCCTAGAAAGCCTGCTGGGGAGTTACATCCCAGGACCCTGAGATCATGACCCAAGCCAGAGGCAGTCACTCAATGGACTGAGCCACTGAAGCGCCCCTCTATTATTGGTTTATTTCACTATTATATTTCAAAAGAATGTAAGCTCTTTGTGGTCAGCTATTTTATATGTTTTATTAATTGAAGTATTCTCAGAAAGGTAGCTGGCAGATTGTAAGGGATCACTAAACTGTATTTTGTTGTTATTATTGGGCTCCTTTATGGGCTTTACCTCTTACGCTAGAAGTCTATCCTTCAGATGTAAGCAATAAGAATAGAACCCTGCTGCCGGGTTCAAATGAGTAAAAAGCCTGTATTAAGTGGATATTTTAAAAGCTAAATGAATGGCTTAATAATTGTATATAGGGAGAAAGGGAACATATTTTCCACAGTTTAGAAGTGGAGTTCTTTTATAGAGTTCTTGTACAAGCCTACACTATTGAACGCTAATGGGCAGTTGTACATTACAATTATACAAACACTTTGGTATTTATATCATTTTTTTGTAATTCATGACTGGATCATTTGATTCCTTAGGAGCATTACAGCATTTCAACTTTTCACGTTCAATAAACTTATTGGAGTTGCTACCTTTTTTATTCAAATGGAGAAATAGTCATGATTTAATCTAAATAAAGTGTTATTGATTGTGTTGTTTTCTAGGAATGAGTCGCACATGCTAGTTTAAAAGTTTTGTTAAATTCCCAAGTCGGTCACCGATAAAAGCCTTTTGTAGATTATTAACTTGATCAAAACAGAAAAGTTATGTAACACTCAATTGTTATACTATCTTTGTTTCCATCTTGCATTGTAATAACGCCCATCTTAACTCTATTTAAGACAAGTCATCGACAGATGGCTTTCTGGCATTGATGGCATGATATGAAATCTAGTATAACTAAAAGTTTTTGGTTTTAGTAGCATATAAATCAATTTAGAAAAATATATGTATTTGAATATAAGATAAAGTTTTAAATTATTTGGCAATAGTAAACTAAACATTTTTTTTGTAAATTTTTTTTCTAAAATTTCATTGAGCTCTTTTGCATATTGAAACAAGTTACAAAAAGTTAAGGTTTATTTACCCCAATTCAAAATTATTAGGAATATAATCATAGAGGTTGAAGTATTTAAAATATTGAACCCAAAATATTTTATTAGGTAAATTCATGAATGCTGAGCATTCACTGTTAAAATATACTAATACTATTGATAGACTGGTAGAAGCCTAAAATCAAATATTTATTAAATATTTATATCCATATCTTTTCATGGCTTGGTAATTCATTTCTCTAGCATTAAATAATATTCCATTGTTTGCATGTACTACACTTTATTTGACCTTTCACCTGTGGAATGATATCCTGGTTGCTTCCAAGCTTTTGTCAGTTATGAATAAAACTACTATAGACCTCTTTGTGGGTATAGATTTCATCTTCTTTGGATAAATACCAAGAACTGCTACTGCTGAATCATCTGGCAAGAATATGTTTAGTTTTGTAAGAAACTGCCAAGTTTTTTTCCATTCTTTATTCTCAATAGACATGGAAGAACATTCCTGTTGCTCCACATCCTCACCAACATTTCGTGTTCTGTTTTCAGTGTTCTGAATTCTGGGTATGTACGGGTGTCTCTTTTTTGTTTTAATTTGCATTTTCCTGATGACATATGATGTGAAGCATCTTTTTATATGCTTATTTGCCATCTGTAATATTTTCTTTTGTGAGGTATCTGCTAAGGTCTTTGGCTCATTTTTAATCAGGTTTTTCCCCCATTGTTGAGTTTTAAGGGGTCTTTGTGTATTTTTGATTAACAGTCCTTTGCCAGATGTGTATTTTGCAAATTTTTTCTCATAGTCTGTGCTTTGCCTTTTCATTCTCTCGGCATTGTGTTTCACAGAGTAGACATTTTAAAATTCAGTGCTTGTGCTTTTGTAGCTAAAGTTATTGCCAAAACCAAGGTCATTTAAATTTTCTTCTATATTACCTTCTACATGTTTCATGTTTAGGTTTATAATCCAATCTGAGTTAATTTTTGTGAAGAGTATATGATATCTGCCTGGATTTATTTTATTTTATTATTTTATTTTATTTTTATTTTATATTTTTACATTTAGCTTCACCATTACTCCAGAACCATTTGTTTAAAAGATTGTATTTTGCTCTCTTGTATTGCTTTTGCTTTTATATTAAATATAAAATATAATTGATAATATATATTCGGTTCCTTTAATCTAGTCTTTCTGTGGTATTACAATATCTTGCTTACAATTATCATTATGGTCAACTTTTTTTTAAAAAGATTTTATTTATTTATTTGACAGAGAGGGATCACAAATAGGCAGAGAGACAGACAGAGAGAGAGATGAGGAGAAGCAGGCTCCCTGCTGAGCAGAGAGCCCAATGCAGGACTCGATCCCAGGCCCCTGGGATCATGACCTGAGCCGAAGGTAGAGGCTTAACCCACTGAGCCACCCAGGCGCCCCATCGTTATGGTAAACTTTGAAGTCAGTCCTCAGTCTTTGTTCTCCTTCAACACTATGTTGACTATTGTGAGTCTTTGCCTCTTCATATAAACTTTAAAGTAAGTTTGTTAATATTAAAAAACAAAGAACTTGCTGGAATGCATTAATTGTATAGATAAACTTGGAAACCAGTGACCTCTTGAGCTTAGAAGGAGATAGACCATGGTCATCAGTTGTCACAGTGGTGCCTCTGGCAGAACCTTTTGCAAATCCCTAGGTAAAACGAGACGTCAAGGATCTGAGAGATGTCTAAGAAGTACTTGATACATCCCTTGGGTATGGTTTATTGAAGTGTCCACCTGTCTGAAAGCTGGGGAATCTAGATAAGGGAGGGAAAATTAGTTATGATAAAACATATCAACAAACATGAATAAATTTTGTAAAACTAATTGTCATGGCTCATATACAGTATGACCAACAGAGGGACAATCAAAAGGAAAGCATCAGTTATGTTTATTGTGAAATTTTTTTTTATTCAAAATAAAGCAATGTGAGGGGAACACACTATGAGAAAATTACCATTTTTTAAATGGTAAATATCTTACCAAATGGAATAGGTTTTATATTCTAAGTAGTATATTGAACAGTAAAACATTGGGGTGCCTGGGTGGCTCAGTGGTTTGGGCTGCTGCCTTTGGCTCGGGTCATGATCTCAGGGTCCTGGGATTGAGCCCTGCATCGGGCTCCCTGCTCCGCAGGAAGCCTGCTTCCCTCTCTCTCTCTCTCTGCCTGCCTCTCTGCCTACTTGTGATCTCCGTCTTTCAAATAAATAAATAAAATCTTTTAAAAAAAAGAAAAGAAAATTAAAACATTAAAAAATAAAATTTTAATTTAAAAAATTATGTAATTTTTAAAAAATGTTAAAAATAGCAGAACCATTTTTCTTATAACTGGAAAATACATTGTATATATAGCTATCAAAAATAACTTGTCATGGGGGCGCCTGGGTGGCCCAGTGGGTTAAAGCCTCTGCCTTCGGCTCAGGTCATGATCCCAGGATTTTTGGATAGAGTCCCACATTGAGCTCTCAGCTCAGCAGGGTTCCTGCTTCTTCCTCTCTCTCTGCCTGACTCTGCCTACTTGTGATCTCTGTCAAATAAATAAATAAAATCTTTTATAAAAAAATTTAAAAAAATAACTTGTCATGTCTGGAATCAGGAGCATATGGAAAAAAATAATATCTGAGGACAATACTTCTGCCGTTTTGTGCCTTGTTAATATTTTTAAACAGTCAGGCAACTTTTAGCTTTATTGAAATACCTGCTAAGATACCAGCAGTGCCTTTTGGAGCCCTGTGACTATAAAAATTAATTGCAAATATTCAAAATGTTTACTATGGTGTCACTATTTAGGGCCACCACCAAGTATGTTTCAGAAGTAAGCATAACTGTTACTCTTCCGTAAGGCAAAAGGGCATATTTTCAGGAGTTCCATCTGCTGTACCAGGAGGTGAATCAAGTAATGATTTTGTCTATAAAATAATTCACTTTTCAATCTAACATTCCTTATTCCACATTATAATAATAAAAACCAAGAGGAGACTAAAACAAACAACTACAACTACAACAACCAGCTTATCCTTCAGTGGAAAAGTAAATATAACCTTATGAGTAGCCTGAAATTTATTTTTAAATATTTTTAAGATAAACGTTTTTGTTAGAAAACCATATATTTTATATTACTAAGAAGTAACAGGCAAAGTTTTATTAACTTCTAAAAAGTCTAGTTACTTCTATTTATCTATTAACTCATCTCTTTTTGAAGTAGAACATGATCACAACTATTGTATCTACCCAAGTTTGTATGCTTTGGTTATTTTATGTTTGCTATTTCCTTGCTTAATTTTTACAATATTTGATACATAATAGTATCTTTAAGTCCATCTATGGTTTCACAGAATTTGTTTGAACTTCATAAAAATGTACCATACTTTTTGCACTGCCCTTGTTTTACTTCTCTATTAACTTTCCAAGATTTATTCACTTTAGAGTGTGTAGCTATCATTTATTTTTATTCCTCCATAATGCTATGTTTACAAATTTGTATTTATCTGTACTTTTAAAATTATCTTAATTATAAACCATTTCTCATCTCACGTAACACTCATGTTACTTCTACACTTATCAGATATTATGTAACTGAAAACCACAACTCAGCAACAATATAGCACCATTTTTCAAAATTAAATGGCTTACCAGAATTCTTTAATTCTATCCTTTATTTGTATTAGATGACCCTTTATTCTGGTATTTGGCATTTTTCATATGGAGGAAAGCTTATAAGTTGATATTCCATAAATAGAAGGATTTATTATGATTGATTAATTATTTTCATTTAGAATGCATAGAATATGGTTGATTTACTATTTCTTTCTTACTCTCTGCCTGGAACATAGTGCTATCTATGTAATAGCCACTAAAATATTAAGTTAATCACCTAGACTTTAAACTGCATATTAATAGGAATAACATACAGAACTCTTCTCAGATTGGGACACCTGGGTGGCTCAGTCAGTTAAACGCCTGAGCCTTTAGCTCAGGTCATGATCTTAGGGTCCTGGGACTCAGTTCTGCAACAGAATCCCTGCTTAGCCGGGAGTTTGCTTCTCCCTCACCCTGCTGCTCCCCCTGCTTGTGCTCTCTCTCACTCACAAATAAATAAAATTAAAAAAACAAATTCTTCTCAGATAGCTAATATAGAATATCGTCTTTGTATTCATCAAAGGGAAAGTGCCATATAATAATGAAATTCAGACTACTTCAAATTCATTTTTTAACCAGTAAGAAAGTACTGGAAACAAGCCAAAAATGTCTTTAATGAATCAAAGAAATAGATTGATTTTCAATATCTTAATGTTTCTAAAATAAATTGCAAGATTTTTATACTAGATATCAGTGTAAATATTCATTATACAAGGATATTCTAAAAACAAACGTGAGAAAACTACTTGTCATATATGATGACAAAAACGAGTTTGACAAAAGTCAGTTTGGGTAAAACTTACAACACCTACCACCTGAAACTCTTGTTCTATAATTTAATTATTTTAATTTACAAAAATACAAAAATAATATATCAGAGTAAGTCTATTAATAGCTTTGAAGGTATGCTCTGGTTGTGCACTGTTTACTATTGAAAGGGGAATCAAATATGTGATGCTTATGGTGTGACTATATTAAAATTCAACAAGTTCAGAAGCATGCGAGGAATAGAATAAAGACAAAAGATGACCCTTACTTATCCTAAAGATAGACAATGGTATATATGTGTTAGTTGGGGAGAGAATCCAGTCAGTAGATGGAGGATGTGGTAGTGGAAAAAAAAAGACACAACGTTTTGGTTGAACGTTTAGCACTATATTTAACAAAGTGAAATTGTGAGTTAATAGCCTTGAATAAAATCCAAAAAATATTTTCAATTCATTGAAGATTATTTAGGAAAAACTTGAAAAATACAACTTGATAAGGATTCCAATAAAAGATTCATAAGCAATACAAGTTTCAGAATTTTTAGTATATTTTCCCTAAAAAGCCATTTGATTTAAATTAAAAAGAATTCTATTTACCTGCCACTTAAATAAGAGGAAATTATTTGGTTTTGTAATACGTCCATAAAATAAATTAACATATCTTTAGAAAACAGATATGCACACTAATTTAAAAATAATAGTGCTTAAGCTGTTCAGCAAACATTTGTAAAATTCCTTGCCATCAGCTAGCTCTGGAGTTCTGCTAGGTGAGTAAGGCCATGTATGTTACTGCTCAGAGTACTGACGCAAAGCAATTGTCCCCTTCACATCCATTTTTTGCTGTTGATAGGTCATGCTATGTTGTTTAGAGATACATAGATGGCCCTACATGAAGGCCTTTTTTTGTGTGTATACGGGTGACTGTGATTTAACTTTCAAATAAGATGGCTCCTGATTTACAATGATTCAACTTACAATATATTTGGCAATAATGTGAAAGTGAAAGTGATTCAGTAGAAACTGTACTTTGAATTTTGAATTTGGGTCTTTATAAAAAGGGCCAGTGACAATGGGTATGGTGCCGTCTTGTGATGCTGGGCAGGGGCAGTGAGCCACAGCTCCCAGTCAGCTAGAAGATTACAGGGATGAACACCTGATATTCTTACAACCATTCTATATAGAACCATTCTTCTTTTTTTTAGTGTAATATTTAATAAATTGCATGTGATATTTGATACTTTGTTATAAAATAGGCTTTGCTTAAGATGATTTTGCCCAAATGCAGGCAAATGTAAGTGTTCTGAGTATGTTGAAATAAGCTTAAGGTAAGCTATGATATTTGATAGTTTAGGGGTATTAAATGCATTTTCAGTTTTTTATGTGTTTCTCTGTACATAGCCCCCTTGTAAGCTGAGGAACATCTCTATATGTATATGTAGCCTTGGTATGGCTTACATATTATTGGCATGAAACATCTAGAACAGTACGTGTGCCATATAATTGTCTACAACATCCAACAAGTTTCTTGAAAACTTGTGCCAAAGGGGTTATGTCTTTAAGGATTCTTATTTCAGAAGGGTTCTCTCAAACGTAAGATTTTTCAGAAGTTAAGTGAAATTCTGACCAAACTAAACATTTTTCCATTTTCCCTACTGAGCAAAGATAGCTAAAATCTATCTGCCATTTTCAACACTGTACTCAACGATTGTAATTCTAATTTAAGAACAGATGATTTATATCAAAACCACATGTTGGCCTAATCTTATACAATATTCATAAATCTCACTCAGAGCCTTGGACATTTTTATTTGTTGAGTCTATATGGTACTACGGACATTCATCTTTTTTGACCTCATAGCTTCATGTATGTCTATACTTTTGAAAATACATGCATCATAGTTCCATTGTAAAATGTCTGGGTTATAAAATGTGCTATGCTATCAAAATGGTAATAAGAACATACAAATGACCTGATGTAATGAACTGGACCAGATTGCCAGATATCACATTTCATACCAGAAAGATTCAGTGGTAAGTTTTAAAATGGCCAGCTATACTTCGACTGAATTATAACTCATTTAACTTCTTTCTTTGTGTACAGTATTATACATTAGTCAGTATGATAGTAAATAAGTACTTTGGACAGATGTAAATATGCTGTAATAAAAAATGTTTTTCTTCTTTCTTTTAGTCCTTTTTACTTGTAAGACTAGCCACAAATACCATGCCTCCTCCCAAATAATTTTCAATCTAAATTTATCTCTAAATGAATTTATTGCACAGAAAAAAAAATATATATATATACACTTACAGTAGACATGTTCAAAAATAGTTACACAACAGCAGGGCCCTAAATGTAAGCAGTATAGTTGTTTTGTTTTGTTTTTTTTTTTCTTTTAAAAAAGAGGTTATGTGAAATATTGGAATTTTATTTCGAGGCCTAGTATTTCAAGACAGTTAACCACACTTACGATGTCAACAGCCTCTTGTTGGCAGTATGATTTTATTGGCTCCATGGAATAACAGCAAGAATTTACTATTGCTTCTTTCTTTTATTACACACACAGAAAAAAAATAGACACATTTGCTCAAGACCATCCAGAATCATTTTAACCTATCAAAATTGATGGGAGGCCTTCACTGCCAAAGTCAGTGCTGGGTTTTCACAATTCATTGCAGACAATCTGCTACTCCCATTATGATAAAGGAGAGAAGAGTCATAATCAGGGAAGAAAGCTAGATTAATACTTGTAATTATCATTGAATTATTTAGCCTGCTATAGGATTATTATTATTAGTGTCATTTGATAATTTTCTCTCATTTTATTAAACACAACTGTGAGTAATTACCCTACCTAATATTTCTCTGTATTGGCTGACTAGCTAGCAAACATTTATGAAAATATCCATTAGCCACACATATAAAATGCTGCATTATGATGCTGTTGAATCAGAACATACCACTACCTGATCCTGTAGCTCTTTGAGGATTTGCAAATCAATTAATTCTATGTTTCTTTGATTCTTCCCATACAATTAGAAAATTTATAATAGAGTCCATAAACATTATTAGTTTTACCATTTTAAACCAGCAATCACACTTTGATTTTTACAACAAAAGCAGAAATATAAACACACACATTTGGGTCAGTTTTCTGTTAGTCTGTCTGGACTTCAAAATTCTATTCCTCAAGATAATGCACACCAAAGTTCTGGATTAAACAAGAAATTAGATGGCACCTGAACACTTGGTTTAATATTCTCAAAAGGACTATGCAACCTATTTCTTACATTATGACATTGTTTTACAAAGATCCACACTTTTATAATGTACTAACATTATTTTTAATCATGATTAAAAATCAAACATAAAAATTTCTACTTTTTGCTTTTGCCCCCTCCATTTAGAACTTATTTATAGCCTGATAATTCAAAGGTCCCTATGTTTATGAAAATCTGGACAGAAATAGCTCTAAGATCCCATTCAGAACTTGATATTAATCTAAGTCTTTTGGCTCCATTTATCCTGAGAGCAAAGAGTAGGACAAAGGATTTGAGTACTGTTAGTTTATCTGGGAGATTATCCAAGGTAGAAAAGAATGGGAAAGTGATACAGTGAAGAAACAACTTTGTCAAAGAGGTACATTGTTGATATAATTGTTGTGGATAGAAAATGAAGGCTTGATTTTACTGAAAGGTCCTGAGAAACTTCTTTAAGTTGTCCTCATGAAGACCTGAAAACTGACAATCTTATCTATGGCTCTTATTTCCACTTCATTGAGAGCTGTTCTCAGAGGACATTAACTCTCCTACACTTTTGGGTTGTGTTGGAGACATTCTAAAATGAGAGAGAGAACATGAGATGCTATCAGTGTTAAGTAACTGCAATTTCCCATGGAACTATCCACCACAGGTTTGGCTATAATCAAGTGTTGGGCCTTGATATCAGAGGGATTTGAGGCAGTATCATTTTAGGTTAATCATTATATCTGAAATTTCCAAAAACTTCAACTGATGAAACTTTGATTATAAATCTATAAATATAACAATAAATCTACAGTATTCAAATTATTATCATAGAAATACACAGACAAAGCATCAATGGATTAATATTTAAATGTTACAAAATACTGAACTGAACAACGTGTAAGAAGTAGAACTTAGGTTTAGGTTAGAACTCAGGATGCATTTGAGACTCAGTTAAGAAATTGAATGGAGGGACGCCTGGGTGGCTCAGTGGGTTAAGCCACTGTCTTCGGCCCAGGTCATGATCCCAGGGTCCTGGGACCGAGCCCCAAGTCGGGCTCTCTACTCAGCAGGGAGCCTGCTTCCTCCTCTCTCTCTGCCTGCCTCTCTGCCTGCTTGTCATCTCTCTCTGTCAAATAAATAAATAAAATCTTTAAAAAAAAGAAATTGAATGGATGTCTGACTATCTTATAGGTTTGCTAAAAATCAGTGACTTTGTGTTCACGTGTGGCTATGCAGGAATTTTTAACTTTCTCTAAGAAGTTATTAGATTTGATTATATAATGGCAGTAAAGGATGAGGAAAAGCAAAGTACAAACCCCATAAAGACAAAGACACTGAGTATGAGAAAAGAGTAATAGATAAGAAGATTCAATGCATTTGAGGAAAATGGGAATTGAAATACACAATGATTGTTGATTTTTTTAGATGGAGAAAACAAAACTAGCTTGCAAGAAGAAAATAACAGAAGACATGTTGTGATGTGAGACAGAATCCCGGACAAGGCAGTAACGTGGAATAAAGGAGTAGGGAGAGCATATCAGGTAATTTGGATAGAAAGGAGTTAGGAGATAATTGCTTGATAAATTTTATATGGCCCACTTAAATGCACAGATTTCTCTTCTTTAATTTATATGGAGAACAGGGTGTCCTTTCTCTTCCCTTTCTGAGCACCAGAGGTGTACTCTTTCAGACTGAAAACCTGAAAAGCTCAGGACTCAGTTGCTTAAGCACAGCTGAGAGGACATATTTCAATTAAGATTTACATTTTGCTGTATGTAGTAGACTTTCAAAAGTGGTTTAACCATATTTTTTCATTTAACAAGAAGACTACAGAGAGTGTTTTCTGGTGTTGGTTCAGCGTCTTAAGAAAGTGAAGTGAACTATCTTAGAGGTTTTCATGGCTTTTTATTCACAGTTGCAAAAATTGCTGTTGGAGTTCTCACTATTAAGCCCACATTTCTGGCAGAAAGATAGAGGTAAAGAGAATGATATATTGTACGACTGATACTTTCTCATGTGGTTACAATATAAATAGAAAAGAGACAATAAAATATTTGATGTTGTTTTATGTTTCCTTCTTGTCAATCCCTCAGTGCTTTCTGAGATTCAAGGAAAAAGTAAATGGATATTGACCTGGCAACTATCAACACCTGTCAGTCTCTCTTGGATAACCAATATCTCTATAATCTCTTCTTCCCAGTAAAAAAAATAAAATATATTCATAACCCACACTGTGCCATATCAAGTTACTGCACCAAGATAAAATTACAATGATTTTCAGTTGTTCCAAATGGACAGAATACCCTTCCTTATGATATCATGTCTTATAAGATAGATAATTGGCTTGCTACCAATATACCCAGATGTGACTGTGGAAGAGACAGAAAAAAAATAATATTTATTTATTCCTTGGGTTGACTCTGTTTACACAGATGCATTAGTATTAGAAAAGGTTGGTTTCGGACATTGGAATGAATTTACTTAATGGGTCTGATGTAATTGTGTTGGAGGAAATTTTTAATTTCTACAAAAATTATTAGAATTCTATCTTATTATCTTTTGTTAATTTTCACATGTTAACAAAGCCAATGTTTTTTCTAGAAGACAAGATCTTAAATCCTAACAAAACTCAATTTTTTTCTTTTTTTTTTTTAAGTTTGAGAGCCTCATGTTCTGTCATGCTGCTTTAAATACCACTCAAAAAAAAAAGGAGCTAAATGGGGCAGTAAGACCAGACTTTTTATTTTATTTTATTTATCTTATTTTTAATTAAAAAATTAAAGATTGTATTTATTTATTTGAGAGAGAGAGAGAGCATGAGTGGGGCAGGGGGAGGTAGCTGAAGAGAGAGACTGAGAAGTATACTTCCTAATGAGCAAAAAGCCCGATATGGAGCTAGATCCCAGGATCCTGACTGAGATCATGACCAGAGACAAAGGCAGATACATGTGCAAAATCCCTTTTTTTCTGGGAAACAATACTTTACAAGAGATGTTTGAAAAAGTACAGGGGAATCCACTTTAATAGGAGATACAAAAATTTTATTGACTTTTGTAAAGCTACAGGGATCCAAATGATGGAAATCCCAGCCCGTTTAGGTTGTGGACCACAGAGTATTCCTCTCTGTAATATTTTATTTTCTTCCATGTCTACTAACTCCAGTCCAAGTTCACTGATCTCTTTTTAGATAGTGCAAAACATGGCAAAGAATACCAAACGAGTGCCCAATATTCTACATTTATTATATCATTTCTAACATATAGAAGTGTGTTATCAAGGCTGGTTCTGTGAACGAACATAGTTACGCTAAAGTGTGTTTTGTTCTCCAAGAAATTAAATGCATGATTATCACACAATTATAAAATACTTGTGTCAAGAATTTTTATTCAAAAATTAATAAGAAGCAGATATTAAAACTAGTTCACATGGTTATTTGGGATATAAGCAGAGTTGTGCAGCAGAAGTGCTCTGGGCCCATAATTTGGGTTATAGAATTTATGTTTTCTAATGAAATATCACTAACTTGCATTATTGTTAACAAGAATCTTGTGCATTACCATCAGTTTTCTACATTATAACCTCTTGCTCTACAGTTTGTAAATAACTTTGTCAATAGCAAGCTAGTAAACAGGGTGACTCCAATGGATTGAGATAATCTCCAGAGTTTCTGCTACATAATGCCCAGGACTCCATTGAAAGGACACCTAAGAATTTATTTTGCCCAAAAATTTGATCATTTTTTTCACTGTCCTTACCTATTTTCCAAACCTAGTCCTTTTGCTTCACCTTTCAGTCTACGAACAACCCTGTATCTGACTGACTTGTTAATTCTGGGAATGTCTTGCAGATTAGTTTGCTTGCCAGAGGTGGTTCCTCTAATTGATGTCTAAGAACCCTAATTAGTTAAGAAAACTTTTTTTAACATTTTCATTGCTATTTATTATTATTATTATTATTATTATTATTATTGCTAATATCTCTATTATAAATAATTCACAAGGGCATCTTACTGACAAAAGACAAAGAGCTGGCTACTAGTAGAAAAAGTACTTTTGACTCTGTCAGTGAAAGTGGTAAAGGGATTTGAGAAAATAAGGCAAAGCACTGGAATTATGTGTTAAAACTTTAAATATTATAGACACATTTACTTAATTTCTAATACTGTTGTGCTTATAATTAAATAAGATGTTTTCCATGAACCACGCATTACAGCAAATATATTGTTTATACAGATTAAATTTTCATCAAAAGGGACGCCTGGGCGGCTCAGTTGGTTAAGCAGCTGCCTTTGGCTCAGGTCATGATCCCAGCATCCTGAGATCGAGTCCCACATTGGGCTCCTTGCTCGGCCGGGAGCCTGCTTCTCCCTCTGCCTCTGCCTGCCATTCTGTCTGCCTGTGCTTGCTCTCTCGCCCACTCTCTCTAATAAAGAAATAAAATCTTAAAATAAATAAATAAATTTTCATCAAAAAATAGTAAGTGTATTTTATTGTAGGATCATGATCAGCATTTTGCAGATGAGAAAAGTGAAATTTAGAAAAGTATGTCTCTTCAAATCCCTCATACAATATCTGGCCTAGATAGAAGGATATACTATCACAATTGAGGAAGATAATTGAGATTACTTAAAATGATAAACTTTACTGTATAGGGTTTTTAAAAGTTTGCCACAGATTCAGATTCTTTTAAAATATATATCTATTTTGTGTAAAGAGAATGCACTGAGAAGTAAAAAGAAAGTGATATATCAGTGCTACCAACTAATGGCTATAATATCATCACCTTATTTATGAACAATGAAACAGTGTGCAATATTTAAATAAATTTAAATAAATTCCTATTTATTTTATATATTTATAAATTTAAATAAATTCCTATTTATTTATTATTAAAGAAATTCCTCTTACAAACAGTATGTTTTGAAGGTTGCTAGCAGGAAAGTGTTGTACTTCATGGAAGTAATCAGAAAATATGATCTAAATTTCTGCTTTCAAGGGCGCCTGTGTGGCTCAGTGGGTTAAAATTCTGCTTTCAAGAAGCTATAACAGTAAGTACTGAGCATTAGCTATTATATGCTATGGATGAATAACTGAAATCTACATTTGAAACTAATGGTACACTATATGTTAACTAATTGAATTTTAAAAAGTTAATAAAAAAACCACTATTTTATAAAACAATATTCCCAACAGGCTCTTTTGCTTTAAAATACTCACTCTGTAATGAGAGTCATTACTTTTGTCCAGCAAATTCTTACATCACTGTTTATCCCTTCCCTGCTTTATCCCTTCCCAGTATCAATAAAGGCTCACTTGGATTACCTAGAAGCCATGAGAAAGCTTGTAATAGATCTGGCTGGTTTTCACCAACAATTTGACCACCATGTGCACAGGGAAGTCTATTGATAAAGGCTTTATTGCAATAAATTGCAAATACATGGATGATTTTGAATTCTCTTTCTTGAGGTCTTGTTTCATGATAATAAATGTAGGGTGGCTTATTGGAATGGATGTTATTAACATATCTTCATAGTTCTAAGTACATGGAATTGTAAAATAGATTAATGAAAGTGGCATTACTGACAACCGTCCTCATTTTGAAATCAAATTACAGTGTACTGAGCTGAGGAGGCAAAGCAGATTTGGGATTATGAGTGAAATAATTTTAAAAAATCTTAGGGGTATGATCAGACTATTGGGTAATTCAGTAGAAAAATATCAACTGATTGAGATTCTGTGTTCCCTGATTTCAGAGAGACGTTAAGATAAATAAGTAACACGAGGAGACTAGGAAGCCAAACATAAGTGATACTTTTGTGCCAGGGTGTGTATACATCTGTTTATCTTCTTGCTTTACCACTAAGGTTGCTCCTAGAGGAGAGTTTAAATATGTGTTGGAGCTAATCTCTGTGGATTACACAAGAAACCACATCCTACAGCTCTCCCTGAAACACCGCTTATGATTTCAATGTAATTTGGTTTTTGCATTTTTAGAAATAACAAAATACTTTGCAAACTCATCTACTTTATTACCACCACAAGTGAGTCAGCTGACTCCACATTTTAACACAGTGACAGTCACAGAGGAATGGAGGAGTGAGTAGAGTTATCAATATATGTGCTTTAAAGAAGTATGACAGGGTAGCAGCTATTTCCAGGAACCAAAACATGGGTCAGCAGCTGTGCAGGAAAAGTGATGGAATAAATGACTCATTTCAGAGGAGTTCTATAACATATTAGTTCTATAATGGATCTTCAGCACCCAATTACCCGCTTTGATCTAAAGATAAGGATTTACAGTTAAGATCTCATTTATGATTTGTCTGGTAGGGTCTGAATCATGTTTACTATTGTTTTGACTATTACTTGAAACCTATAGTAGTACTTGGGATATGTGTTGTGTATTCTGTGAACATGTGCTATTTTTAGATTAGATAATTCCTGTCTCGAACCCCTGTTAATTTGTTTGCTTTTGTTTATTTGATAGTGCTTTCAGTAAATGGATATATCTGAAAAATTGCAAAGCCATTATTAAAATAAGTTATTATTATATATAGCATGGAATTGCACATTCCTCCTTTGAATCCGACAGAGCTTCACCATATCCTTAACAATTTGGGAAAAACACGCTATTATTTTTCTTCATAAAATTTCTCCTGTTAGGCTGTGATAGTTGTCATCAGCAGTAACTCCTCTGAAGGCTTTGTCAAAAGAGTTGAAAAAATTGGAAAGGTGTGAATGAAGCTGTTTGCTGAATATAAAGAAAAGAGCATTGAAGTACAATTCACACTCTTACTTCTCCTTCTATGCTTTCAGATGTTTGACATTTGAAAATTTTGCTTCTAGAAGAGATGCCCTATATAATTCTTACTTAAAGGAGCAAGTTGCTTTAATAATTTTTTTTATTATTCTACCATTCCAGTATTTCCATTTAAATGAAATTCAATACCATTTAAAAAAAATCAAAAGTGCAGCCAGTATTCAATTCCTGGGCTAAATAATTTTAGAAAGCTTTGTGTTATTGAACCTACGGGGTTTTTCTGTAGTTTTAACTCTTTCTTTCTGTGATTTTTCCCATTAGTCACATAAGTGACTGCAATATAACAGACATTGAGGATAAAGGACTGAATAGAACAATCCTTGGCCTCATGAAGTTGAGAATCTAGCAAGGGAGTCAAACAATTCAATCATTCAGAGACAATTTATTGAGTGTCTGGCCTAAGATGAGCACAACAAAACCCCAACCCAGAGGAATCATTTTAATGGGAGAGATAGATAATAGGTAAGCCAACTTTAAAAAGAAAAAAATCGTACTGGTTTTTCTTTAATAGTGATGCATATTTGAACTAAATAAGCACATTTTATATAAGAGCAGTGATTGAGAAGAGGTTTTGTAACTGAGTGGTCCGAAAGGGCCTCCCTGAAAAAGTCTGTTTTGAACAGATTTCTGAATAATATCAGCCAGGAAGCTGCGTAAAAATCTCAGGGATGGGTGATTTTTCCAGTCAAAAAACTGTAAAGGCTCCAAAGTCACAATAGAGCCATACGTTTCTCTAATAAAGTAACTTCTGACAAAGAATGAGAAGAAATAACTAACCCAGGTTTGAAAGAAAAGGGACAGAATTCTATGGAATTCATATTTAATTAAAGCTCTAAAGGACAAAAATACAATAGAGCAAAATTCTGGTCCCGCTGATATACCTAATGAAAGTTCATAAACAAGGTGTGGGTAGCAAAGAGTGTGTGGGAATGTTGGTAAGGACAGTGGGCAAGAGTCATCCCTGAACATGTTCTTAAATGAAGCAATTCTTGTGTTGTTTTAAAGGGTAACTTGGAGTTTGCCTAAGTGATTAGAAAAGGATGCCTCGGCTTATGGAAGTTCAAAGCCATAAAGATGTGAT
Source organism: Mustela nivalis (assembly GCF_964662115.1). Taxonomy (NCBI): domain Eukaryota; kingdom Metazoa; phylum Chordata; class Mammalia; order Carnivora; family Mustelidae; genus Mustela; species Mustela nivalis. The sequence continues at coordinate 154,809 of NW_028135912.1, forward strand.
AAACTACTGCAGATATTTTCATGTATATTTGTTGTTGCTTCTAGTAATGGTGATCTAAAAACTCCTACTTAAGACAACTTAAAAATCCAGACAAAATAGCTTTTAAAGTTAAAAATATCAGAATGATTATAAAAATAAGTGAGGGATTACTGGGCCAATACGAAACACAATGAGAGCCTAGAGATATATGCCCTGAAGCCATTTTAGCTATGAGAGCATTAGAAACTGCTAAAACACACTGAGCTGTGTTTTTAATAGACACTTGATACTAGAGAAAAAAAATTCAAATCCAGCAGCAATCAAATTTGAGGACTTTGGTACAACCCAAATTTAAGTTGAGATCCCCAAAGCACAAGGAGAAGCAGAAATAAGACTAGAGCCTACCTTGCCTTCTGTGTAAACTGAGAAAGTCAACCACTGAATTTGGAGTATGATTGTCTTGTAAAGTCTCAGATATAAGAGAAAATCCTGCCAAGGAGGACCATACCATTATTATAGCTCTTAATTATTCCTACTCAATAAGAGTTTCAAATATAATGTCTTGAACATACCAAAATGTAACAAAGCACACAAAGAAAAACCATTAACAAGATTTGATAGACAAAATGGGATTAAGTATGATATTAAAATGATCAATAAAGATTGTAAAATGGCTTGATTACTCTGCTCAAAGAAATGAGAGGGGAAGCAAATTGAACAAAAAACTGAAACTAAAAAATGATATTGAGAAAGATTTTATAAGTGAACCAAATGGATACTCTAGAACTTTAAAGATATGACAGCCAATTTAAGATACCACAGAGGTGCCTGGGTGGCTCACTTAATTAAACCTCCAATTCTTTTTCCTTTTTTTTTAACACCTTAATTTTATTTTATTTCTTTCATTTTGGCTCAGGTCATGATGTCAGGCTTGTGAAATAGAGCCCAGAGTTGGGCTCTGTGCTGAGCCTGGAGCCTGCTTAAGATTCTTTTCCCTTCTTTTTCTATCCCTCCCTGTGCTCTCACTCGCTCGCTCTCTCTTGCTTGCAAATAAATAAATAAATAGATAGATAATAGACAAAGCAAAATAAAAGCAGATTATGAAAATAAATATAAAGTTTTTGAAATGAAAACAAGTTCAAAATAAAATAGAGGAGACCTACACAGCTAAAAGTTTATTCAGGAAATCTATTATTAAAGAAGTCAGTATGACACAATGTTAAGATATCAAAAGATTGGAGCATGTACTTTACAGAAAGGGTAATCCAAATGGCCACTCATAGGTAAAAACTGTTTATCTTTATTATGAATCTGGAATTAAATTAAATTAAATTAAAAATAAATTAAAACCTAGAATGGCATACTATTACACACTTACCATATTGGGAAACAGTAAAAATGTCTTGCAAGAATGTGAAAGAATGACAGTGCCCATAATAAAAACATTTGAGGTAGGTTGGACAATATTTAGAAAACTTAAAAATTAAAAAAAAAAATTTGGTCCATTCCTGGAAATACAACATTGAATTAAATGAATATTTTCACCAGGATATGAAAACAGATGATTATAGTTATTTCATTCATAACGGCAGATCAGCAGTGGTCTATTTGCACAATGTTACATTAAATAAGAGAGAATATTAACAAACTGGGAGAAGGGGCTAGGTTGTTATCATAAACAGATCTTCTATGGTGCTGATTATGTTCTATTTCTCAAAATCTTTAAGTTAAAAAATTTTCAAATTTATATCTAAATAGATAGATAGATAGATAGATAGATGATAGATTGACAGATATCCCAAAAGCTGCAATGCTAGGCTAAGACCAGGCTTTAAAGGGCTTTTCTATATTCTACTAAATACTTTAAACCATTCATTATATTATAGCTCAGTGTTCGAATCTCCATTTGTTTCCTCAGTTTTCTAATATTTATCTTAAGGTGACCTGATCCAGACTTTTGATCACCTTTGTCTAAATATTTCTATTTTAACAAAGTCCTTTTTAATACTCAGAGACTAAAACTTAGAAAAACACTCTGATTTTTATCTCACTAGAGTGGAAAATATATGGTTACCCATTAACTAATGATATCCATGTCTACATTAGCTCCATGACATTTTTCATTCTTGGGAGCTTTTGGTTAAATGAATTTTTTAAGCTTCCTTTAAATGAAGCTTTAAGCCATCACCACATGAATAAAATTAAAGAACTAAATGAAAACAAGCCAAGTAATAGAGTAATAGAATGTGCAGTGGAAAGAGTACAATTCTGAAATCATAAAGCCTAAATTAGTGTGATGCATCTTTACTAGCCATGTAATCATAAACCAGTTATCTAAATGTGTTAGCCTCAGTTTTTTCACCCATGAAATGGTGATGATAATACTTATTATGCAGAGTTGTTGTGTGGATGTGATGAAGCATGGAGCATGAGAGTCTCATATTCCATGCTAAAATGATAGCTATTTTTTACTTATAATAATTTAATAATAGTAATTAAATTGTTCAAAATGATAATATTCATTTATATTGAGGCATTGTATTGACTATTCATAGACACATTAACCAAAATAAATTTCATTTTACTTTACCCCCTCTGAGGCTATATATTCCTTAATTCAATATGAATCTTATTATGAATAATAATTACCATGATAAATATGCTGATTTTTCTTCTATTTATTTTTAGGGAAGTATCCTTTACTGTTGAACATAAAGAAACTTAAGCAAGTCTGTCTTATTCAAAATTTGCATGCTGCTTTCTTATGAAACTAGATTATAGAGTTGTATGAAATAAATTCATGCAGTTAAGACATTTATGTTTGGAAAACTGGGTGGTCAGTTTAGTATTTCAAAAGAAGATTTTAAATTTAAACCTTAAAACTGAGCTCTTTCAGCCTTATTTATAGATCATCCTTCATGCTTCATAAGTATTCCTTCATTGTAAAATAACTAATAGTGTTTGTCACAGTGTATATAACTAAAATGGATTTTGTATTCTATTATTTCAGAGTTAGTTGCAGTTTCTACTTCCTTACTTCCTCTTTTGAAAAATAGATTAATTCTACAAAAGGTTATTTCCAGCTTTATTGAAAAATAATTGACATATTATAATTTGTAAATTTAAGAAATGATTTCTTATAACACTGCAAACTTTTAACATTGTGTAAATTTTGTACCATTTGATAAATTGGTATACATCTGCATTGCAATATAATCTACATAAAAATGTTAATACATCTACTATCTCATATAGTTGCCTCTGTTTTTTATGCATGTATTGTAAGGAATTTTAAGATCTACTCTCTTAGCAACTTTTATGTATATAGTACAGTAGAGATAAACTTCAGAGGTCTTGTGGGTTTTGTTCCAGACCGCCTCAATAAAGTGATTATTTCAATAAACTAAGTCAAATCATTATTATTATTTTTTGGTTTCCCAGTGCAAATAAAAAATTATGTTTCCCAGTGCATATAAAAAATAAACACTATACTGTACTGTTCAAAAGCATTATGTCTTTAAAGAAAAACAATGTATATACCTTAAGTAAACTAGTTCTGAGTTTTCAGTGGGTCATAAATACTGATCACAGATCACCATAACAAATACAATAATAATGAAAAAACTTGAAATATTGCAAGAATTACCAACATGTGACAAAGAGACACAAAATGAACAAATGGTGTTAGAAAAATGGTGGCAGCAGACCTATTTTATACAAGATTGCTATAAACTTTCAACTTGTAAGAATGTGATATATGCAAAATTTAATAAAGGGAAGCACAATTAAAAAAGTATGTATATATTATTAACTATGACCATCATGCTGTACATTAGATCCCCAGAACTTTTGCCTATTATAGTTGCAAGTTTGTACCCTTTGACCACCTTATTCCACCCCAGGTTCACCCCTTGTCAACTCAACTCTAAGTTTCCATTAGTTTGCTTTTTCTTCAGATTCTGTATGTAAGGGATATCGTAATACATAAATTAAAAAATATATAAAATCTTTGAAATATTTCACTTAGTATAACACCTTCAAGATCCATCCATGGTATTGTAAATGGCAGTATTTCTTAATTTTTCATGGTTAAGTAGTATTCCATAGTATATATTTACCATACTTATTTTATTCATTCATCCATTAATGGATACTGAAGTTATTTCCATCTCTTGCTTAGAGTTAATAATTTTATAATGAACATAAGAGTGCAGAGATGTCTTCGAATAGTGACTTCGTTTCCTTTAGCTATATCCCTAGAAGTGGGATTACTGAATCATATGGTAATTTTACTTTTAATAATATGAATAGTCTTCATACTGTTTTCCATACAAATTTATATCCCTATCACAGTGCATAAGTTCCCCATTTTCCCCAATATTTACCAAAATTTGTTAGTTTTAATTTTTTGGTAGTATATATTCTAATAGGTAGTAATATCTTGCTGTGTTTTTCAGAGGTAAACAAAAACAACAACATAATGACTTTGCCCTGAGTTTTTTACGTTGAGCACTTTTTAATGCTCCTGTTGGTCATTTATATAACTTTTTTGAAAAAAAAGTCTATTGAGATCCTTTTGCTATTTTTTTAATTATATAGTTTTTTCTTTTTGTATCTGTTAGTTGGTTAGGGTTTGGCGTAGGCTCACAGTCAGTGTCAGGGTCAGGGTTAGTGGTTACTGTTGGGGTTAGCCCCGCTCCTGGCTATGGACCCATCTCTTCAAGGTCTCAGGATAATCCCTGGGCAGAAGGGTGTAGACCCTACACCCGATCCCACTTAACCAGTCTTAAACTGGGGTGTGAACATGACTTGCCCACCAGACATCTAAACCCTCATCAGCCTGATCCTGCTTGGGTCATCTCCACCCATGATGGCATGGCCAGGTCCTCTATACAAACAAAGACACAGACACTCAGAGGCGCGCACACACACACAAACACACACACACACACAGTGAGAGAGAGACTGCGAAGAGACCTAGGGCTACACCAGTGGATCAGAAGGTGTGGGACTCTCTGACTCTGAGACCCTGGTGTCACCTTTTGATTTTATTAGCCAAAGGGCCTGAGGCGTTGGTGAAACCTGATATGACCTGCCAGGGAGGGGACGTGTCAAGCGGCGAGCTCTCTTCTCCCTGCAACCTCTCGGCTTCAGTACAGCAGAAGAACATGTCGCTTTCTTTAGGATGTTTCTAGAAATGAGCTGGACAGGAGGGTTTTCTCTTTATGGGGTGCCTGGATACGTGGGTTCCAATTCTGTTGGGCTCTGTCGTCAGGTAAGTCAGGTCACCACTGCCTGGGGGCTCCTTACCAAACTTTCTGCTCCACCAGAGCTCCCTGAGCCGCTGGTCCCCAAGCTGCTCAAGGCTCACACTCCACTCAATGCAGTGCCCATCCAGTGACCCCCATACAGCCTTCCCCCAGCCCTTGGGAGGCCTGGGTGCAGCTGCTGTCCCCACTGGAGGGAACAGAGCTGGGTTTAGACCAGGTTAGTGTTAGGGTTAGGGAGAAGAAAGACTTAGGGTCAGGTTTAGGTTTAGACCTCGTTGGGGTCAGGGTTAGCGAGGCTTAGGGTAGGGGTCAGGGTTAGGGTTAGGTTCATGGTTAGGTTTAGGGTCAGGCTCACAGTAGGGTCAGGGTTAGGGTTTCGGTCAGAGTCAGGGTCACGGTCAGTGTTAGGGTGACTATTAGGTTTAGTGTCAGGTTCAGGATGATGGTCAGATTTAGGGTCAGGTTCAAGTTTTTGTTTGGGGACAAGGTCATGTCAGTTCAGGGTTAGGTTTAGGACAGGTTTAGTGTCACGGTAGTGTCAGGGTCAGGGTTAGGTTCATGGTTATGGTAAGGTCAGCTTTATGTTTAGGTTCTGTTTTATGAGTAGGTTCAGGATCAGGGTTAGCTTTAGGGTTACGATTCTGTTCAGCATTACGGTTTGCATCAGAGTTAGGATTACAGTCTGGGTTAGGGTCAGAGTTAAGGTCAAGGCCAGGGTCAGGTTTAAGTTTAAGATCTGACAAAGGCAAATTTCAGAGTTAGGGTTATGATCATGGTCAGGGAGAGGTTCGGGATTATTGTTAAAGTGTGGTTAGGGTTAGGGTAGAGGTAGGTTGAGGGTTAGGGTTAGACCGGGTTAGGGTCAGTGTCAGGGATAATGTTAGGGGTTAGTTTTAGGGTTAGGTTCAGCGTTAGGTTTCGGGTCAGGGCCCGTGTTAGTGTCAGGGAGGGTTAGGTTTAGGGTTAGAGATAGGGTCAGGCTCACATTCAGTGTCAGGGTTAGTGTTAGGGTCAGGGTCAGGGTCACTTTTAGGTTCAGGGTTAGGTTTCTGGTGTTTGCCTTAGTCAGGGTCAGGTGAAGTCTAGAGCCAGGGTCATGTTTACAGTCAGGATCAGGTATTGGTTTAAAGTCCACATTAGTATCAACGATAGGGTTATGTAGTAGTCAGTGTTAGAGTAATGGATTGGATTAGGATCATAACCATAATAGAGTATTTAATTGCATCCTAGCTTTCATCAAGTGTAAGATGCACTATAGTTTATGTTCGACTAAGAAAGAGAAATGCTGTCAGTTAAAGTAGGATATGTCATCAAGTGCAAGGTGAGTGCCACCTTAAGAGATATTAAAATGGGGGTGGGGGACAAATCTTAGAACAAGTAAATTGTGGTAGTAGAATAAATAAGAAAGGTCCAACACTTGGATCAACTAAAGAAGTGATTATTGCTTACCATGTGCCCCAAACTATATTAAGTCCTAGAACAAGAGACGTGCTCATCTTGATGCCCCGCAGCTGTTAGACCCAAGGTACAGTGGGCTGTAGCCAACGACCAGCAGGCCGCAAGTGCCATGTGCAGACTCTAAGAGTAACTGCTTTTGAGAGAGGAAACGGTTGAGAGTGGGCTTTGAGAGGTAGAGAATTACTAGCTGGGAAAGTAGGACAATTGACACAGAATCGGAATTGATGCCCCTACAGGACAGAGTTGGTGAAACTTCCCTTCTCAGAGATCTTGAGGCTCCTCAGAAATGTATTTTTCATTTTGGACAGAAGATTCAGGATAAATATGATCTGTTCGAGTTCCTGGTTCTCTCATCCGGACTGTTTCTTAAGCTTCACTGGCACAAGAAATGGGTTTTGATAATCCAGGGTAAATCCTGACAAAAGCAAAGCAAGGTATCTATGAAAACTAACCACTCAGAAGAGAACAACAGATAACAGGCCAGGCCGACCTGACCCTGCAGGATAGGTAAGGTTGGTCTGGAAACAGGGGTAGAGGGGAAGTGCCCATCTCCTGCTAGAAGAGCTAGAGAAGACCCCTTCCGGAGAGACCACCAGGAGAGGAGAGCAGTAGGTGCTGATGATGAAGAATATATTAATCAGCAGAGAAGGTCAAAATGACAAAGTTCCATGATCAGAGTAAACATATGGGATTAAAAAATAAAAAATAAAAAAAAAAGATGTTTTTGAAAGGACTTTTTTTTAAAGGAATTTAAACAAAAGTCCTTTTAAAGAGACAGTTGGCTGTTTAAACCAATAGTACAACTCACTGAGAGAATCGCCGCATTATTTATTGGGGTAGAAAGGACCTGGAATGTAGAAAGACCCATTCTGCAGAGGAAAAAATAGAATCACTAACAGGCCTCATGCCTTGCACAGCCAGTGGCTAGAATCCCTGCCTCATGAGACCCTGTGCTTGATGGCGCTAGAACAATCTCAACTATGTTAGTCTTTCGTGGAAGCCAACAAGTATTTGCCCAGTTAATTGCACGGTAAGAATTAGTCACGTTATGTTATAATGATTGTCGATATCTTTAAAAGCCTTGTCAAGTTCCTTTTTGAATAACGTTCACCCACCCTTAGAGAAATTTATCTGTGGTTCACCTCTTTGAAATACCTCATGGTTGTTCCACATTTTCCGTACCCGAAAAACAAAAACAAAAACAAACAAAAAAAAAAGCTTTTTATTAACAAAGTGTTCAGAAGGGGCGCCACTCTAAACAATGAGAGTTTTCGCTGCCGGGACAATTTTGTTGCAGAAACAGCTGAAAGCAATCAGGTCAGACAGAGCCAAGGGCTGGAGGGATTTTTCAAATGACAAAAACCGAACCAAATCTAACCAAAACAAAAATCAAAACCAATGGCCAAGATTTCAAGTTTCCTACTAAAGGTATGACATTCTCCTAAGACATGCGAGTGACTTGATCACTTTATTTATATATTTATATTTGAAGAAGAAGGAACTATTTGATGCAGCAAATCCACGTTGGTTAAAAATTACCAGATATGGGGGCTCCTGGGTGGCTCAGTGGTTTAGGCCTCTGCCTTCGGCTCAGGTCATGATTTCAGGGTCCTGGGATGGAGCCCCACATCGGGCTCTCTGCTCAGCGGGGAGCCTGCTTCCCCCCTCTCTCTCTGCCTCCCTCTCTACCTACTTGTGATCTGTCTGTCAAATGGGTAAATAAGATCTTTAAATAAAGAATAACTAGATGTGAAATACATCGAGTGTATGGGAAGTAAAATGATTTCACCTGATCTGACTAGGAAGTGGTTGAAGACTGAATTAAAGTGCTACAAAAAGAGTAGAGACCTGGGAAATATATGGGGTAAAAATCCCTAGAAAAACAGCAATAATAACTGGCTGCTCTTTATTGACCAGATCCTGCGATAGGCAAGGAAGAGCTGGTTTTAGCCAGAGGATGATCTCCGTTTGTCTTCATGATCTGGCATTTCCTGCAAGCCAGGCATGGGGCTCTGCACTAGAGCTGCAAATGCTGGTGGCCCTCATTGTCCCTTTTCTCTTCTCAGGGGGACAACGGGCATGTCCATGATGCAGTGTGACAGGCTTTACCACAGGGAGATAATAGACTGCCAAGGGTAGGTGGGAGCTGGGAAAAGCCACTTAGGAACAGATTTTCAGGGGAGGTGATAGACAAGGGCAAAGCGAAGAATGAGGATGAGTGTGTCAAGTTTCAGAGTGCCAGGAGGCAGCACAGTGCATTCGGGAAACTACAGCAAGTTCATGACAACCGACAGCTGATCTGGCAGCATCACCTGGGGATGGAGGCTGAGCCCCGGGGTTAACACTGGGGGTGAGAAGGTTTGTATACTATGGCGAGGAGGTGAGGTACTACACTGTGGGGGCACAGGGAGCTACCGGAGGATTTCAAATATCAGAATCGTAACCATAATAGAGTATTTCATTGCATCCTAGCTTTCATCAAGTGTAAGATGCACTATAGTTTATGTTTGACTAAGAAAGAGAAATGCTGTCAGTTAAAGTAGGATATGTCATCAAGTGCAAGGTGAGTGCCACCTTAAGAGATATTAAAATGGGGGGGGGGACAAATCTTAGAACAAGTAAATTGTGGTAGTAGAATAATTAAGAAAGATCCAACACTTGGATCAACTAAAGAAGTGATTATTGCTTACCATGTGCCCCAAACTATATTAAGTCCTAGAACAAGAGACGTGCTCATCTTGATGCCCCGCAGCTGTTAGACCCAAGGTACAGAGGGCAGTATCCAACGACCAGCAGGCCCCAAGTGCCATGTGCAGACTCTAAGAGCAACTGCCTTTGAGAGAGGAAACGGTTGAGAGTGGGCTTTGAGAGGTAGAGAATTACTAGCTGGGAAAGTAGGACAATTGACACAGAATCGGAATTGATGCCCCTACATGACAGAGTTGGTGAAACTTCCCTTCTCAGAGATCTTGAGGCTCCTCTGAAATGAATTTTTCATTTTGGACAGAACATTCAGGATAAATATGATCTGTTTGAGTTCCTGGTTCTCTCATTAGGACTGTTTCTTAGGCTTCACTGGCACAAGAAATGGGTTTTGATAATCCAGGTAAATCCTGACAAAAGCAAAGCACGGGATCTATGAAAATCTAACCACTCAGAGGAGAACAACAGAAAAAGGGCCAGGCCGACCTGACCCTGCAGGATAGGTAAGGCTGGTCTGGCAACAGGGGTAGAGGGGAAGTGCCCATCTCCTGCTAGAAGAGCTAGAGAAGACCCCTTCCAGAGAGACCACCAGGAGAGGAGAGCAGTAGGTGCTGATGATGAAGAATATTTTAATCAGCAGAGAAGGTCAAAATGACAAAGTTCCACGATCAGAGTAAACATATGGAATAAAAAATAAAAAATAAAGAAAAAAGATTTTTTTGAAAGGACTTTTTTTTAAAGGAATTTAAACAAAAGTCCTTTTAAAGACACAGTTGGCTGTTTAAACCGATAGTACAACTCACTGAGAGAATCGCCACATTATTTATTGGGGTAGAAAGGACCTGGAATGTAGAAAGACCTATTCTGCAGAGGAAAAAATAGAATCACTAACAGGCCTCATGCCTTGCACAGCCAGTGGCTAGAATCCCTGCCTCATGAGACCCTGTGCTAGAAGGCCGCTAGAACCATTTCAACTATGTTAGTCTTTCTTAGAAGCCAACAAGTGTTTGCCCAGTTAAGAGCGCGGTAACAATCAGTCACGTTATGTTATAATGATTGTCGATATCTTTAAAATCTTTGTCAAGTTCCTTTTTGAGTAACCCTCACCCCACCCTTACAGAAATATATCTGTGGTTCACCTCTTTGAAATACCTCATTGTTGTTCCACATTTACGATAGCCGAAAAAAAAAAAAAAAAAAAAAAAGCTTTTTATTAACAAAGTGTTCAGAAGGGGGCGCCACTGTAAACAATGAGAGTTTTTGCTGCCGGGACAATTTTGTTGCAGAAACAGCTGAAAGCAATCGGGTCAGACAGAGCCAAGGGCTGGAGGGATTTTTAAAATGACAAAAACCGAACCAAATCTAACCAAAACAAAAATCAAAACCAATGGCCAAGATTTCAAGTTTGCTACTAAAGGTATGACATTCTCCTAAGACATGCGAGTGACTTGATCACTTTATTTATATATTTATATTTGAAGAAGAAGGAACTATTTGATGCAGCAAATCCACGTTGGTTAAAAATTACCAGATATGGGGGCTCCTGGGTGGCTCAGTGGTTTAGGCCTCTGCCTTCGGCTCAGGTCATGATTTCAGGGTCCTGGGATGGAGCCCCACATCGGGCGCTCTGCTCAGCGGGGAGCCTGCTTCCCCCCTCTCTCTCTGCCTCCCTCTCTACCTACTTGTGATCTCTCTGTCAAATGGGTAAATAAGATCTTTAAAAAAAGAATTACTAGATGTGAAATACATCGAGGGTATGGGAAGGAGAATGATTTCACCTGATCTGACTAGGAAGTGGTTGAAGCCTGAATTAAAGTGCTACAAAAAGAGTAGAGACCTGGGAAATATATGGGGTAAAAATCCCTAGAAAAACAGCAATAATAACTGAACGCTCTTTATTGACCAGATCCTGCGATAGGCAAGGAAGAGCTGGTTTTAGCCAGAGGATGATCTCCGTTTGTCTTCATGATCTGGCATTTCCTGCAAGCCAGGCATGGGGCTCTGCACTAGAGCTGCAAATGCTGGTGGCCCTCATTGTCCTTTTTCTCTTCTCAGGGGGACAACGGGCATGTCCATGGTGCAGTGTGACAGGCTTTACCACAGGGAGATAATAGACTGCCAAGGGTAGGTGGGAGCTGGGAAAAGCCACTTAGGAACAGATTTTCAGGGGAGGTGATAGACAAGGGCAAAGCGAAGAATGAGGATGAGTGTGTCAAGTTTCAGAGTGCCAGGAGGCAGCACAGTGCATTCGGGAAACTACAGCAAGTTCATGACAACCGACAGCTGATCTGGCAGCATCACCTGGGGATGGAGGCTGAGACCCGGGGTTAACACTGGGGGTGAGAAGGTTTGTATACTATGGCGAGGAGGTGAGGTACTACACTGTGGGGGCACAGGGAGCTACCGGAGGATTTCAAATATCAGAATCGTAACCATAATAGAGTATTTCATTGCATCCTAGCTTTCATCAAGTGTAAGATGCACTATAGTTTATGTTCGACTAAGAAAGAGAAATGCTGTCAGTTAAAGTAGGCTATGTCATCAAGTGCAAGGTGAGTGCCACCTTAAGAGATATTAAAATGGGGGGGGGGGGACAAATCTTAGAACAAGTAAATTGTGGTAGTAGAATAATTAAGAAAGATCCAACACTTGGATCAACTAAAGAAGTGATTATTGCTTACCATGTGCCCCAAACTATATTAAGTCCTAGAACAAGAGACGTGCTCATCTTGATGCCCCGCAGCTGTTAGACCCAAGGTACAGAGGGCAGTAGCCAACAACCAGCAGGCCCCAAGTGCCATGTGCAGACTCTAAGAGCAACTGCCTTTGAGAGAGGAAACGGTTGAGAGTGGGCTTTGAGAGGTAGAGAATTACTAGCTGGGAAAGTAGTAAAATTGACACAGAATCGGAATTGATGCCACTACATGACAGAGTTGGTGAAACTTCCCTTCTCAGAGATCTTGAGGCTCCTCTGAAATGAATTTTTCATTTTGGACAGAACATTCAGGATAAATATGATCTGTTTGAGTTCCTGGTTCTCTCATTAGGACTGTTTCTTACGCTTCACTGGCAAAAGAAAAGGGTTTTGATAATCCAGGTAAATCCTGACAAAAGCAAAGCACGGGATCTATGAAAATCTAACCACTCAGAGGAGAACAACAGATAAAGGGCCAGGCCGACCTGACCCTGCAGGATAGGTAAGGATGGTCTGGCAACAGGGGTAGAGGGGAAGTGCCCATCTCCTGCTAGAAGAGCTAGAGAAGACCCCTTCCGGAGAGACCACCAGGAGAGGAGAGCAGTAGGTGCTGATGATGAAGAATATTTTAATCAGCAGAGAATGTCAAAATGACAAAGTTCCACGATCAGAGTAAACATATGGGATAAAAAATAAAAAAAAAGAAAAAAGATTTTTTTGAAAAAACTTTTTTTTAAAGGAATTTAAACAAAAGTCCTTTTAAAGAGACAGTTGGCTGTTTAAACCGATAGTACAACTCACTGAGAGAATCGCCACATTATTTATTGGGGTAGAAAGGACCTGGAATGTAGAAAGACCTATTCTGCAGAGGAAAAAATAGAATCACTAACAGGCCTCATGCCTTGCACAGCCAGTGGCTAGAATCCCTGCCTCATGAGACCCTGTGCTAGAAGGCCGCTAGAACCATTTCAACTATGTTAGTCTTTCTTGGAAGCCAACAAGTGTTTGCCCAGTTAAGAGCGCGGTAACAATCAGTCAAGTTATGTTATAATGATTGTCGATATCTTTAAAAGCCTTGTCAAGTTCCTTTTTGAGTAACCCTAACCCCACCCTTAGAGAAATTTATCTGTGGTTCACCTCTTTGAAATACCTCATTGTAGTTCCACATTTACCATAGCCGAAAAAAAAAAAAAAAAAGCTTTTTATTAACCAAGTGTTCAGAAGGGGGCGCCACTGTAAACAATGAGAGTTTTCGCTGCCAGGACAATTTTGTTGCAGAAACAGCTGAAAGCAATCGGGTCAGACAGAGCCAAGGGCTGGAGGGATTTTTAAAATGACAAAAACCGAACCTAATCTAACCAAAACAAAAATCAAAACCAATGGCCAAGATTTCAAGTTTGCTACTAAAGGTATGACATTCTCCTAAGACATGCGAGTGACTTGATCAATTTATTTATATATTTATATTTGAAGAAGAAGGAACTATTTGATGCAGCAAATCCACGTTGGTTAAAAATTACCAGATATGGCGGGTCCTGGGTGGCTCAGTGGTTTAGGCCTCTGCCTTCGGCTCAGGTCATGATATCAGGGTCCTGGGATGGAGCCCCACATCTGGCTCTCTGCTCAGCGGGGAGCCTGCTTCTCCCCTCTCTCTCTGCCTCCCTCTCTACCTACTTGTGATCTGTCTGTCAAATGGGTAAATAAGATCTTTAAAAAAAGAATTACTAGATGTGAAATACATCGAGGGTATGGGAAGGAAAATGATTTCACCTGATCTGACTAGGAAGTGGTTGAAGCCTGAATTAAAGTGCTACAAAAAGAGTAGAGACCTGGGAAATATATGTGGTAAAAATCCCTAGAAAAACAGCAATAATAACTGGCTGCTCTTTATTGACCAGATCCTGCGATAGGCAAAGAAGAGCTGGTTTTAGCCAGAGGATGATCTCCGTTTGTCTTCATGATCTGGCATTTCCTGCAAGCCAGGCATGGGGCTCTGCACTAGAGCTGCAAATGCTGGGTCCCTCATTGTCCCTTTTCTCTTCTCAGCGGGACAACGGGCATGTCCATGATGCAGTGTGACAGGCTTTACCACAGGGAGATAATAGACTGCCAAGGGTAGGTGGGAGCTGGGAAAAGCCACTTAGGAACAGATTTTCAGGGGAGGTGATAGACAAGGGCAAAGCGAAGAATGAGGATGAGTGTGTCAAGTTTCAGAGTGCCAGGAGGCAGCACAGTGCATTCGGGAAACTACAGCAAGTTCATGACAACCGACAGCTGATCTGGCAGCATCACCTGGGGATGGAGGCTGAGCCCCGGGGTTAACACTGGGGGTGAGAAGGTTTGTATACTATGGCGCGGAGGTGAGGTACTCCACTGTGGGGGCACAGGGAGCTACCGGAGGATTTCAAATATCAGAATCGTAACCATAATAGAGTATTTCATTGCATCCTAGCTTTCATCAAGTGTAAGATGCACTATAGTTTATGTTCGACTAAGAAAGAGAAATGCTGTCAGTTAAAGTAGGATATGTCATCAAGTGCAAGGTGAGTGCCACCTTAAGAGATATTAAAATGGGGGGGGGACAAATCTTAGAACAAGTAAATTGTGGTAGTAGAATAATTAAGAAGGATCCAACACTTGGATCAACTAAAGAAGTGATTATTGCTTACCATGTGCCCCAAACTATATTAAGTCCTAGAACAAGAGACGTGCTCATCTTGAAGCCTTGCAGCTGTTAGACCCAAGGTACAGAGGGCAGTAGCCAACGACCAGCAGGCCCCAAGTGCCATGTGCAGACTCTAAGAGCAACTGCCTTTGAAAGAGAAAACGGTTGAGAGTGGGCTTTCTGAGGTAGAGAATTACTAGCTGGGAAAGTAGTAAAATTGACACAGAATCGGAATTGATGCCCCTACATGACAGAGTTGGTGAAACTTCCCTTCTCAGAGATCTTGAGGCACCTCAGAAATGAATTTTTCATTTTGGACAGAACATTCAGGATAAATATGATCTGTTTGAATTCCTGGTTTCTCATTAGGACAGTTTCTTAGGCTTCACTGGCAGAAGAAAAGGGTTTTGATAATCCAGGGTAAA
Organism: Mustela nivalis; assembly: GCF_964662115.1. NCBI lineage: Eukaryota > Metazoa > Chordata > Mammalia > Carnivora > Mustelidae > Mustela > Mustela nivalis. The sequence continues at coordinate 170,004 of NW_028135912.1, forward strand.
TCCTGACAAAAGCAAAGCACGGTATCTATGAAAAACTAACCCCTCAGAGGAGAACAACAGATAAAGGGCCAGGCCTACCTGACCCTGCAGGATAGGTAAGGTTAGTCTGGCAACAGGGGTATTTGGGAACTGCCCATCTCCTGCTAGAAGAGCTAGAGGAGACCCCTTCCGGAGAGACCACCAAGAGAGGAGAGCAGTAGGTGCTAATGATGAAGAATATTTTAATCAGGGGCGCCTGGGTGGCTCAGTGGATTAAGCCTCTGCCTTCGGCTCGGGCCATGATCTCAGTGTCCTGGGATTGAGCCCCGCATCGGGCTCTTTGCTCAGCAGGAGCCTGCTTTTCTCTCTCTCTCTGCCTGACTCTACGCCTACTTGTGATTTCTCTCTCTGTCAAATAAATACAGAAAATCTTTTAAAAAAAAAAGAATATTTTAATCAGCAGAGATGTTCAAAATGACAAAGTTCCATGATCAGAGTAAACATATGGGATTTAAAAATAAAAAATAAAAAATTTTTTTTGAAAGGACTTTTCTTTAAAGGAATTTAAACAAAAGACCTTTTTAAGAGACAGTTGGCTGTTTAAACCCAAAGTACAACTCACTGAGAGAATCGCCGCATTATTTATTGGGGTAGAAAGGACCTGGAATGTAGAAAGACCCATTCTGCAGAGGAAAAAATAGAATCACTAACAGGCCTCATGCCTTGCACAGCCAGTGGCTAGAATACCTACCCCATCATACCCTGTGCTAGAAGGCCACTAGAACCATTTCAACTATGTTAGTTTTTCTTGGAAGCCAACAAGTGTTTGCCCAGTTAAGAGCGCGGTAACAATCAGTCAAGTTATGTTATAATGATTGTCGATATCTTTAAAAGCCTTGTCAAGTTCCTTTTTGAGTAACCCTCACCCCACCCTTAGAGAAATTTATCTGTGGTTTACCTCTTTGAAGTACCTCATTGTTGTTCCACATTTACCATAGCCGAAAAACAATCAAACAAAAAAAAAGCTTTTTATTAACAAAGTGTTCAGAAGGGGGCGCCACTGTAAACAATAAGAGTTTTCGCTGCCCGGACAATTTTGTTGCAGAAACAGCTGAAAGCAATCAGGTCAGACAGAGCCAAGGGCTGGAGGGATTTTTAAAATGACAAAAACCGAACCTAATCTAACCAAAACAAAAATCAAAACCAATGGCCAAGATTTCAAGTTTGCTACTAAAGGTATGACATTCTCCTAAGACATGCGAGTGACTTGATCAATTTATTTATATATTTATATTTGAAGAAGAAGGAACTATTTGATGCAGCAAATCCACGTTGGTTAAAAATTACCAGATATGGGGGCTCCTGGGTGGCTCAGTGGTTTAGGCCTCTGCCTTCAACTCAAGTCATGATTTCAGGATCCTGGGATGGAGCCCCACATTGGGATCTCTGCTCAGCGGGGAGCCTGCTTCCCCCCTCTCTCTCTGCCTCCCTCTCTACCTACTTGTGATCTGTCTGTCAAATGGGTAAATAAGATCTTTAAAAAAAGAATTAGTAGATGTGAAATACATCGAGGGTATGGGAAGGAAAATGATTTCACCTGATCTGACTAGGAAGTGGTTGAAGCCTGAATTAAAGTGCCACAAAAAGAGTAGAGACCTGGGAAATATATGGGGTAAAAATCCCTAGAAAAACAGCAATAATAACTGGCTGCTCTTTATTGATGCAGATCCTGCGGTAGGCAAAGAAGAGCTGGTTTTAGCCAGAGGATGATCTCCGTTTGTCTTCATGATCTGGCATTTCCTGCAAGCCAGGCATGGGGCTCTGCACTAGAGCTGCAAATGCTGGGGGCCCTCATTGTCCCTTTTCTCTTCTCAGGGGGACAACGGGCATGTCCATGGTGCAGTGTGACAGGCTTTACCACAGGGAGATAATAGACTGCCAAGGGTAGGTGGGAGCTGGGAAAAGCCTCTTAGGAACAGATTTTCAAGGGAGGTGATAGACAAGGGCAAAGGGAAGAATGAGGATGAGTGTGTCAAGTTTCAGAGTGCCAGGAGGCAGCACAGTGCATTCGGGAAACTACAGCAAGTTCATGACAACCGACAGCTGATCTGGCAGCGTCACTTGTGGATGGAGGCTGAGCCCCGGGGTTAACACTGGGGGTGAGAAGGTTTGTATACTATGGCGAGGAGGTGAGGTACTACACTGTGGGGGCACAGGGAACTACCGGAGGATTTCAAATATCAGAATCGTAACCATAATAGAGTATTTCATTGCATCCTAGCTTTCATCAAGTGTAAGATGCACTATAGTTTATGTTCGACTAAGAAAGAGAAATGCTGTCAGTTAAAGTAGGATATGTCATCAAGTGCAAGGTGAGTGCCACCTTAAGAGATATTAAAATGGGGGGGGGACAAATCTTAGAACAAGTAAATTGTGGTAGTAGAATAATTAAGAAAGATCCAACACTTGGATCAACTAAAGAAGTGATTATTGCTTACCATATGCCCCAAACTATATTAAGTCCTAGAACAAGAGACGTGCTCATCTTGATGCCCTTTAGCTGTTAGACCCAAGGTACAGAGGGCAGTAGCCAAGGACCAGCAGGCTCCAAGTGTCATGTGCATACTCTAAGAGCAACTGCCTTTGAAAGAGAAAACGGTTGACAGTGGGCTTTCTGAGGTAGAGAATTACTAGCTGGGAAAGTAGTAAAATTGACACAGAATCGGAATTGATGCCCCTACATGACAGAGTTGGTGAAACTTCCCTTCTCAGAGATCTTGAGGCTCCTCAGAAAGGAATTTTTCATTTTGGACAGAACATTCAGGATAAATATGATCTGTTTGAGTTCCTGGTTCTCTCATTAGGACTGTTTCTTAGGCTTCACTGGCACAAGGAAAGGGTTTTGATAATCCAGGGTAAATCCTGACAAAAGCAAAGCACAGTTTCTATGAAATACTAACCACTCAGAGGAGAGCAACATATAAAGGGCCAGGCCTACCTGACCCTGCAGGATAGGTAAGGTTAGTCTGGCAACAGTGGTAGAGGGGAAGTGCCCCTTTAGGTTGGCATGGACAAAGCCCTCAATCAACTTTCTGTGCCTTTGCGACAGTTATGAGAAGTTCTGGTAAGTCCCCAATTAATGAAAACAGTCTGCTCTGACGCCTGTTGTCCTCTTCGGCTTTTCTCTAAGAATTCTTTTCATCTGTTAGTTTGGTGGTACTGGTGGTTGTATTTTAACGGTTCATGGTTATAATATTCACCTTCAGAAGTGTTGTAAATGATTTTGTTTTTCCATATGCTAAAAACCTAAAAAAACATGTTCGAATTGAAGAAGACCTATTCTCAGAGTAGACAACCTTAAAATGTCAGGGGAGAGGAAGCATATTTCCAAATTCAACTTATTAATGCCACTTTGGTCATATGTAGGTGGTTTCTAACTTACGAATGACTTGTATTTTAACAGTTTGTAATCTTGTAAAGATCCCCCCCCACCGCATGTAAGCTACGTGTGGTTATGTTCCTGGGCTTATCTACAAAAACTGTGTAATCCCTAATGGAACTGAAGGATAATATAAATAAAATGTAATACTTAATAAATGTTACATTTGCATGTTCTCTCAGAAAAATCTCTGTTGTGGGAATGGGACTCCCCACCTCTAAGCCATTGGGAATAGGAACTCCACCTGGGTGAACAGTGGAGGGGCAGTTGTGGCATCACTTCTAACAGAAAACTGTGCTGCCCTGTCTCCCCTCCGGCCCCCCTCCCCGTCTGTGTCTGGTGCCCTGACTTACGGCCTCTGTCCATTCTGATGCCCTGTCATAAACTTGTCAAAAACAACACCATCCTTCCTTGTGTGTCTCCTCTAGCTTGAGTGGCCTCTTGCGTCCCTCCCCTAAGACAGTGCCTGCATCCTAGAGAGAATATAAAGAGAACATAATTTAAGGGAAGACACAGTACATGGTTAGAACCAAAAAAAATGCGAAGTAATGGAAATATCAGTGCTGAGAAGCCTAGGGGAGGGGCAGGCAGGAAAGAGTTCGTGAAACAGGTAAAAATCTTGAGTTGTGCCTTGAGGTAGCCAATACTTTCCATGGTTTATGTCTCATTTGAATTTTACAAAATCTTGTTGAAGATACTTTTCCTTGGAATGGAAGGGATTTTCATGGTTCGCTGTTGGATTCCACACCAGCCGCTGTGGGGCTCTCCCACTGCCTCCTTGGTGTGCCTCTTCCTCCCGGGGCCTCATAGTGGTGTTGTTTCCCAAGCCTAGCCTTCCTTTGTCCTCCCACTCTTCTCTCGACCCCCCTCCCTGGAGGCAGATTTGCTCTACTCACACAGGCTCCCGTCCCACCTCACCCCCTGCCATCACCATATACCCTCCCTTTTCCATGGCCTGTTTTTATGGCCACTTTGGTCCTGCTCAGCCACAGGCCTGACCTGCCTTTCTGGTCCCAACTCTGAAGCTGTTCTGTGAGATTCTCAGATCACTGAGGGGTACGACTATATCTGTCTTCATTGCATCCCTGTAGGCTGCCACAATACTGACGTCCAGGAGGTGTTTCATAATGTTGATGGAGTGAATTAATTCACCTTCCTGTGGAATTTTTGTGATCTGCCTACTTCATTCTAGTTGTTTCTGTTAACCTTTGTTTTGGCCCTAATTCCTAATTATCTCTTTATTCATTAGCTTCTGGACATGTTTCTCTACCTCTGTGCTCTGCCTTTTTCTGGTCTTCTGTTCTTCATTCTTGATTCCTGGTATTTCCATACCCACATTTCATCATCATGCATCAGTGCTTTGACATTCTTTCATTCTCCAAAATATGCAGAATCTAAAAAATTCATCTCAGTGAAGTTGGCCCTCCATTCCTATTTCTGCTTCTCTCCAGAAGGAAGCCTGCAGTGCACATGGCTGTGTGCCTGTCTGACCCTGCCCCTGAGTGTGTGTGCACTTACATCTGCTCCCCATCCCCTCCCCACCTCGGCAGCTGTGTACACATGGCTTTCAGAGTCCGATTCGAGCCCCGTCGCATTTCCAGACTCTCCTGTACTTTGCTTCATATTATCTGTTCTCCATTCTAAGCCCCCTCATCCCCATAACTTTCACTGTATATGTCATTCTTCTTCTAGCCATGCGACCCTGCCTTCGTGTCATTATGCCCCCAGGTCATGAGTCCCCTCAACAGTAACTGTGTCTGGTATATCATGTTTTTTTTTTTTTTTTGTCAATATCTGCATAGTACTGGTGCACAGGTATTAATTTCTGTGGAATTGAATGAGATGTAGGAAATTGATAATGTGACAAAACAATGTCTGTAATACATTTTCTTTATTATTCTTTTAAAGAGTCTCAGGTCATCAGTCAGTGAAGGAATTCGGGCAGTAGATGAACGAATGTGTAAACAAGAGGACATAAGGAAGAAAAAGGTACCCTCCAGTAGATTTCTTATGCTGCATGCCAGTTGAAGCCCTCTCCTCTTGTCTCCGCGAACTTGTCAGCACTATTCAGCTTTTTTTCTTTTTTTTTTTTAAATTTAGCTTTTTTTCAAAGCTCTCACGCATGTGCATTTTATGCATTATGTCACGTTATCTACCTGAAATAAGAAGACAGAATTTCAGAGGTACCCACACGATCTCAAGATCACCCACTTTTTCCAGAACAAGAAACAGTGATAACTGTTGTCAGTGCAGCGCTTGACAGTTAATGACTGTATAAATTGTCAGCGGCCCTGTAAAGAAAATAGGCCTATATTAGAGACTAGGGGAGAAGTGGGCTTTCCAAAGCAAACTCAGGATTCTGCCGTAGGTTTGCTGTTATTTTCTGATCCTGTGTTCTTTATGTTCTGGTGTTCACTTTAATTTTTTCAATTCCCAGTAGTTAGCATGCGGTGTTGGCTTAGTTTCAGGTGTGTGAGACAGGCAATGGCTCTGTACATCTGAGGGCTCACCCCGGGAGTGTGCCCCTTAGTGCTATCTCCAGTTCCAAGTGTCCCCGATATCATTCATGAGCATAACGATGTAGGGGCACAGCGGGCATTGGAAGTCTGGGCTTCTGACTCTCGCCTGCTGCTCTGTACAATGTTTTCTATGTGTATTATTAGCATATTTGTTAAAATCTCAGTGGGGAGAAGCCTGTTTGAGGGACCTTCTGTTTAATTCGCCTCTGGATCTCCTCACAGCTTTTGTCCAAAGAATGCTTGTCGTGCGCTTCCAGACAAAACAGTAAGCTTTGTGAGAGCAGGGTGTATTTCTTGCTTTATTTTCTCGTGCCCCCCCCACCCCCCGTTGGAATGAATATCGAGCTCCCAGGGGTGTTCATTATTATTATTATTTATTGAATGGATGACTTTGTATTTTTTTGTTCTTTAAGGATGAGAGTTTTCATAATGTCCCTCAACCTCTTTGATAATATTTGTAGTGTAAAAGGTCTTTAATGATTTGGTGCTTGGGCATATAGGTATATGCACATGTAAACTGAGAGGGCCAGTACAATCGGAAGCCAAAGTTAAAACATGAATAAAGGGCCATAAGAAAACAAATGGAGGGGCGCCTGGTGGCTCAGTTGGTTAAACGTCCGACTCTTGATTTTGGCTCAGGTCATGATCTCAGGATCATGAGATTGAGGCCCGCATTGAGCTCTGTGCTCAGCAGGATGTCTGCTCGAGATTCTCTCTCTCCCTCTGCCCCTCCCCTGCACGCGCACATGCAGTCTCTCTCTCTCTCAAATAAACAAATCTTTTTTAAGAAAATAGGAAAGAAATGCCCATAGAAAGATTCAGGATGGGGAAAAAAAGAAATAAGAGTATAGAATATGAGAAAGCAAAGTCTAGGGTTTTTTTTTTCCTCTATAAACTTGCAATAGAATATGGAAGTATGCTTATTCTAGAACTAAGATTTGCATTCTTGAGAATTCTGTGTTTCATAGAAATATTCAAAATATAGCATGCCCTATATATTTGAAGTTAACTTTTGGTCTTATATTTTCCAGCATTTAGCATGGGAAATAAAGATGATTAAGAGTAAAGATGGTGACGTTTTTTGTTTGCTTAATTTTTATTTTTATAGATGTGTGTGTTGAGGCTTATACAAGTTATTTGATCAGTGGAAAAGATTGAAAAAATCTTAAATTCACAAAGTTCGAAAGAAACCTCTGCACTAGAAGCAAGCAGGTAAGCATTTTTTTTTAACTAAGTAGCACATAAATTAATACTTCACATCCAATCTAATTAGGCGGGGACGGCTTAGTTAGAATTCATTTCTGAACAAGAAGAAAATCCAGGTTTGTGGCTAGGATGTAGCTCCAGGAGAGTGGAGAGCATGAAATGGTAAAATCTATAACACGTTCCTATAAACGCTTTGGTTATAGACCACAGTTCCAACACGTCATTATGCTTGCAGTGTAAAAGTATATTTGGAATCACCTTCCCTGAGGACTAGCAAAGTCCTGTTGATCTTTAAGGCATACCTACCATTCATCTTGGTTTTTCTCCATCTCATTTTTTTTCCTAGACATGCCCAGAGTATTACCATTGATGTATTTTGCACCAGCATTATATTATTATGAAACAGTATAGGACATATCCAGTTGAAATTTACAAACAGGAAAGGAAAAACTTATGAAATAGGAAAAAGATGATGGCTCTCTTTGTTACACTGTGATTGTCTTGTTCCCTTCCTGGTGTGAATTTTCAATCATCCAGGGTAGATGAGTGACTCAGAAAATGAGTAGTTAGGTCCTGTCAGCACTGTGAGACGCACAGTGGTGCAGTGGGAGTAGCCGGGGCCGGTCCTACACATACCAGCTGGGCTGCCTGCGTCAAGGTCGCCTGGTGCCCTGAGTGCTCTGTTGTGTGACGCTAACAGTCCCTCCCCTTGCAGGCGGAGTTAGGTTTCTAAATTTTAGGAATTAAGGTTTTAGATTTGGAAGGAACTTGAGAGACCATATGCTCCGCATGTCTCATGATGGAGATTAAGAACGGACACATCCCAAAGGAAGCGATTCTCTGGTCCTAGGTCTCTGTCCCCTTTCACATCAAGGCATTCAACTAAGTGGTCAGCCTCCACTGTGCTTGTGTCTCTAGCCCATTGCACTCGTGCTTCTGCCCCGTTCGTCCACACTTAGCAGACAGTCTGCACGCGGCCCTTCTGCAGCCCGTGTGTCTCCAGCGGCTCTGCTTCACTGCGGCCCTTGGCAGCGCCTGCAGCCCCTCCAGCCATGTCCACGTTCGGCCCCTGGGGAGCTGGCCCTCCAGTGTTCTTCCCGTCTTTGCTGTTGCTGCTGTGCTCATCGGATAGAAACACCTCAGTGAGCTCTGTGTCTACAATCCTGTCCCTTTGCAACACTGTCCTTGATAAACAGACATTGTGCACTTTCTTGCTCAGAATTACCTTGGAGGACTTTTTTCTCCAGAAGAGCAGCTCTGAGCTCTAGAGTCAGGAAAGCCAGAGCAGCGTCAGTGCACAGTAAATCCATCATGCTCTGCCAGGCCCAGAAATGCCGAGAAAAGGATAAATAGGAAATGCACATGGGATCAGTCAGTAGAGGTTGGGATTAGGATTCTGCATTGGTCGTGCCAAGCGCTTGCCTTCCCTCCACACCAGTTCTGATGCTCTGGGATGGGGCACACCATGGCAGGTCTCCAGCGATTTTGGGTTTTCTTACAGTGTGTTTCCTTACTACCTGACTGCCCATCCTCAGATGTGGGATGCCTCATAGAGCCCAGCAGGGGCTTTGGGGCCTTTGTTGTGTGTTTTTTTTTTCTTTCACTGTTCGACTTCCTTTTGAATGGGGTTGACGCTTTCTAATGTGGGGGGCAAGAGGGAAGTGTATCCAGTCCACTTGATGGCAGATGCACTGTGAGTGATTTCTCACCAGCTCCCGGAGCACCGAGCTTGCTCTTTCTGCCGTTGGGTAAATTTAAACTTGGAGTCCGCTGCTCTGAGCGATTTCCCAGGTTGCTGCTAGGCGGTCAGTTTTAGCTGATTGAGGAGACAGCAGTAGTTGGTACTGGGGAGGTACTTGGGAGGGAGAATGAGGCAGGCAGAGAAGAAGAGGGGGCTTCGGGTATGAACGGTAGGACAGGGCAAGAGAGAGGAGGGGGTTAGAGAATGGGAGAAGAAGGGAGAAGAAGGGCACAAATGGGAGAGCCCGAGGAACGTGGAGGAATCATGCAGTTGTACCCACACTGACCTAAAATAGCTCCATCCCCTTGCCTGGGCCCTGTGGCCCGGGCCAGGCTGCGTCGGTGGCTTCTACGACCTCCCCGCTCCTCACCCCTTGCACTGGGGCCTGCTGCACAGACAGTTTGTCATGAAAATTGATGGCGTTCAGGTGCAGGTGCCTGAGCGCTGTAAGGCATGTGGGGCGGTGGGGGTGGCAGGTTTTTAACTTTGGGAATTACATTTCTCTAATTGTCTCTACTAGCCCTCTCTGGACTAGACAGATTTTGGAGAGAATTGCCACAGAATTTAACCAGTTACACTTTCATGCTGTTCAGAGCAAAGGCATGCCTCTTCTGGACAAAGTAAGACCAGCAAGTGTTGGTTTCGATTTTCAATTTGCTGTTTGCGAATTTCCTGGATGATTTTGGTTTGACCTAGCATTGCCCCTGATAATTGCTACTCTACAGGATTTTGAAGCTAGCTTTGAATTCTTTTTTTTTTCAGTGTCTCCTGCTTGGGACCCTGCTTCCATTATGTCACACTAGATAGATTTTGTGTAAAGACACAAGCGTAGTCTCCAAACTATGCAAGTAAAATTAATTCTGAATTTCATGTAACTTGACACATCATATGATGTAGTCAGAGTTCATTTATCCAAAGCCCTTGACTGGGTTTAAATGCACGTTTGTCAGATTTACTCCGTAGCTTAAGAGGCAAATAACTTTTTGTCATTCCGTAATTGTCTGAACTTCACTTTGATGAAGCCGACTTACTTTCAAAGAAATCATAGGGAGGGGACGCCTCAGTGGCTCAGTCAGTTAAGCCACTGCCTCTGGCTTAGGTCATGATCCCAGGGTCCTGGGATTGAGTCCCACCTTGGGCTCCTTGCTTGGCAGGAAGCCTGCTTCTCTTTCTGCCTGTGTCTCCTTGTGTGCTTGTGCTCTCTCTCAACAAATAAATAAATAAAAACCTTTAAAAAAAAAAAAGAAAGAAAGCAATCATGGGGAGAAGAGATTCATTGTTATTCTCTAGGAAATGTTGGGATTTTAATCTTACATATATTCTGGTAGAATTAGAGGCTCGCTTTATATATATAACACATATGTATATAAATTATACACATATATTTGAGCTTTTAGAAACTGTGGTACCTGAACCTTCTTTCCTGGTCTCTCTGTTCTTGCAGCGTATAGCCCACATTACGGCCATGCTGCAGCAGTCCCTGGGAGGCCTGCTGCTAGAAGGGCTTCAGACTTCCAATGTGGACATCATACGGCACTGCCTCCAGACTTACGCTACAATTGACAAGACACGGGATGCAGAGGCGTTAGTCGGTCAAGTACTGGTGAAACCATACATGGATGAGGTTTGTGCCCCCATGCACCTCATTCCACAAACACAGAGCATCTAATCTGGCTTTGTTTCTTGACTGGGTGCGAGAGAGCTCAGGGCTCTTCCTTGAAGATGCTCTTAGTTCCTGATCTTCTGGTTGTAAGAAAAGGTTGGTCCCGCTTGGTGCCCATCAGCATGGCAGGAATCAGGCATGTGCTCTGGTCTCTTCCAGTGATGCCATAACTCAGGGATCATCTTAATTTAGTAGGGGTGAGGGACTTGCCTAGGAAGAAGGTACGGATCAGAACATTTTCAGGTCAATTTCCATTTCCATAAGTTATACGTTAATGAAGTTGCCGAAAAGCGTGACCCCACCAAGGCGCCCGTGCCCACTGGAGGAGCTGGAAGACAGCTCTGTGCGCAGGGAAAGTCTGTGAGGGGAAGCGTCTTCGCAGAATTGATGTGGCCTAAGTCTTGAAGACCATGGGGGAGTTTGCCAGGCTAGGAAGGTGGGAGGGAGGGAATATTCAAAGATAAAGGGCTTTGAAGGGCGAGTTAGCCGGGTAGTACCTTAAGTCCAGAACTTGGTTACCCAGTGTTCTTGACCTATAAGGATACAGTAAAATACAGGGAGTCAGTGTATCCTGCCTCTGAGCGGCCGGAGTATGGGCTGCACCATGTGAGGCCGCCAGCAATCAGCAGCTTCCAACTTAGAGAGCGTCAGTTTCATCTAGTTCAAGCGGACAGAAGTCATGAAGCCAGTCTCAGCGTTTGAGGGCTTTCTTCCAGTCACCTGCCAGTGCGAGTGTTCTTTCTGTCTGGTAAGTATAAAGCTACCCACCATGACTTCAGGATGAAAGGCTTCCAGTTTTAAAACGAGACAGTATCCCAGTGATAGAAATGAAATTGAAGGATTAATTTCAGTAATCTTCTCAGCTTCATTAAGACTACTAAAAGTAAATGATCTGTCAGTTCTTTGTATGTATCCTATTATAGTTCATAGCTCTCTCTGTGGGGGTGAAAAAGATCACATTATTCTTTGTCACTAAATGAAAATATTTTAGTTATTTAATTTATGCCCTTTTCATTGAACTGAATCTAATATGCTAAATTGGGGAAGTACTTTACGTTTCCATGTCATTAAATGAACTGTGGCCACGTTTGTATTTTAAGTTTGTATGCTTGTCATTCACCTCCTGCAACTCAGCCTCACCAAAAAAAATTAAATACTAAAGCAAAATAAGATGTGTTTTCTTCCATCACTTTCCATCTCAGCCCTTTCCCTGTTCTGGAGACGGTAGAGGATAAGGCCAGGGTGAAGATGATACAGAGCTGTTGTCTGCAGATACAGTATTTTGCTTTTAAGCTCAGAAGGGAAGCAGATGAGTGTGTGTGATGTTTTAGCTTCAGGCCAGTCTCTGTCCCTCAGCCTCTGTGTCCCCCAGGGTTGGAGCAGTATTCCCAAATCCCAGGACCTAGATTTTCATGCCAATGTTACTTACCTCCTGTTTAGAAAGCATACTGAGTGGGGAGGAGGAAGGACGAAGTGCATTTTTAAGGTTTACACGATTCTTTTCTCTGTAGTGTATAGTTCATACTTCTCTTTTAGGTGCTTTAAAAACAAACAAAAACACAAACAAACAAACAAATAAATAAATAAAAATAAAACGCTCTTCCTTCTGCTAGGTGATTGTAGAGCAGATCGTTGAGTCTCATCCAGACGGCCTGAAGATCATGTATGCTAATAAGCTCCTGGAGTTTGTTCCTCACCTTGCCACCTTCTTCGAGAGGTCACAAGAGGAGCCATCTCAAGGTGACGTAAAATGCTGTGTATGCACCTGAGCTCAGTTTAGTGACCACCTGTCACCTCCTCATGTGCCGCTGATCCCTGGCTGTCCTGTCTGACCCGGGAACGTGGGAACGTGTGCTCTTCCCTATTTGTTACCAGTGCTGTGAGGCAGGTGTCACTTGCCTGGGTTTACAGGGAAGGGAATGAAGAGTGGGGACGTATCTCAATGGTGACATTTGTGTGACTCCAGAGCCTCTGCTTTTCTCTTGTCTATACTGTCTCCTTAACCAGGCTCAAAATCAAAATTGGTTTCCTTCCATTATTGTGATGTCATCATCGGTCTAGAAATACCAATTCATTTTAATTCAACATGTTTTATACTGATGGCAATTAAAGTCATGAACGGTTTTCCCTCCCTCTCTTATTTCATTTCCATGGCTTTCCACTTCTGTTTCATGAATATCCCATTACCTTCCACCATCTCCATCATCCCAGTCCAGACCTTTGTTGCCTTTTGTTCGAGGGTAGCGGGCTCTCCCCACCTGGTCTCTCAGGTCCACCTGTCCCTCTTCATTGCAGCCCTCAGCTGTCCCACCTGCCCAGAGCTCTTCAGCCTTCCTGAGTCGCTCGTGGCTTCTCATCGCCCACAGAAGAGCATCCAGTCTTCCTGGTGTAACCTGTGACCGTTGGTGCTTGAGTCCTAGTGGTTCTCCGCTGTAGAACTCCCCCATACCACTATGGTTCCTGGCCAGACAGGAGCACTTGACCTTCCCTAACACACCTGGTACAGAAGATCCCTGACTTCACCTTGGTTCAGTTTATGGTTTTTTGACTTTTTATAATAGTGCAGAAGTAATATGCATTTAGTTTGGATCTTTTCCCAGGCTGGCGATCTACAGTAGGGTCCTCTTTTGTAATGCTGGGCAGAGGCAGCGAGCACAGCCCCCAGGCAAACCACGTGATCACGAGGGTCAGCAACCAACACACTTGAACCGTCCTGTTCTGGCTTTCAGTGCAGTGTTCAGTAAGTTACATGAGATACCAGACACTTTATTGTGAAATAGGCTTTGTGTTAGAGGATTTTGCCCAACTGTGCAATACTGTAAGTGTTCTCAAGACATTTAAGTTTGGCGGGGCTAAGCTCTGATGTTCAGTCGCTTAGGTGTTTTCCATGCATTTTCAACTAAAGAGATTTCCAGCTGAACAATGGGTTTATTAGAAGCCGAGGCCGTCATAAGCTGAGGAACATCTGTCTATACTGTGCGCCTCTGTGTTTTCCTTCATTGCTTCCTGTCTCTTATTCCTTTGTCTTTCTGTTGATCTGTCACTCCACATGAAGCTCCAGTCAAATACAACTTCTTTTTTTTTTTAGGTTATTTATTTATTGACTTATTAGAGAAAGCATAAGCAGAGGGGGAGGCAAAGAGTGAAGCAGGCTCCCCACTGAGCAGGGAGCCCGATGTGGGACTCAATCCCAGGACCCTGAGATCATGACCTGAGCCACCCAAGCGCCCCCAGGCTATGGTTATTTCAAGAAAAAGTCCTATTTGTGAATTCTTCATCTAGTGAAGATGAATTAAAATCAGAAAGTCAACTCTGCCACCTTTAAAAACCCAGGAACAGAAAAAAATTCCACGAGCAGGTATAACCCTATCCACAATAAATCACTTTCAATCCAGTCCTGAAAACTAATACAGAGTAGGAAGAAAGCATTACAGAAAAATTTTGTTTTCATTAATCAAGCTGGAAAATAACGGGCCTTACATGAATGCCCTTTAGGAAGACAGTTCTTATAGTTTTATGTTGATAGAAACTCACATTACATTTGAAATGCATGTTAAAACCATGACTGTAGATTCACTACCACTTTCAGTCGTCAGAAGATGAAAAATGGTCAAGAGTCACCCAAACTGAATCCTGGTTCCTCCTGGAAAATGTGTTCCTAAATATTTTCCCCCTGAACTACTGTGCTCTTTCTGTATCTTACACAGCAGACACTGCGATGCACAAACACATCCAGAAGGCCTTTGAGGGCTGACAGCCTGCTGGAACAATGAGGAATTCACCTGGGTTTCTGCCTTTCTGCCGGGCCCAGAAAGTTCTGGGTAACCCAGGTGACGTGTCATGAGAATACATGTGTAGCTTACACCATATGTATTATCTCCTCAGGGTAGACACCAAAATCCATGTTCGTATATGAAAATCCGAGATGCGTACAGAAATCAAGAGTGATTCTGTCATCTTGAAAGAAAAACACACTGTTGCGCTGCCACATGCCTCGTTTCTCCTTGAGTGACTGCAGGAAGTAGCAATTGCAGTCAGAAATCTCAGAAAGAAAAATTAGAGTAAGGGCAACACCTGAAGTTTATTCCTGAAAATACTTGGAGAACGACTGTGACCAATAAACCAGGGCTTAGTTCATGAGACTGTCAATGAGCTTATAACATCCCATGTCCTGGTCAAACCCTCATGTCTGGGAGATGGAGGGACGTCTTCATCTTCCAGAGCTACTATTAGGGGAAAAGGTGGAGACAATGCTGACTGAGTCCCTACTTCAGCAGGAGAGCCAAAAACACCTTGCCCCTCCATAATCCCAAATGAAAATAAACATCTCGGGGCGCCTGGGTGGTTTAAGCTTCTGCCTTTGGCTGGGATCAAGCCCCACGTCGGGTTCTTTGCTCAGCGGGGAGCCCACTTCCCTCCTTCTCTCTCTGCCTGCCTCTCTGCCTACTTGTAATCTCAGTCTGTCAAATAAATAAAATAAATAAAATCTTTAAAAAAGAAAAGAAAAGAAACATCTCATTTTACTAGTGTGCAGCAGTGACTATGCAGGAGAAATTATTATTATTTTATTATTAGATGATATATTATTATTATTATTATTATTATTATTGTACTATATTGTTAACCTTTTGAATTCGGACACCTAAAATTTTTAATAAAATATGAAGGCCTTTTTTTTTTTAAGATTTTATTTATTTGAAAGACAGAGATCACAAGTAGGCAGAGAGGCAGGCAGAGAGGGGGAAGCAGGCTCCCCACTGAACAGAGAATCCGATGCAGGACTTGATCCCAGGACCCTGGGATCATGACCTGGGCTGAAAACAAGAGGCTTTAGCCCACTGAGCCACCCAGGCGCCCCATGAAGGCTTTTTTTGTTTTTTTTTTTTTTTAAAGATTTTACCTATTTATTTGACAGAGAGATCACAAGTAGGCAGAGAGGCAGGCAGAGAGAGAGAGAGGAGGAAGCAGGCTCCCCGCTGAGCAGAGAGCCCGACATGGGACTTGATCCCAGGACCCTGAGATCATGACCTGAGCCGAAGGCAGCGGCTTAACCCACTGAGCCACCCAGGCGCCCCATGAAGGCTTTTTTTAAAGAACAAAAACTTCAGACTATATCTTTATCCTATCAGTTCCCACTACAACTGGCTTCTGTCTTGGCCAACATTTAGCCATTCAGATAAAGTCCGTATTTAGTGCTTCGTGTGTATGCATGTGTAAAATAAGCGGACAGTCATAAATCTTTAAGATTGTGTATAATAACCGTGAAATAAGGATTCTTGATACACAAGGTCTCGTCTGGGGAAAACAGCTGGAGAACAGTATGCAGTTTTCAAATGACGAAGGGGAAATACGCATTCGGTTATGAGAAAGGGAAGGAGAACAAGACCAAATATTAATAAAAGGGAAAAAAGCTTTTTCTGCCATCTTTCCGTGCCGCAGTAACAGTGTGAACAAATGTCCCACAGATGCCCTCAAGAACATTAACACTGCTGAAAGGGGGGGCGAAGGCCAGGTTCTTAGGAGGCCCTGCACCAAAGTCATCGTCCCGTTTCCTCACTGTGATGACGAAGCATGAGTACATTGGCAAATTTGAAATTATTGATGACCACAGAGCTGGGAAAACTGCTGTGAACCTCACGGGCAAGTTAAACAAGTGTGGCATGACCAGCCCTAGACTTGTATAACTGAAAGATCTAGAAAAGTGGCAGAATATTTCCATCCCCTCAGTTTGGTTTCACTGCATGGAAAAATTCTTCTGGCATCATGCACCATGAAGAAGGAATAATCCAGGCAGGAGGGAAAATCCTGGGATTCCTTTTTCCTAGAAATATAATATACATGGCACGTGAAATGCCTCAATGGGGAAAAAAAAGGAAAATAAATTACAGTCAACTAATGTTTGACAAGACTCCCAAACAATTCAATGGGGGTAAGAACAGTATTTTACTCCCAAGCAGCCACATGCAAATAATGAAACAGGAGTCCTGCCTAACACCATACAGAGAAAATAACCCCAAATGCATCAAATACATATGTGTAAGCATTAAAATGATAAAGTTCGAGATGCCTGGGTAGCTCAGTTGGTTGGATGGCTGCCTTCTGCTCAGGTCATGATCCCGGAGATCCCGGATTGAGTCCTGCATCAGGCTCCAAGCTCCACAGGGAGTCTGCTTCTCCCTCTGACCTTCTCCTCGCTCATGCTCTCTCTCATTG
This sequence comes from Mustela nivalis, assembly GCF_964662115.1. Lineage (NCBI taxonomy): Eukaryota > Metazoa > Chordata > Mammalia > Carnivora > Mustelidae > Mustela > Mustela nivalis. The sequence goes on from NW_028135912.1 coordinate 186,764, forward strand.
TCTCTTTCTCAAATAAATAAAATCTTTTAAAAAATAAAAATAAAGTAAAATGATAAAGTTTTCAGAAGAAAACACAAAGGTAAATGTTAGTGGTCTTGAATCTAACAACGGCTCCTCAGCCAAACACCAAAGTACAAGCAACTTAAAAAAAATAATAAATAAATGGGACTCAACCAAAATATCCCAGTTTTGTGCTTCCAAGGACCCCATTGACAAAGTCAAAAGACAAGCCACTAAATGGGAGAAAATATTTGCAGGTCATATATAAGGAACATGCATGCAGACTGTGTGAAGAATTCTTTTTTTTTTTTTTAGATTTTTTTTTATATTTATTTGACAGAGAGAAATCACAAGTAGATGGAGAGGCAGGCAGAGAGAGAGAGAGGGAAGCAGGCTCCCTGCTTAGCAGAGAGCCCGATGCGGGCCTCGATCCCAGGACCCTGAGATCATGACCCAAGCCGAAGGCAGCGGCTTAACCCACTGAGCCACCCAGGCACCCAAGAATTCTTACAACTGAAATAAAAAGACAACCAAGTTAAGAAATGAGCAAAGAGGGGCGCCTGGGTGGCTCAGCGGGTTAAGCTGCTGCCTTCCGCTCAGGTCTTGAACTCAGAGTCCTGGGATCGAGCCCCGTGCTTTCTGCTCAGCAGGGAGCCTGCTTCTTCCTCTCTCTCTGCCTGCCTCTCTGCCTGCTTGTGATCTCTCTCAATAAATCTCTCTCAAATAAATAAATAAAATCTCTTAAAAAATGAGCAAAGAACTTGAATATACATTTCTCTAATATTCAAATGTATACATTAATATATAAATGTATATATAAATATATTTTACATGATCATATATTTATATAAACATATTTATGTAAATATATTTACATTCTTAAATATGTATTTAAATATCAATAAAATATGAAATATATAATATATATTTAAAGATACATATAAGGTATATATAAAATATATGGGACAATAAGCACGTGTAAATATGCTCAACATCACTAATCATTCGGGAAATGCAAATCAAAACCATGGTGAGATACCACCTCCCACCCACGTGGATGGCTACTATCAAAAACCCCAAAAGCAGGTGTTGGAAGGATGTGAAGAGCTGGAACCTGTAAATTGCTGGTGGGCTTGGAAAATGGCACAGCCACATTAGAAATGGTTTAGTAGCTCCTCAAAATGCAGAACACAGAGTTGCCATATGACACACCAATATCACTCCTGTGTATAGAGCCAAGAAAAAAACTATGCCCACACAAAAACTTGTGCATGAAGGTTTAGGGTTTATTCGTAATAGCGAAAAGGTGAGAACAACCCTGATGTTCATCAACTGATGAAGAGATAAATAAAATGTGATCCATCCAGCCTGTGGAATATTATTCAGCCTTGAAAAGGAATAGAATGTGGATATGTGCCACGACACAGAGGAGCCTTGAAAACATTCTGCTGATTGAGAGAAGTCAGTCACAGAAGACCACGTATTGCATAATTTGATTTATATGGAATTTCCAGAATAGCTAAATCTACAGAGACCGAAAGTAGATTAGCGGTTGCCTAAGACTGGTGGTGATGGCTAAAGTTTTCTTTTGAGGATGATGAAAATGTGTAGGTAGTTCAGTATAGTATAGTTAAATATAGTGAAAGCCATTAAATTGTCCACATTAGATGGTGAGTGGTATGGCCTGTGAATTATATCTCAATTAAGCTGTCATCGAAAAATGCAAAGAACTTCTCTATTTATCAAGTACAAAAAGAATGAACTTGATTAAAAACATCAAAAATGGGGAAAATAAAAACAAAATAAGATGGGAGGAATAAAATTATGACTGTTTATCATTAATTTAAATGTGTACAGACTGACTTTTTCTATTAAAGCGCCTATCAGGAGGTTACAGATCCACGCTGTTCAAGAAACATACTTAAAATGCAAAAGGGATTGAGAATGTATCAGGTGAGGAGATACCATGCAAAAGAGAAAGCCGGAATGGCAAACTTCATCGCAGACAAGTTGGGTCTAAAGTTATAGGTACTAAGATGATGAGGGACATTTTTAAAGGCAGAGTTTGGAAAGAAGATGTAAAAGGTATAAGCAGGTACACATCTAACAACATAATACCTGAAGACTCTAAAAATGCAATAACAAGGTAAAATTTTAGCTTTTCAAATGGGAGTATCTACTAGAAGGAGGGAAAAACAAGGACACACAGAAAATAGACATCCTGGGGCGCCTGGGTGGCTCAGTGGGTTAAAGCCTCTGCCTTCGGCTCAGGTCATGATCCCAGGGTCCTAGGATCGAGCCCCACATCGGTCTCTCTGCTCCGCGGGGAGCCTGCTTCCTCCTCTCTCTCACTCTCTGCCTGCCTCTCTGCCTACTTGTGATCTCTGTCTGTCAAATAAATAAATAAAATCTTAAAAAAAAAAAAGAAAATAGACATCCTTATTTCCCTCGGAAAACATTTCTTTCTTACACCTAAGGAAAGCCATATTTGTAAAGATTAATTGCATACTAGGCAACAAAGGAAACCTTTACAAGCCTTCCAAATTAAAGATTTAAAGAACAGTTCTTTGATCACAATCCAGTAGAATCAGAATTAGATAACCTGGTAACAAAAAATTGAAACTACATACAAGTTAAGAAATACAGTCTTCAGTCAAAGAAGAAATCATAAGACGACTGAAGAAAATCTTGAAAGCAATGGAAAGGAGACTATTTCATACCAAAACTTACAGAAGACACCAGAAGTTATACTCTAAGGAGACTTTAGTGTCAAATGTCTTCAATTTCAAACATTTTTTTAAATAAAAGAAAGTACTCATTTAAACCCATCAGAAAAGGGCAGCTCAATCCAAAGAAAGGAAGTAGTTATAATAAAGATAAATTTTTAAACTAATAAAAAATATCAGGGGCAAATAAACTCAAAGTTGTTTCTATGAAAGACTAATGAAATAATAATAATAAAAAAAACTTCACATGCCCTATTAAGGATAAGAGAGGGGGAAGATGGGGTGTGGGAGGAGGTGGGGAGAGGGAAGGGGAATGGGGAAAGGGGGGTTTCAGGGAGGAGGGGACAGAGAGAGGGAGAGAGTTGCAAAACAGATAAGGATTGGGAACAGAGATATAAAAGCAAATGCATAATATAAAAGAATCACTAAACTGCAAGGCACTTTATACTAATCAATTTGATAACCTAAAAGAAACGATGATTTCCTAGGAAAACAAAATCATCCAAATGATTCAAGAATGAAAAATTAAGAAGATGAGTTCCAAGATCAGACAGGTTTGCAGCTGGATAACTGTCATTCTACTGTTAAATGGCAACAGGCAATTAAACAATAATAAGTCAATTCACTTGATGAAGCTGAGCACAATTTTAATACCCAAACCTGAGAGGGAGGAACGGGGAAGCTATTAACAAATCTGGCTTAGGACAGATTAGTTAACAGAAACTGAACTAATGTTAGCAAATAACAGAAGTCAGGCATCTATCAAAGGACTATATCCTGAGACCAACTTGGATTCATTCCAGGAAAATAAAGGGAGCTCAAGACCAGAAAATCAATAAGATTTACCTCATCACTAAATTAACTGTGAAAAAACTCTTAAGACCATAGCAATAAATGCATTTGATAAAAAAATAAAGGCACCTGATAAAAGGTGAGCAACCATTCTTTATAAAAATGAAGATAAAAACAGAAGGACGTTATGCAGGAGGGATTATTAACTGGGAAGCACTAGATCAAGAGGTAGATAAAATGAGCCCATATTTGTTAAACAGTGACAGAGCCCCATGCGTGCGTGGATAGAGGCGAATGAGCTCATGGATGAGCACCAGGCTGTCAACAGGTATTATAGGGACAAAGGCAGCGGTGAGGAGAGGAGAGTCTTAACAACAGGGAAGAAGGTAAAAGGAGGATTGCAGTTAAAAATTGTGCATGATACAAACACATGCAAATAAGACCGGATATTTTCCGGTATATAGTTTTTTAAAACCCTGCACACATTACTGGAACTGCCAACTCTTGCTTTCAGCTCCGCAGCCCTCGCGTGCTTTCCCAGTACCAGGATGCAGGGGTAGATCCTCCGTTGGTGACATCCTATGTCATTGTACTCCTAAAGGGACAGTTGAAACAGCGCAGGGGCTTGAGGTCGGAACTTAGGCATCGCTGCGCCCACCCCAGCTCCCTGCTCGCCCAGCCCCCACTCTGAAGCGGCGGGCACTTGGAGCTGTTAAGAAGCAGGGATCTGAGCAGTTCTCTGGTTTCCTCTGGAGCCATCTGCATCCATCATATTTCCCACAGCTCTCCCCGAGTGTTGGTGCTGGCTCCCCCCGAGTATTCCTTTAACTCCAGGCATACCCTTCTTATGACAGCACCTAGTACTCCCCGTCACAGTGCTCTGTCTGTCACATGCATCCATTGATCAACTTTGTGCTGGTTGAGGGCTGGAGCCCCCTCCTGTTAACTTCTCAAGTCCGTTTCTAATGCAGCAGCACCTGGCACTTAAGCACCCTGTCAGTACCTGCCAAATAAATGAAATGTACTCAAAACATAGTATGAAGTCTGCGTTCTGAAACTCCTTTATGGAGCTGTTTGCTATCATTTTCCCAGGCAATTAAAAAAATTTCCAGCCTTGCTGCCAACAACCTGAAGGGGTAAAGGAATGCCGGGATGCCCCATGGGACATGTCACTCTGGATGGTCCTTCAGCAGCAGGGACTTAGATAGCGCTCTTCCAAACCCAGCAGGATGGTGGAATGGGTACGTGGCTGAGTGCCTCCTGGGTCTGACCCTGTGTGACGCCACCCGGTGCCTGCAGCTGCCCTCTGGAAGGTGTTGCTTTTGCGGCAGAGCCGGAGGGCACCAAGCATGTGTCTGTCTCCAAAGTCCTGGGCACCACATCACAATGCCTTCCTGAGAAGCAGAATCAAGGACAGTTGCTGATCTTCATTCCTTCCCACCAAAGGTATCTCATACACCATCTTTGGAAGTTGGAGCCAGGGGGTGCCTGGGTGGCTCAGTCGGTTAAGTGTCTGCCTTCAGCTCAGGTCATGATCCCAGGGTCCTGGGATCGAGTCCCACACATTTGCCTCCCTGCTCAGCGGGGAGCCTGCTTCCCCTTCTCCCTCTGCCATTCCCCCCACTTGTGCTTTCTGGCTCTCTGTGTGTCAAATAAGTGAATAAAATTTTTTTAAAAAGTTTGGGCCATACTCTTTAGCCATTCTACTTTCCCTGGGGTAATTTGCCACCTCCCTGAATTTACCTGAATCTTTCCCAAAATCTACTTATCTTCCAGCCTTCTTGACTATAATGAGTCTATAAATTTTCAATAGACAGTGTGAACTTACACTTGCTAATATTTGCATAACATGCACCTCTTTCGATCTCAAAGAAAAGCTTTGCACCGCAATGGTCTCTAATCTCCAATTAGGTTCTGTTCCGGGATCCCACTGGAATTCTACGCGCCTGTCCCCTAAGATCCCATAAATTGTGGTCCAGTTTCCCAGCCAGCCAAGGAAAGCACATGGGAAATCTTGCTGAAGTATGAGTAAGAGCCAACGAAAGGGAACATATTTATCTGCCTCGAATGCTGGGACCTGAGGAAAGCAAGTTTCATTACAGACAAATCAGGAAGGAGGTGCAGATTGCTTTTTATGTCACTCTGGAGTGGAGGTCTGCCATTGATCATTAAGGCCATTTCCTGCAATGCACTCACCAAAGTGATACTCACTTCGGAGTGGACAAAACTTAGGAAATGGCCAAGGGGAGCTCTGCTTACACTTTACACTCTCAGCATTTATTTGTATTATTTTCTTTATAGGGCAGTATAGAGACTTGAGACCACATTGAAAAAGCAAAGCTTGTCATCCTGTGGCCTTGGGTCAAGAATAGAGATAGTGCTGCTCATGTCAGTTTCAACCTCCAGTGGCCAAGGATTTGATCTGATGCTCTTTCAAGTTTTCACCATAGCCTTTCTCAAGCTCAATGGCCAATAATCCCACAGGAGGAGATTTTAGGGCCCTCTCAAACTTCTGTTTTGCTATCTCTCCCCAGCCTGCTTCCTCTGCAAAAGTCACCACTTTGCCTGTGCATCTACCACCTCTTAGAGCCTTTGGAATCAGCCACGAATTGCAGTGCTGATTCCTTCCATGACCACATATTGTTTACAGGAAAACTCTTCTTCGTTATGCCTTGCCAGTCAGAGTGATGGTTTCATCCGCAACCTGGACCAGGTTCGGGAATGTTCTACACATAAATGTGAGCAAATGTCTTCTGTATTGAGAGACATGTACAATCTGTAAATGGAATCTATTGAAAAACCAATACATAGGGTACACTTATGTCCTGACCCAGCTGGAAGGAGGCAATTCATTTCTATCTTTCAGAAAATTGGTGTAACACATTGATTTTCATAACAAAGAAAGCAGTTTTGTGTCCTCTACCAAAAGACTGTCATAGTAAGCAATAAATTGCCTCTTTGGGGTGAACAAATTAATAAGATATTTTCTAATTTTCAAAATAACAAAGACAGAACGATGTCTGTAATGCTAAGTGCATCCCCTTAGTGGCAGGGCACTGTGTCATGGACCACCTGAGCAATGACACATGGCGGCCGGTAGTCTGATTTGTACATCAATTCACCTGGCAACCTGTTAAAAGAAAGTCTTGCACATGACAAGCTTTCAATAAGACACTGACAAGATGGCCAGGAAGCCCCCTTAGCTGGCTTTTTCAGGTGTCCAGACATCTAGTCAACCTACCTCACCAACTCATCACCATGCTTACTGGAGTAAACCCAATCTCTTCCTTCCCCCCTGGAGATGGGAGAAGAGCCACTCACACGTTTGTATGGAATTCTCATTCCCCCTCGCTCTGTCCCCACATGGCGCTGTCCGTGTAATAAATAAACAAATCTTTATGTCACCCGGAAGTTCCTGGGTCACAACTCGGACAATTTTGGGTCACTACAGCCTTTTGTTTTTCTCTCCACCTTAAGCCTTCTGGGTGACCAACAACTATCTAAAACTCATGTTGCTGCCATATGCTGTTGTTCTGCTTCATCTTCCCAGTAAAGTTCAGTATTTTTCCCTAAAGTTTGGTTTATCAGTATCTCCAGCGTCTATCTCCAGCTAGGGTCATGATCCCAGGTCCTGGGATCAAGTCCCACTCTGGACTTCCTGCTCTGCGAGAAGCCTGCTTCTGTCTCTGCCTCCCATCTCTTATGAATAAATAAAGAAAATCTTTAAAAAAAATTAAAAAAACCATTTCTATCTTCCCACTTTTAAAGATTAATTCTAGGGGCGCCTGGGTGGCTCAGTGGGTTAAGCCGCTGCCTTCGGCTCAGGTCATGATCTCAGGGTCCTGGGATCGAGTCCCGCATCGGGCTCTCTGCTCAGCAGGGGGCCTGCTTCCCTCTCTCTCTCACTGCCTGCCTCTCTGTCTACTTGTGATTTCTCTCTGTCAAATAAATAAATAAAATCTTTAAAAAAAAATAAATAAAGATTAATTCTAGGAATTATTGCTATAAATCCAGTGTCCTATCTCTTTCTTAAAAAGTCTTCTCCAGGGCACCTGGGTGTCTCAGTTGATTAAATGTCTGACTCAAAATTTTGGCTCAAGTCATGATCTCAGGATCATGGGATTGAGCCCTTTGTGAGGCCTCTGTGCTCAATGGGGAGTCTGCTTCTCTCCTTTTCCCTTTGCCCCACCCCCCCTACTCACATGTGCACACACGTGTTGTCTCTCTCTCTCTCAATAAATAAATAAACAAATCTTTAAAAAGTCTTCTCCAAAGGGAGTTTGACAAATAGTCCAGTAAGGGGCTGGAAGAAAATATTATAAGTTTTATTCATATTTCATGTCATCCATTTAACTGTTTAGCTTTTGCATGCCTTTTATAATAATTTAGTAGAGTAGTAGAGTTTATAATTTAAAATTTGCTTAAATTTGTGCTATGTCCGCAAATATTTTTTGTATGTATGTATGTATGTATGTATGTATGTATGTATGTATGTATTTATTTTTGTGAAAGAGAGGTGCACAGTAATAAAAGGAGATCACTGCTCCAGGGACCCAGATATTTCCCCAAGTCCTGTTTCCTTCCATTCCCTCTGGGCTTCATTAGACCCCCTTAACACCAATCTTGTCCCTAAAACACGCCCTCTGCAGCACCAAGTTCAAATGCTTAACTCGGGCCATCACTGCAGGCTGTACCGGGATGAACTTAGGGAAAAGGGTGGTGGGTCTCACGGGTTAGCTGTGTCACCTCCATGAACAGTCCTTTGTTCTGAACAGCTAGTGCAGCCCACGTTTGCAATCACAGGCTCTGGCACCAGAGTGGGCGTAGATCCCAGCTGGCCCCTCAGTAGCAATATGGCTTTGGGAAAGTTGTGTCATTTCTGGCCCAGACTTAAGGCTCATCCATAACGTGGAGGAGAAGACAGTGTGACCCTCAGTGGGCTGTTGAAAGGATCACGAGATGGTTCGACTCAGGTGCTCCGAGGTACCCAGCACACAGTAGGCCCACAGTAGAACAAAAAGTTGTTCTATTGATCTTATAGTTACTATTACTCCTACTAACAAAACTAACTGATCATTTGAGATGATTTTCAAGCAAAGTGTCTTCGCCTGGATTTCTAAGATTAACCTACTTCAAAATGAATTCTGCTCTACTGTGAAAAACGAGCTAACCAGCAGGTTTCTTCTGCATCTTTTCTGAACTTTTTAGGATCCTCTCTAGAGAAAGGTTCTAAAGGAAGGCAAAGTGCAGAAATACTCTTGCTTCAAAGGATGTGTAGGAAATGATTAATTTTGCCAAAAAACAGTGCCTTGAACATAAAAGATGTTTGACGAAGCTCACTGTAGACAGTGTATCCCTCCAGGATTCATAAGTTGAAAACTCAATGTCCAAAGGGACATAACTAGGAGATGGGGTCCTTGGGAGATGTTTAGGTCATGAGGGTGGAGTCCTCATGGGCGAGATTAGTGTCTCCATAAGAGAGACCCCACAGAGATCCCTCGCCTCCTCCACCTTGGAGGTTATAGGGAGAAGATGGTCATCTGTGACCCAGGAAGTGGGCACTTGAACAGACACGGAATCTTCCAGGGTCTTGATCGTAGACTTCCCAGCTTCCAGAACTGAGAGAAATAAGTATGTCTTTAAAGCACCTAGTTTATGGTGCTCTTGTTACATCAGCCCAAACTAAGGTAAAGCTTGTCTCTTATACTGAAAAATAACACAAATGCTAACAACAATTTAAAAAAGGAACATTGTGGCCAATGACATGTAAGGAACATCATCTCTCCTCTACAGAGCCAAGAGCTTAATTAGTTTCGGGCAACTCAGTAGAGTATGATTAAACCAAAGAGCAGCAAGATGTCTAAATGCTCAAGTCCTCTGCCTCCTACTTTTCTGCCAAAACAAAAGAAAAGCCCTAGGCTGGTTTTGGTTACCACCAAGCACAAAACAGCCAAATTCCAAATTAAAAAGCTCTGGGGTTTAATTGTGGATGTATGGAATTACATAGAAGCTCTCTTTGATCATTCCAAAGGATGTTTCCCTCAAAGGTTACAAATACATCTCAGAATACCAACCATCTCAGGCCTACCACAAAAATTATATATATACACTTTTAGCATTTTAAAATGTGTCTAAATTTCAGTTTCGGATCCAGTTTTGACTATTGTTATGGGCTTAGGTGGATGCCCCCAGATTCCTACGTTGACGTCCTAACACCCAGCATCTCAGAATGTGGCAGTATTCAGAGACAGGATTTTTAAAGAGGTGATAAAGGGAAAACGAGCTCACTGGGGGTGGGCACCAAGCCAACAGGACTGGTGTGCTTACAAGAAGAAGAAATTAGGACACAGACAGTACAGACTGAAGGACAATCGTTTGAAGACAGAGTGGAGAACACAGCTATCTGCAAGCCAAGGAGAGACGTTTGAAGAATCGAACCCTACTGCCACCTTGATCTTGGACTTCCAGCGCCCAGAACCATGAGAAAAAAAATTGTATGTTGCCTAAGCCACCCGGCTGTTATTTTGTTTACGACAGCCCATGACTCAGAAATTTGAGGACCTCCCCACCAGACTTTATCCTGAAGTTCTGTTTCAGCTTCAGGGGCTTGTGTAATACTACTGTATCAAGGAGGGAGGCTCCTGCCATTCCCTGCACTGGGTCATTGAGACACTGCACAGCTGTCCCCAGGGCTGGCTACATAATTTACAAGCCCCATGCAAAATGAAGATATAGGGCCCTTTGGGCAAAAACAGGGAGGAAGTGTTTGTTAAAGGTACTAAAATAGAAAGCTCATTTCCTTCACCATCTGTCTTCTGAAGGGGCATGGCTGCTGTTTTCTATTTGCATTTAATGTCATTCCAAGCAAATAAAAATTTTATAATGTGATTATGGGCATGATTTATGCCATTCATCTTCGCAGGGTGCAATGTCAGTGTTAAATAATTCACGCAGGGATTCCACAGCTGGGGCACACCCACGTGCCCTCTTCTTATCAGAACCGTAGAAATCCTGCACAAGACCAGCTCTGCCATCTTTACCTCACCTGGGGACTCACACCTGTTCCACCAACCCTGCTGCCCTCGGCTTCCTGATGAGTACGGAACTTGACAGGATCAGGAGCCAGGGGCTGCCTTTCTTTCCCTTCCCTCCTAAGTCACCACTTCCAAGGCTTGGCTAACACAGGGAGGTGACATGAGTGAGAAAGGACAAGACAGGGTTCTGGGCTGCTCACAAGAGGCCACCACCTCCTGCCGGTGCTCAGAGCAAGCTCTGGTCTGTAGGGAAGGCGAGCTCCGGTTGACTCGGTCATAGACATCACGTGGTCAGTGAGTCTCGTTGACCACCACTCACGAGGTGTCCATTTCCATGCTGTGCTCACCGGGCAGGGCGAGCAGTACATGCAAATGAGCAGTACAGGCAAGGAATGGTGGATACCCACAGTGGGCTGTCCCCTCCGCTATGTACGTGCTCCACTATCCCACCTGTTATGCCCCAATAATGGGTCCATGATTAAAAGAGCGAGACTGATACAAAGCGAAGGTCAAACAAAGCTTTATTTTGCACCAAGCATCAAGAATCAAACTGACCAGCCAGGGCCGCTTTTCTTACAGAGAAGTCAACCCCTCTCTCCTTTACAGACTAGCTTTTAAGGACATAGGCCATGCGGTTGGGCCTGGTCATGCACAGGTGGCCAATGAAATTGTAACACACAGAGAAAGCTGCACAGTGATGCTAGGTGACCAATTGAATTACAACTTACCTTTTAGTAGATATTTGACCTAGCCTATCACCTTGGTTAGGATTTTCGCCCAAAAGACTCACAAAGGGCGGGACCCATACTCCTTGGTAGCTAGGGAGACAGTATGCAGCCCTCCACTGATCAGATGTCTTACCTGGCCTGACCCACCCTTGTATTTGGGCTTTGTTACCTGAGGTTGATTTCCGGGACTTGTTTTTAAGTAAGTCCCCTGGGAGAAGGGGAGCAGGGACAGCTTAAGGGTTAAACAACAAGGTTATTGTGTAACCTCAATGGAAGCCTCTGGCTAAAATATAAAAATATAAAGTAGGTCCTTACACCACCCACTTCGCTCAAAAAACACAAAGTCAAAAATAAAACTGAGTAATTCCTAGACATTGAGAGAGAAGCACACTGACTTCACCTTAGAACCCTTCTGAGGGCGGTGCTTGGCAGGGTAGGGGGGTGTGAGGGGGTTGGGGGTGGATAATGGGACCTCTGAGGGTGTGGCCAAAGGTCAGGGCCATTTGGGAAGGGGCTTTCTGGGGGAGGGGCCCTTCTGGGAGCAAAGCCCTGGGTGGGGGCATTCCCTCTGGGGGCAGGGCTGGGAGCAACCCCAGAAACCTGGCCCACAGAGAAGCTGGTCCTTTCTCTCCCTCTGCCCCCTTTCCCCAGGGACCCCTAGGCTTTGGAGACTAAAGTCAAAATTAAAGCCATATGTCTAAATGGTTCATACTGTGGTTGGGTAGTGTTTTTAAAATATTAATTGACTGGTTTTTCTCAGTATTTGTCAAACCTTAACCAACTCAAGGCTTTCTCTTAAGCAGCAGCGCAAGGCAGGCCGTTCAGTTGGGTCAAGCTGTTTGGTGATTCTTTGTAAAAACCCACCCTCTTGCGCTGCTCAGGAGGGCAGTGTTGCATCCTAGGATAAACATAAATATATATCAAATGTGTTTACAAGTTATATTTATATGTATACATTCAATTCTCTGTTTACATATATATGTATAAAATAAAAATATAAATATTGTTTAAAAGGCTGTTTTACGGGGTGCCTGGAGGCTCGGTGGGTTAAAGCCTCTGCCTTCAGCTCAGGTCATGATCCCAGGGTCCTGGGATGGAGCCCCTCATTGGGCTCTCTGCTCAGCGGGGAGCCTGCTTCTCCCTCTCTCTCTGCCTGCTTCTCTGCCTACTTGTGATCTCTGTCGGTCAAATTAATAAATAAAATCTTTTAAAAAAATGCTGTTTTGCAGGGAACCTGGGTGCCTCAGTCCTTAAAGCGTCGTTTTTCCACTCAGATCATAATCTTAGGGTCTTGGGATGGAGGCCCACATTGGGCTCCCTGCTCAACAGGAAGACTTCTTCTCCCTCTCCCACTGCCCTGCTTGTATTCCTGCTCTGTCTCTCTGTCAAATAAATAATTTTTAAAAAGAAATACTTTATTAAAAAAATATATGTAAAATGCTATTTTGCCCTCTATCCTGGTAAGATTGAACACATTCCTAACAAGAGATCTTTCTTGACTCCGTGATAAAAATTTAACATTGGATTAATGAATCCTCACAACATCCGCCTCCCCAACCCTTCTCAGATGTTACAATTAAGGTTCAGTGAAGTCCAAACACTGGGCCTGAGGTAATATATCCAGTATGTGGCCTCTTGGCATAGTCTAGCAGCCCAAATTGGGGGCGAGGGTGTTTGAGTGTCGTTGGCCAGGATGAAAAAGCTGAAAGATGAAAAGAAGGGTAGTCTTGATTTTTGTCCCAAAAAAAGAAGAATTAGAAAGAAAGAGACCTGTCGCCCAAAGGAGGAGGCTCCCCACTGATCCCGGCTGGGCAGGAGTCAGAGCAGAAGGAAAACTCCCATCACCAAGGAGAATGGGCTTCTCCTTCATACAAAAGCATAGGATCCCTCTCACCTGATATGTTTCTGTCCCATAGTCATCCCCCTGTGCCTGCCCCATAATAGCATTCACAGGAAATGGCTGAGAGATACATTCAACTTGCAGAATTATAGCAAATAAAGTAATCTTTGACCCATCCTGGGAGCTTCTGATTACTGGGAGGGGCCAAGCCATCCTAGGGCAAGTGCACTCATTTCAAGAACCAGTAAAATGACTCCAAGAGTATCATAAGGGCTAGTGATCATGACTGGTCCAGAAATATTTCTGGGAGTCCCTTTTAACATCCCTCCCATCATTTCTTCTCATCTCCAAGGGAATGGTACTTAGGTATTCTGAAAGAAATATGCATGACTAGTAAACTGTGTGTGACCCCTGCCGCCTAATTCATCCCTCACCAGCCATTAACACTGATGGTTTGAAGGATGGCTACTGCCCTGGCAGGACAAGAGCTGAAGCAGAACGTATGGGGCGAGGCGGCTCTTCCCCCTGGATATAAATAATTAAACCCAGTAGCCACCCTTCCTGCCTGGCCACTGTCATTTAGGTATGGCTGATTATCCCTAAATGGGAATGAGATGGGGCGGGGGTGGGGGAGGGAAGCAGGTGACGGTCAAAAAAACTACAGTAGCTGCCACTGAGGGTCCAACCTGGCATTAGACTGAGCTCAAGTCCTGATTCCATCATATACGAGCTGTATGAACTTGGAAAACTGAGTTCAACTCTCGAAGCATCTGCTTTGCCCCCCCCTTGGAGTGAGAATAGTCAGTAGTATTGACTTCACAGGGCTTGTTAGGAGGATTAAATTAGATACTGTTCATTTAGCACAGTTCCTGGCCTATAGAAGGCACACATAAAAGTTGATTATCGTTTTTATGGACCTCCAACTTTAAGCCTTCTATAAAGAACCAAATGATATCTCTGAAAAATACCAACTGCCTACAAGGTTGTAGGGAAAGTGGTATCTATGTTGACCTGATTAGAAAAAAGTGGAAAATCTCTCTTGTTTAAGCCTTGTTGAAAATTTTCTAAACTCTGTCCACTCTTCTGCTTTAGTAATTAAAACAAACGTTGGAGAATCGTGAGTTTCTGATAATTGAGTTGCTCGTTGTAACGCAGGGCAATTCGACATTAGTGTTTATTTAAAAAATTACCGCAAATGAAGATAAATGGTGAGACGTGCACTAAATTTGATGAAAATCCTGACGTGAGTGTTTCTTCTTGGGATTCTCTCTCTCTCTTTTTTCTCCTATGATCTGAGAGCGGATTACATTCTACTTGGGTGATGGCTCAGGTCAAATGTGTGGTTTTGCAGGTGCCTAGCCTTTCACAGACAATCTTGGAAGAACCATCATTGTCTCTGTAAGAAAACGGAGGGAAAGATGTGATTTTAACACTCAGCCTACAACAGTTCAACAATCTACCAATGTGAATTTAGAAACGCTGAGCAAGTCCCCCTTCTAGTAACGAATATCTCTCCCGTTTTCTTATAATAGCTGAGTTTCTACAACTGAGCAATCTACTCTTTTGTGTAAAACAGCTTCCCAGGATTGTTTCTCCTTTAAACGCAAGTGAACTTTGGGGATGGCACTCAGATCCCTTTCTTTTACTGGACAACTGTGGAGCAGGGGTTGGGTGTGCTTCAAGAGGGAAAATATCCACAAGGGGACAGAAAAAGGACATAAATGTACAAAATCCCATTTTCCAAGAATGTAAAAAGCTAACTTCCAGGGGAGCCTGGGTAGCTCAATTGTTAAGCATCTGCTCTTTGGCTCAGGTCATGATCCCAGGGGCCTGAGAATCCAGCCCCGCATCGGGCTCCCTTCTCAGAGGAAAAACCTGCTTCTCCCTCTCCCAATGCTTCTATTCCCTATCTCATTGTGTCTCTGTCAAATAAATAAATAAAATCTTAAAAAAAATGCGAACTTCCAATATTTATTTTTTTTCCTTTGCTCTAAATATCTCAATGTTCACTTGTTGAAAGCAATTGATTGAAGCCCTGGGAAGAAGTGGTAGATTGAAGCACTCATCAGAGTTGTTTGTGCTGCTTTGCAGGGGTCTGGCTGCACTAAATTATTTCAAGAAGTATTAATTATCTAAGTCACTCAGAAGAATCCATTTACCTATTTCATTTTCTTTTTTTGAAGAGAATCTTTTTTTTTTAAGATTTTATTTCTTTGTCAGAGAGAGAGAGGGAGCAAGAGCGAGCCCAGGCAGACAGAGTGGCAGGCAGAGACTGAGGGAGAAGCAGGCTCCCTGCCGAGCAAGGAGCCTGATGTAAGACTTGATCCCAGGACGCTGGGATCATGGCCTGAGCGGAAGGCAGCTGCTTAACCAACTGAGCCATCCATGCGTCCCCCTATTTCATTTTCTGTGGTTCTTGATCCTTACCCCAAATTCTCACAGGCCTCCGCAGCTGGCACAGAGTCCACTCCCATAACTATAATCCCTGTCCCATACTCTCACCTCCATCATACATCATACATACCTGATAAAACCCCACCCTGGTAAAAACCCAACCTTCTGTCCACCCTATGTCTGCCCCTGGCAGCTGAAGGTGGTTGGTGAGAAAAGCAACAATGCTGGAAGCTTTCACATTAAATTCTTTTTTTTTTTAAGATTTTATTTATTTATTTGACAGAGAGAGATCACAGTAGGAGAGAGGAAGGGAAGAGATCACAAAAAGAGGAAGGGAAGCAGGCCCCCTGCTGAGCAGAGAGCCCAATGTGGGACTCGATCCCAGGACCCTGAGATCATGACCTGAGCCGAAGGCAGCGGCTTAACCCACTGAGCCTACCAGGCGCCCCTTTCACATTAAATTCTCAGCCACAAATCCAAGTATGTTTCTCTGACCGACAGAATCTCCATTCTTCTCATGAAATATTTTGACTATTTCACATCTTCTTTCCTCCAACCTTAAGCCAGGGCTTCTCAACACTGGCCACACTTTTGAATCACCTGGAAGACTTTAAAACACAGGAGTGCCCACCTCCAAAGGACCTGATCTAATTGGTGTAGAACCAATTAGATTAATATCCAATTAGGGTCTGGATATAAGTGTGCTTTTAAAATTCTCCCAGTGATTCTAATGTACAGCCATTTTGTTCAGAGTGAGAATTGAACACCTTCCATCAGATACAGCTGATGACCGACCATTCTGATGACTTCACTGAGAAAAGTAAATTGAGGGCACCTGGGTGGCTTCAGCTCAGATCCTGGTCTCAGGGTCTCGGGCTCTCGCATCAGGCTCTCTGCTCAGCAGGAAACCTGCTTCTCCCTCTCCCTCTGCCTGCCTCTCTGCCTACTTGTGATCTCTCTCTCTCTCTCTTTCTCTCTGTGTCAAATAAATAAATGAATAAATTATTTTAAAAAAAGAATGAAAAACAAACTGGGTGGGTGTCTAGGTGGCTAAGTGGTTAAGCGTGTGAATCTTGGCTCAGGTCATGAGCTCAGGGTTATGGAGTCAAGCCCCACGTCAGGCTCCATGCTCAGTGGGGAATCTGATTGAGATTCTCTCCCTCTCCTTCTGTCTCTTCCCCCTGCATGTGTGTGCTCCTGCTCTCTCTCTCTCTCTCTCAAATAAATCTTGAAAAGAAAAATCGGTAAGGAAAGAAGACCCACAGAATCCCACTAAGTTTACCTGGGTGGAACCCTTACTCCAATCCCTTCTGAGTGAGGACAAGCCCCTCCACTTGGGGTTTCTTCTCATTTCCCTGATCTCTGAGTATGAATGTGCTCCAGGACCCAACCTCAGACTTCTCCTCTGTCTACACTGAGTCCTTGGTGACTGTCCCTCTTCTACCATCTATCTCCTGATGACTCCACATCTCCACCTCCAGTCCAGACCTGGATTTTGAGCTTTCTTCCACTGCCTGCTTTCCAGATCTACCTAGATGAGTTAAACCCAACATGTTCAAAACCAAGCTCTTATTCTTCTCGAGCTCTGCTGGTCTTGCAATAGCTCAAACAGGAAACTGTAGAGTCATTCTTGATTCATCTCTTTCTTTCACTGCCCATGTTTAATTCTTTGGTAGAAGCTGTGGATTCTATCTTCAAAATATATTCTAAATCTGACCAGTTCTCCACATTTCAGTTACTCCCACTGTGGTCCAAAACACCGTCTTCTATGAGTTATTGTAATAGTCTCCTATCTGGTCTTCTGGATTCCATCTTTGCTCTGTTCTAGTTTATTTTCCACTCAGCAGTTAAAGCAATCCGTTTAAGACAAAAGTCAGACCTTGTTATTTCTCTGCTCTAAGATCTCCAATGGCTCCCCACTTCACTCAATACAAAATTCAGTCTTACAAAATTTAACACTCAACTTCCTTCTCAATTCATCTCCTACCTCTTCACTCAGCTGTCTCTGCCTCCGCTCACCAGCCTCCTTAGTGTTTAACAGAGTACAGCAAGTGCGTGCCTTTCTTGGGGCGTTGCACTTGTTTCCTCTTCTTAAATGTACCCGTCTTGTTCTCTGAATCCACTCAAGGATCTGCCAATGTCTTCTTATCAGAGTAATCTCCCCTAACTGCACACACAGCCAGCACCAGCACCATCACAATCAACATAGTTTCTGTCCCTCTCTACTTTTGACTTCTTATCAACAGCTGACATATTATATATTTATTTATTTACTGTCTGTTCTCTCTCTTCTATTTGAATGCATGTGCTATAAAAATGGTATTTGTAGGGGTTTTTTCCTGATTTATTCTGTGTTCAGAAGAGGATTTGATACATAATACTCAGTACATAATTGTTGAACGAATGAATGAATGAATGAATAAATCAATGGAAATATCAGGTTATCTCAATCATAAGAGAGATTTCTCTCAAGCATTTTCTATAGTATTGCCCTATTTCATCCTCTGCATCTCTGGGTTAATTAGTAGATAAAATCATCATGTAAAATCAGTTTGAGCAAGGTTGGATCCTTAAGCTTCTATGTCACCTAGGACTCCAAATGTCACGGTGTACCATGCACATTTGCCTCCAGCCTTCTCCCCCATATTTTGGTCATGGTTCAGCAGCTGTGGCATCGTTCAGCTTTCTTTTCCCCTCCCCTGTCTCAGTTCCAGGAGGTCCTCCTTGGCTTTGGGCCCCCTTCCTGTGGGTGATGAAGGCAATGTAGGGAGAAGCAGCAGCTTCCCTGACTCACCCCTGCTTTCTCCATTCATACTGATCCAGTAACGCATAGCCTGTGCAGTACAGGGCTGACCAGGTCAGTCTCTGCCACCTTAGGACCTCATTTTTGTTCCCTGCGGCAGCTTGGCCATTTGCAAAATCAGAAATTGTAAAAGTACAAACAGGAGACAATATGCCATATTTTATGGATTTTAAGATGCCCCTCCCCTCCCATTTTCTTTCACATCTCCAATGTCAGGAATTGTCTTATAGTTGGGGCTGAGCAGGTGGAAGTCCCTATAAAGTGACCACAGCTTGACCCTGTGCCATGTGGTTACTGCTCCTAGGGCACAACTGATCATCTACATCCCTTGGCATGCCAAGCCACAGGCCTTTTGAGGACCATTTAAAGAAAGAAAATAAACTGGTTATTATATGAAAATCTCAGATAAGGAAAAAAAAAAAAGAAAAAAGAAAAAGAGAAACCCTACCAGCATCAAACCAAGCAGAATGGATGACCTCAGAATACTTTTATAAGAAGTGTAGCATGCAAAACAATCTTGAGAAAGGAGAACAAAGCTGGAGGTATCAGTTTCTTGGATTTCAAGATATACTACAAAGTTATAGTAATCAAAACAGTAGGGTACTGGGAGAAAATATACGCATAAATCAACGGAAACAGGATAGAGAGCCCAGAAATAAATCCACAATTATATGGTCAATTAATCTTTGACAAAGGAGGCAAGTATATGTAACAGAAGAAAGTCTCCTCAAAAACAGTGTTGGGAAAACTGGAGAGCCATTTGCAAAAGAATGAAACTAGACCACATTCTTTTACCATACACGTAAAGAAACTCAAAATGGATCAAAGATCTAAATGTGAAGTGTGAGGTGTGCCTGTCTTGCTCAGCCTTTACAGCATGTGACTCTTATTCTTGAGGCTGTGAGTTTAGGTCCCACATTCAGTGTAAAGCTTACTTAAAAAAAAAATTAAATGAATAAATGAGAGCCCTGAAACCATAAAACTCCTAAAAGACAATAAGCAGTAATCACTTGGAGATTGGTTTTAGCAACATTATTTGTGGGTATGTCTGCTTAGGCAAGGGAAACAAGAACAAAAATAAATTATTAAGACTACAACAAAATAAAAAGCTTTTGCACAGTAAGGGAAACCCGCAACAAAACCAAAAGGGAACCTACAGAATGGGAGAAGACAGTGGTGAATGATAAATAAAATAAAGAATTAATAACCAAAATATGTAAAGAACACACACACACACACACACACACACACACCAAACCCCCAAAAAACCCAAACCCCAACATATAATCCAATTGAAAAATGGGCAGAGGACTTAATAGACATTTTTCCAAAAAATACATACAGACACCCAATAGACATGTGAAAAGATGCTCAATATCACTCATCATCAGGAAAATAAAATCAAAACCACAGGGAGATCTATCACCTTATACTTGTCAGAATGGCTAGTATTAAAAAGACAAGAAAGAACAAGTGTTGGCCAGGATGTGGAGAAAAAGGAACCTCTGTACATTTTTAGTGGGAATGTAAATTGGTGCAACAACTGTGGAAAACAGTATGGAGGTTCCTCAAAAAATTAAAAATAGATTTACCATATGCTTTAGTAATTCTAGTACTTGATATTTACCCAAAGGAAATAAAAACACTTGATTCAAAAAGATATATGCCCTCCTAGGTTTTCTGCAGCACTATTTATAATAGCCAGTATATGGAAGCAGTTCAGGTGTTTATCAGTAGATGAATGGGTAAAGATATGGTGTATATAGATATATAATGGAATATTATCCAGCTATAAAAAAGAATGAGATCTTGCTATTTGTGACAATATGGCTGGATCTAGAAGGTATTAGGTTAAGAGAAATAAGTCAGACCGAGAAAGGCAAATACCATATGATTTCACTTCCTTTTTTTTTTCTTTTTAAGATTTTATTTATTTATTTCAAAGAGAGAGAGATCACAAGTAGGCAGAGAGACAGGCAGAGAGGCAGGTGAAGCAGGGTCCCCACCGAGCAGAGAGCCCGACTCGGGGCTCGATTCCAGGAACATGGTATCATGACCTGAGCCAAAGGCAGAGGCTTTAACCCACTAAGCCACCCAGGGGCCCCTGTAATTTCACGTCTATATGGAATATAAAAAAAGAAACAAGTGAACAGACAAAAAAAAAAAACAAAACAAAAATAGACTCTTAAATACAAAGAACAAACTGGTGGTTATGGGAGGGAAGGTGGATGGGGGATGAGTGAAATAGGTGAAGGGGATTAAGAGGTACAAATTTCCTGTTATAAAATAAATAAAATAATTTCCTGTTCTCATCTGGAGATGAAAAGTACAGCATTGGGAATACAGCCAATGATATTATAATAAGTTTATATGGTGACGTGATGATATACTTACTGTGGTGATCACTGAGTAATGTATAGAATTGTCAAATTACTATGTTGTACACCTGAAACTAATTTAACATTGAATGTCAGGTATATGTCTAATAATAATTTTTTAAGTGCAGCATGACAAAAGCTCTGGGTGGCTCAGAGGAACATATTGTGAGAAAAATCTGGGCACTGAAATCTCTCAGTTAGAAAGTAAATAAAAGTAGTGAGATTCTTAATGTGAGGTTTGGAAAAACGTTAACCCAAAATTTTAACTTTTATTTTATGTATGCATTAAGGCCATATGTAATAAAAATCTGTCTAAATACTTACCAAAGAGCTTTTTGAATACATTTAAATTAAAATATTAATGAAAAGAAAACATTGTATCATAGTTTGAATGGTAGCATTTTTTGTTTCTTATTAAACTATACCAGGAAAGGAGGCCAAGACTCAATGAAATATGGCTATTATCCCCAGTTTCACAAGAGCATGAACCTCTCTGGCTTAACAAAGCCTAAGGAATCTACTACAGAAATGGGTTGTTCTTACTACCCTGGAGCCTTTTGTGCAGACTATGAACCAAAAGCTCAATATTAATTATAATTAATCTTAAAATTAATTATATTACAAAGTTGTATTATTTGGAAGATGTGTTTAAATGACTCAAAGTTAAAAGATCTCAGTATAATGCTGGTTCTATAATTATCCTCCCAGAAAACATTACTTGTAAAACTTAATGATGTAGAACCATAATCATAGCATCGAGTAGGAGGTTGCCAAGCAGATGGGAAAGCTTTTTGGTTTTTGTTTTCCAGTTGTTTTCTTCCCTTTCCTCCCCTCCTTTCACAAGGAGAATCAGCCACCTGTTTTTAAAGGCTGAAGTATTTTTACTGTTCTTGGTCGGAAACATTTGTTTAAACAAAGTAGCACTTGGTTGCTAAACCCTTGATTCTAAATGGACATAGCCATCTCATTTTTGTTGGGCCAGGGTTTGGATAACAATTTGATTTCCCAGTCTGTTTCTTTTGTGACCATATAATCCTCTTCCAGTGTTGCATGCTCTGTGAGCTACAAGCACTTGAGAGCTCAGAAGCACAAAGACTCTAAGGTTTCTTTGGGATTAGTACCATACAAATGCAGATTTGGCACAATGGAAGACTGATTCCATCCTTGTAACTGTCACTGCTCTACTTCCTGCTTCCTCTGGGTAGCAAAGCTAGCCACTGTTTTTAAAATACTTACTTTAGCTGCTGACTTTTTCATTGGCTGCCTGGAGAAGAGAAGGAGTTCTTGCCTATGTATTTCAGTGTTTTGATCCCTTTCAATTATTTTTTAAAATATATGTCATTAAATTTTACAGGAGTATTACAGAATTCCTAATTGCAGAATTTGAACTTGAGCTACGCAATCTTACTTTTCGTCTTTAATCTATGTGTCAATGACCTTTTTAAGTCTGATTACC
This sequence comes from Mustela nivalis, assembly GCF_964662115.1. NCBI lineage: Eukaryota > Metazoa > Chordata > Mammalia > Carnivora > Mustelidae > Mustela > Mustela nivalis. Next base: position 208,915 of record NW_028135912.1, read on the forward strand.
TGTATGAACTCTCTTCAGAATCTTTCCCTGGTTAACACAGTATAGAGAAGTGCTGGAAACCAGTTCTTTTCTGTGACACAATTCTTCCAACGGAGTTGAAATGCTTTGCAAACAATTTCACGTATATCAGCCAATTCATATACAAAGCAATGTCATGTGAATCCTTTCCTTTTTATATATCATCTTTCAGTGATGATCAGGAATTCATGCTGGTACAGAGACTCTGGTTTGGGAGGAGGAAACAGGGGCTTGCGAGGGGAGGGCGAGAGCAGAAGCAGCTCACCTGCTGTTAGAACGACCTTAGCTGGTGGTACCAACATCTTCACCCTTTATGCATCTGCATCCTTTATGCATGAAATAGCAATATGCCTTTCCCTTTTGTGTAATCCTTATTTAGTTAATACCCAGTAGGATTTGCAAGCCCTTCACATCTCTGTGGATTTATTTTATTTCAGAGTGCAAGTGACTTTATGGCCCAATTACCATCATTGTGACTTATTGCATTATTGTGGGAGGGAGAGAGGAGCAAGAAACGCCTGATCACGTGTATCGTCATCAATGGAATGAGTGCCACGCACTCCTGGCCAAGGCAGAGGGATGGATGAAACCTTTCTGATCTATTGTTTATCAGAACACTGAAGCCTGGGTGATTGTGCCGTACTTTAACAGACAAGTGTGTCAAATGTATGGGTGAAGATGTTGCAGTGGTGGTGTTAGAGTAATTAATATTTGGAAGGTAATGAATATTTTGATTTTAAAGATGTCAAAGGTCAAAGACGGAAGGAATGACTAAGATCGGATGTTGACCCCCTCAAATTACAGGGGTATTGAAGCGAGACTGAGTCACCACCTGACCCCAGGAATGAACCAGCGAGGAGGGCTCCTTATTAGAGCAAGGCTCCCGGAAGCCAGATAGCCCTTGTGCTTGCAAGAGCTCAAGGTACAGCCGGCTGTGGAGCACCAAAGCAGCAGCAGCCACAGCAGCCACGGGAATCGTGACCCTCAGGCCCGGCGCCTACCTGGAATTTCCGCAGCGCCTGGTTCAGAATCACCAGGGCGGACAGCTCCCCGCCGCCGCCGGCGCCGACTGCGGAAGGGGACCGAGAGCGCGGGCTTCACGCTCCGTGAGCCGGCTGGGGCGACGGGAAGACCGGCTGCGTCCCCCCCAACCCCCGCCACCCACTCGGTTCCTCCCTTCCCCCTGCGGGGCCCCGCGGGGCCTGCGGGTGGCCGTCCCGGGCCACACATCCAGCAGGCGAGGAAGCCACCGGCCGCCCTCCCCCCTACCGCCACCGCCGCCGCAGCTGCTCTCCTTGCCCCGCTCGGCCAAGGGGTGTGGGGCGTGCCCCGCGCGGGCCCCGCCCCGGCCGGCTCCCCATTGGCCGGCGGGCGGGCCGGATGTGCGAGGAGGCGGGGCCGTCTCTGGCGGCTCGCCCCCGGGAAGGTAGGCCAGGGAGCGCGGGGTGCGGAGGGAGGGCGCGTGGGGACGCAGCGGGCGCGGAGGAGACGCAGCGGCGGCGGTAGCGGCGGCACCTGGGCCCGGCCGCAGCCCCTGCCTCCCGCCCTCGCGTTCTGCGTCCCTCCGCGGCCTGCAGCCTGCGGCGCCCGAGCTCCGAGGGCGCTTCCGAGGGCGCTGGGTCCGAGGCGGCCAAGATGGCGGGCCGGCCGGGCGTGGGGCGGCAGGCGCTGTGCTGCGGGCTGCGCTGGTGGGGGGCGGCGGGCCGCGGCGCGGGCCCGGTGCCCGGCGCGTGCGGCTGGGAGGCGCTCTGGGGGGCGGGCGCGCGGGCGGCGGCCGGGGCCAGGGCCCAGGTCGGCGGGAGCGCGCGGAGGAGGGCGCCGGCGCTGCTCGAGGCGGCCCTCGCGCGCCACGAGAGCCTGCACATCTGGGACGAAGTGTTCCACGAGTCCGGCCCGGACAGCGGCGGGATCGCCTTCTACAGCACGTCCGCCGCCTCGCGCTCCACGTCCGCCGCCTTGCGCTCCTACTCCGCCGCCTCCTCGGACGCCAAACACAAGCGCCCCGGCCCCCTGCTGCCTCCCGACGCCCCCGAAGGGCAGGAGTCCGACGAGGACGAGGCCAGCGCGGGTTGGAGTGCTACGCTGCGGGACCGCCCGCCCCCGCGCTTCGTGGACACTGGCGGTAAGGCGCGGCCCGCGGGTGCGGGGGCTGCCTGGGGAGGCGTGAGCGCGGGGCTGGGAGAACTCCGGATGCTCCGCGGACCGGCTGCTTGAGGGCGGCTTTTCGGTCAGCACACAGATGGGGCCCTGGCAGCGGGGATTTGAAGTGCGAGAATCTGGTTGCGTGGTGGTGGTTGGTGGGGGCCGCTCCGACTTCTTCGCGGATGGAGAGGATGAGGCGGAGGCTCAGGTGGCACCCTGACGCTGGCAAGGACCCAAGGGGAGGGCCTTTCCTCCCTTGCTGGGAGTGTCCAACCCAGTCACACCTGTGGGGTTGTTGTTAGGGGTGCGTTTGAGTTAGGTTCCTAAAGCCCGATGCAGCTTGTGTGTGTGTGTGTGTGTGTGTGTGTGTGTTTGTCTGTTTGTTGCGGGTGGGGGGTACGTAAATCGTTTTGTGTGGATGGCCCCAGAGCAGCGTTACCCAGGTGCCAGGGGTGGGGCAGCCAGCCTTTGGAGGGAGGCCTAGTGCGAGCCGGGACGTCTTCACTGGCTCGTGTTTTCTCCAGTGAATCTGACCAACTTTGTCCATCCCTTTCAGGATCACTTGGTGAGAGCAGAGAAGAGTGAGAGGACCAGTTATCAGCGTTAAGCTGTCTTCTCTCGCTCCAGAAGGCACTTGTGTGTTCTGCTTACCGACACGGTCATGGTCAAGCCCCTGATATCTGGAGGTCGCAGGCCTGCTGGTGGTTGTGGCTGCTTGAAATCCTCCTTTACTGCCTACTTTTTGGGAAGGTAATTCTGACACGTCTCTGCTTAGCCTGCAGAAGCTCTGCGGCCTCTGCCCTCTGGGAGAGGTGGAGACCAGCCAGCAGTCCCACCTGTCCCCTGATGCTTTCTGTTCCTTGCTCGACAGCCTACTGTGGCAGGCCCTTGTTTCTGCACACCATTTTCTTGTGTTGAAGAGTGTGCAACCAGTGTTGTGGAGGACCAGGGAGTGGCCATACTGGACCCAATGCCGCTCTCCCTGTGGCTCTCCATGATTGTTGTTCAACCATAAGAGGGCAGGCCAAAGGGAACCCTGGCTGGTGCCTGGGCTAGGATCTGGACCTTGTGCCACAGCCTGCTGGTAGGCTGATTGGGTTGGCTGGACTCTCTCAGCAGGGAGTGGTCTGCAGACCTCCCACAGACAGGCTGCAGTGTGGACACCCTGAGCTACAGCTGGGCTCTAGGGTCCGAGTCAACTGTGCTGTGTTTTGGAATGGGTGAATTTAACATATTCTCATTTAGGCTTCAGTTCAGAGTTTGGGAATTTTGAAAGTCCCATCACCCTGCATAATCCTTTTAAAGCCCATACATTTCCCAGAATGTCATAAGGGTTTCCAGCCCCAGATGGCTGTTTTCCATTCAATTAGCTCTTTAAGAATTGTACGTACCCAGAGCTCTGGTTTGGCAGACTTGATGCTGTGAGTGCTGTGATCCAGTTTTTGATCTTGGAACATGAGAGACATGTCCTCTTGTTTCCCTCCCTCTCTGGGGAAAATAGGGGAATCGTGTTAGCTTAAGCCTGGTTATGACTAAGAGCCCATGAGTGTTGGTCTGAGAAGGATGAGCGCACCTAAATACATTTTCAAGCAATATTCTGTTTCTCAGTAACCTATACTTGGGAGAAATTCTGCATCAGAGCAATTTAGTCTAGCCACTGTGGCACTTAAATGGTCATGAAGTTCAGGATCATTTGTCATTTAGCATCAGGTTCAAATTCTGCTTCCTTTGGATGTGCACTGAGCTCACATCTGGACCTGAGAATCACAGGCAGGCAGGTGCTTTAACCAAAGACATTTAGTGGTTATTGGATGGTATTTATACCCAATTTTGTTTTCTGGTTTTTTGTGGAAGCTTGCTTTTAAAATCCAGCCCTAATGAAGAATTTCCTTTTCTTCTTGAAACAGTCTTTCCCTGTGGGAAATTCGGGGTGGTGGCGGAAGGGTGAGGTGGATGGTTTATTAAGCATGAGTTCAGATGGCCTGGAACAATGGGATATGATTTATGGGGCCTGGAAATAGATGCCGGGCAGAGAAAACCCTTGTGCCCCGCGGTGGGGGGAGGAGAGATGGACGGGTTTGGTAAGAGTGAGAGCTGCACCCTGGCCAGTCTGAGAGCAGAGAGGCTCAGGCTCTGAGGTTTATTAAAGTGTCAAATATAACCCCACTTTAGGAAGGCAGCTTGGGCCTGTCTTCCATCTTTGTTCCCTGGTTCACTGACAGACGTCAGCGGGCCGGTGGGGTAGGAAAGGGTGGCAAACAGGATGGTGGCATTTGGATCTGTGATCAACCCTCGAATAGGAAAATCCGTAGCAGAAATGGCTGTTGCTGCTAGAAGCAGATGAGGAAAGCAAAGGACTTAGGGAACAGGTTTCATGCCTGCCTTCTGCTGCAAAAGCGTGTGTGTGTGTGTGTGTGTGTGTGTAGATAAGTGAATGTGTATGTGTGCATAGGTGTCTTACACATAAATATGTATTGCTTGTGCGGGATTGGGCTGGTTGGGGATTTTGGTTTTGGTTTTAAATTAGAGATCACAGGTGCTGTCTAGGAGTCCCGCTGATGCTCTAGAGTCCCTGCGCCGGAGAGAGGCATCGGCACTGGGCACCCCTGAGCTTGGATCTGCATCTGGAGTGCAGTAGGGAGGCACCTGGTGCCCAGCCGAGGGGAGGAGGGCAGGGAGGCAGAGGTGTTTCTGTGGTTCAGGTTGAGACTAGTCCACGAACAGCTCTTCTAGTCTTCCAGTCTTCCCAGATTCTTCCTTCTGTTCTGTCCACACATTTAGCTTCCTGGATCAGGCGCTCCAGAAGTGCAGCCAGCAGATAGGAGTGGAGGTACCCTCTCCCTCTCCCCCTTCCCTCTCCTCCCTGGCTTCTGGTTGTGCCTGGAGATATGGGCCCCCTTGAGGTGATTTAAATACAAAGACCATGCTTGCCCTGCTGCCTCTTAAACCCTGTCTGAAGGGAGGGTCAGCTTGGAAGCTGGAGATGCGTGCTGGGACCCCAGGGTCCAGAACCTTCTCCTCATCAGTCTTACAGCTCTCCCTCTAAAATAACCCCTTCAAGCTGTCAGCCTCACCTGCCCACTGTGTAAATAACTGACACAGCAGCACAGCAGGCGGGCTCACTCCTTGGAAGCAGCACGAAATTCAGGACGCGCTGGTTTCTGGGCTTCTGCCCTTCTCATTTCCCATTCTGAGCAGTCTTGTGACTCGTTTCCTCTGAGGAGGCAAAGGAACAGGCAGATTCCCAGATGCTCAGGGGCTCCTCTGTGTTTGGCTTTGTCGGTGGTTCCTTTGCCGTGGCTGGCTACATTCTGAGCTGTTTGCTTTTTCTCTTAGAGGCTGGACATCCTAAGAGTTTTTTTTTTTTTTCTGTGTACCCTGTCAGCAACCCTCGGTAATCATTCAGCAGGGAGGTGTGACCTTGAGAAGCTGAAGACGACCGTAGGCCTTAGGAAATTAACACGGTTAAATGTTTTATCTTAGGGTTTGTTGTTGGTTTACTCGGCTTAAAGTCTTTTTTGACTGAGAAGTAAGAGGAGAAACATCTTAAAGCTAGAGTTAAATGTATATGCTTGTAATGGGTTTGTGAGCTGAGGTACCTAAGCCCTCATCATTGGTGTCCACGGTGAGCCACTGCTCCCAGCTTTAGCTCTGTATGGCATTCGGTGGCTCCGGGAGGAGCTGGGCGTCTGGGCAAGCGACAGGGTACGCCTTATGCAGTGCTCCCTAATAGTCAGCCACGTGCCCCTACCACACAGAATTCAGAGAAGGGAGCTTCCTGGAGGGAGGTGGTGTTCAGGCTGTGGGCATGACGGTGACCACAACCAGCGGGCCCCGGTCATAGTGTTTCGTTTCATAATCACGCCAAACCTTTGCGAGTACTCCGAGAGAGCTGCGATCACCTCCACTTCACAGAGAAACATGGTTTCGTCTGAGGCGATGAGATTACCTGGGGAAGTGGTAGCCTTCTCTCGAGGGAGACTTGATTAATCAGGGAAGGTTGTGCCTTTTTAGTTTTTTTTTTCTTTACAGCATCTGAAAACTTTTGCTGTCAGAAATACTTTTGTATTTTTACAGGGAATTGCTTTACAGGGTCTTTTTCTCAGGGTGTACGCAGTTCAGTGAGATCTAATGCATGTATGGATTTGGATTTGTGTAACCAATCTGCACAGTCAGATAAGAGACAGGAAATCTGCAATGTTATCTCTTTATTTAATCTGTCTCAGCCACTGTGATGAGTGTCAATAGAGCACTTCTGCAGGCAGCAGGGCTCTGAATCCATGAGGAATCTGGGAGTTGTGTGGGGTCTGGTACTCAGTTTTATTTTATTTATTTAAAGATTTTATTTATTTTATTTGACAGATAGAGATCACAAGTAGGCAGAGAGACAGGCAGAGAGAGGGACGAAAAAGCAGACTCCCTGCTGAGCAGAGAGCCCGATGCGGGGCTGGATCCCAGGACCCTGAGATCATGACCTGAGCCGAAGGCAGAGGCTTTAACCCACTGAACCACCCAGGCGCCCCTGGTACTCAGTTTTAGAGTTGAAAACTCACCTTTATTTTTAAGAAGTGTGATTGTGTATTTTTTCTTATTAATAAGTAATATATGTACATTTTAGGGGAAAATGATAAAATTTTAAGAAATCCCATAACCCCTCATGACCTTAGCTAATCATAGTTAATCATATTGAGTATATTCTTCATATATCTTAGGTGTCAGCTTGTTGGGTGACCTGCTCTTTAATTGTAATTAATATATTGTAGTCGTTTTCCATTTACATTTTTAAATGTCGATTTTAATGAGTCCGTGGTATCACACAGTTTCCTCTGGGTCCGTGTTGTTGCTGCCTCCCTCTATGTTTGTTGAATAAAGGAACTAACAGAAGACCAGATGAACCAGATGAACACACAGCTAGATTGTTAAAAATGAGGATGGAATGAGCACCAATGGAGAAATGTCTAAACGTTTTCTACATCCCAAATAGTGGAAGAGAGGTTGGACCACTCTTGAGGGAACGGATTCCCTACTAGGAAGGCAGCGAAGCAAGTCTGGGATGTGTTTTACAGGTTTTCTGTCCTGCATAGAAAACTGAACTTGGCCTCGGAGGAACTCTACAATCTTGGGCTTCTGAGGCCTCCCCACTTCCTAAGATCTAGAGACCCCCAGACAGGAGCCTATTAGAAATCTGAAGGGAAGCCAGCCTATTGTACCCTTTTATCTGTTTAACAAGTGCTTATGTGTCCTGTACTATGTGCATATCGTGTTCTAAGAACTTCGTTTTTTTTTTAAAGATTTTATTTATATATTTGAGAGAGAGAGAGAGAGGGCAGGAAGTGAAGAGGGAGGGAGAGGGACATGCAGACTCCTCGCTGAGCAAGGAGCCTGACACGGCCCTCTCCCAGGACTATGAGATCATGACCTAAGCTGAAGTCAGATGCTTACCCACTGAGCCACCCAGGTGCCTCTAAACACTTTGTAACGTGTGTGCTCCTCAAAACAATCTTGTGATGTATTGTTATCCTCATTTTTAGTATAAGGAAACTGAGTCACCGATTGGTCAAGTGATCTCAGGTGAAAGAGTTCCTTTGATTAGGGCTCGAGGAAACCCCATCCTTACGGCGTGAATGTGGAACACAGTATATCTGTTCAGATCTGCTACTTAATGGTATTTCCCTTGTGAGGGGCCCTTGAAGGCCAGTGTCATTCTCCAGATCTGTCTGACCTGCTGCCTCTCTTCCTGGTGGCGGCACCTCATTGCTCAGCACCCTTTGTCGTGAGACGGGGCCGTTGCCTGGATTCAGCGCGGTGGAAAATGAGCCCAAGGGTGGGCTCCACTCTCAGGCCTGGCCGCGGGGAGGCCCCTGGGAGCCACACGTCAGGGATGTTGGGGGCCGGCAGGTAAAACGACCTCGTATCGAAATCACCATTTGGAGAAAAGCTGCTCCTGCATCAGCCACAGCTCTCAGGGATTAAAGGCTTTTCGGCCAGAAATGAACTTCTTCCCCTGTTGGTTCTTAGTACGTTTGGTGGGGGGTGTTAGAGGAGCCGGGTTTGCAGACACAGACGCTGAAGAAAAGCGGATTCCTCCAGGGAAGTGGATTCAGAGCAGTAGGGCCCACACGGAATTGCTGCGTGGGGACTCCTGAGGGGCTACGAGGGAAGACAACCCAGAGGATAAAAATCGATTCCCTGTCTCCTTGCTGCGACATTCCCACGGTGATTTTGGGAGCGGACACGGAAGGGTGCTGGGAAGCCACGTGCATCCTGCGCTCTGGAGTTGGGTGCTGAACCGCACGTCAGTGGTTTGAGGCTGTAGACGGTTTGGAAGGGGCTAGGGGGTCAGTTTATGGCTGGAGAGGACCTGGAGCAGGAGGCCTGGGCTGTGCGTGGGCTCCCCCTGTGACTTTGCACCAAGGGGCTCCTTCCCAGGGTTCTGAAGGTCAGGAAAGATGTGCGGGGAAGCCCAGAGCTGCTGGCTCATTCTGGGGAGCTTTATCTTTCTTCCTTTAAACTCCCTCTGTCCCGTGTGGCCAAAATGCACATGATGGCTTTTGTGCTACTTAGGAGATTTTCAGACCTTTGCAGCAACCAGGAACCTTAAAGAGGGCAAACCCAGGGTACCTATATGAGGCAGGGGAAAGCAGGCGCTGTCTTTGAAGTTGGGAGTGGGAGGGCCCCAGAGCCCCCCACCCCAGGGTGCTTCTACACCCCATCCCGCTCAGTTCCTCATACTCTAATGTGAAGGACCTTTGGCTGGGACCTGGGTCAGGAGGGGAGAGAGGCCTCTGAGAGGCACCCAGTCCTTTTCTGAGATGGTGAAGAGGACACTGATAAGTCAATGAGATTCTGGTGTTTCAAAGCCACCCAAAAGTGTCTATGGCAAAGTGATTAAAAATTGAATTATTTTGGGGCTTCCTGGGTGCCTCAGTTGGTTAAGCATCTGCCTTCGTTCAGGTCATGGTCTCAGGGTCCTGGGATCGAGCCCCAAATAGGGCTTCCTGCTCAGTGGGAGAGTCTGCTTGTCCCTCTGCATATGTGCTCTGTCTCAACAAATCACAATTTTTTTTTTAATTTTAAAGATTTTTATTTTATTATTTTGGATGGAACTGGAATGGGAGGACACCTGTTTCCTTCTTTAGGAAACTGTTACAAAAAGAAGATCATTGATTGGGAGAGAAGATGATTTTCTAGGAAGAAAAAAGGTAAATAAGTGTAATTTTCTAAAAGTGGTGACAGTCTTGCTTGTAGATGTTCCTCCTGCATTTTGGGAAGTTGGAGAATCCGTAATACTTTCAATTAAAGTTTTCCTGAGAATCCCCAGCTGACTTTGGGGGTGGGGGGCATTGTCCTTTGTGCAGATTTTGAGCTTCTGTGAGTGAGCAGACCTCCACTCCAGAGTGACATAAAAAGCAATCTGCACCTCCTTCCTGATTTGTCTGTAATGAAACTTGCTTTCCTCAGGTCCCAGCATTCGAGGCAGATAAATATGTTCCCTTTCGTTGGCTCTTACTCATACTTCAGCAAGATTTCCCATGTGCTTTCCTTGGCTGGCTGGGAAACTGGACCACAATTTATGGGATCTTAGGGGACAGGCGCATAGAATTCCAGTGGGATCCCAGAACAGAAACTAATTGGAGATTAGAGACCATTGTGGTGTGAAGCTTTTCTTTGAGATCGAAAGAAGTGCATGTTATGCAAATATTAGCAAGTGTAAGTTCACACTATTGAAAATTTATAGACTCATTATGGTCACGAAGGTAGGAAGATAAGTAGATTTTGGGAAAGATGCAGGTAAATTCAGGGAGGTGGCAAATTACCCCAGGGAAAGTAGAATGGCTAAAGAGTATGGCCCACACTTTTTTTTTTTAAAGATTTTATTTATTTGCCAGAGATAGAGAGAGAGAGTACCCACAAGCAGGCAGAGAGGCAGGCAGAGGCAGCGAGAGAAGCAGGCTTTCCGCTGAGCAAGGAGCCCAATGTGGAACTCGATCCCAGGACCTTGGAATCATGACCCGAGCCGAAGGCAGCGGCTTAACCAACTGAGCCACCCAGGCGCCCCCCGGCTCCAACTTCCAATTATGGTGTATGAGATACCTTTGGTAGGAAGGAATGAAGAACAGCAACTGTCCTTGATTCTGCTTCTCAGGAAAGCATTGTGATGTGGTGCCCAGGACTTTGGAGACACACACATGCTTGGTGCCCTCCGGCTCTGCCACTAAAGCAACACCTTCCAGAGGGCAACTGCAGGCACCGGGTGGCGTCACACAGGCTCAGACCCGGGAGGCACTCAGCCATGTACCCCTTCCACCATCCTGCTGTTGTTAAAAAAATTACCTATATATATAAAAAAAAAAAAGGACCAGAATAGTGGGAATGAATGAAAGATAAAAGTTTCCTATGTAGTAGTGGTAGTTCTCTTGTAGTACTTTTTCTCTCTCTCTTTCTCTCTCTCTTTTTTTTTTTTTCTTTCTTGGTTTGTTTTCTGGGGAAGGGGCCTGCCATGTGGGTTTTCAGTCAATGATGTTCCCTGACTTAAGACCTACCGCCCCCCTCAAGGGGGTGGGCTCTGAGGAAACTTTTTTTTTTTTCAGGCTTTTGTTCTCTGGCGGTTTTTTGGTTTTTTGTTTGTTCACGTTTTTTTTCTCACTTTGACCGCTTTTGATGGTTTTTGTAGTTTTAGAGGAAAACAAACCGCACCCTGATCTCCCTCTCAGAGAGAAGCCTCAGTCTGGCTGCAGAGCCCAAATAAGTTCCCCCTTGGCCGCTGGCAGAGCAGGTTCCAAGTCGCTGTCCCTGGGGATGGAGGATCTTTTGCTTGTACCCAAAAGCACGGCAGCAGCAGCTTTGGGCACCTCTAGACCGCTAGAGAGGTTCCAAGCAGCAATCGCACACTGAGATTTTCCCGCTGGCCCGGGCTGGGAGTGCCCGGTCTTTCTGGGTCTAAGAGCGCCCACCTTACATGCACCAATTTCAGGGAAGGCAGAGGTTCGCGCGCGGATCTCAGGCTCTGAGAATGAGGCACAGGTCCGAGAGCACCAGGCTGGGCCTTCGCGCACCTCTCTGGGGCGAGAGTTTGATGCAGGCTCTGAAACAAGGGCGTTTATCAAAGGGCACCGGCTGGGCCTTTATACCTCTTTCAGGGGAGTATCTCAGGCTCTATAGCAGGACTCTTGCATTCTGCCGCCTGGTGTGGCTCCCATTCCCTCACAGGAAGCGGACCCCATGCATTCTCCTTGCACTGGCAGCTTAGGGACCAAGAGCTGGTTTCTCTGCCGCACTCTCTCTGACTCAGTGCCAAGGGAGGCTGTCCTGGGACCAGGGACTTAAGCCCTTGTCCCTAGCCGCCCCGATTCCCACAATTTCCCCAGAGATGCTTTGCTCTTTTGGAGTGCTTTCAACCAGTCTCCGAGTTAATGCTGGTCCCCAGACGCAGGGCACTCTCGCTTGTATTGGGGTATTACTTTCCAACTGTTTGCCTCTGGTAGCTCCCTCCCCCTTTTGTTTATCTTCTGATATCAGTTCACAGTTCCCACTCCGCTTTACCTGCCCACTGGCTTCTTCTCCCCCTGTAGAGATCCACACATGTATAATTTTGATCTCAGGCTGATTTCATGGGTGATTGGAGTTCATGGGTGATTGGTAGGTAATCAGCTCATTTTGGGGTACAAGTTGAAAAGACGCCTTCTAATTCCGCGCCATTTTGTCCCCCCTCTTAACTTTTTTTTTTTTATTTTATTTGACAGCACAAGTAGAGGGAGAGGATGAAAGAGAAGCAGGATCTGCACTGAGCAGGGAGCCAGATGCAGGGCTGGATCCCAGGACCCTGGACAGATGCTGCACTGAGGGAGCCACCCAGACACCCTTTTAGACCTAGGATGCAGGTAGGAGAAGCAAGCCAGGGGTTTCTTGGCCCAACACTAATGACCATGGCTCAGACAAATCCATCTTCCACTTCAGGCTTCCAGATACTCTGCGAAGGAGACATTCCCCTTCCTGTCCCTGAATGCTCTGCCAGTTCAAGGCAGATCCATGTTTCTGAGGGTTCCTCTTTGGTCATTCTGTCAGGGACAGCCAAGAGGGCTCCAAGCCTGTGTGGACCCCAGGCCTGGGGATCCCAGCCCTGAACTCTTTGCTCTGCCCTTGATGACCTCAGAATAGATCAATTCAGCAACTGTCAATCCATGCCAGGCCAGGGAACAAACACAGCAGTACACAAGATCAACTCGCCTTGGTCCCAGGAGCCTGGATTCCCCAAGGAGGGCTTCACCTGGTCTCTGAAGGGGATTCCAGGGGTTCCAAGATGGCCATGGGTGGAGGCCACCAGGTAGAGAGGCCCCTGGAGAGTGTCCACTGGCACTGAGCAGACGGAAGATCCCCTCAGGCCTTCCCTCGTGGCTCCACTGTGCCCTGGGGAGAGAAAAGGGCCAGCCACACCGCACCAGGGCCGCAGCTCGGCCACCCAGGAGCAGCAGCGGGCCTAGCCTGGAGCTCAAGCAGAAGCAGGGAGCGGCAGGGAAGCCAGGACTGGGCAGGGCCTGGGGTCCTGGAGTCAGCAGAAGAGCAGCGGGAAACAGCAGGGGGCGCAGCCAGCCCCCTCACTGGACAGGACAGAACAGGAGGCTGGGCGAGGGCGCGCGGGCCTGCAGAGAGGCCTGCACTGCTGTTTGCCGCCCCCCACCTGCCACAGCTCGCCCGCACCTGCCTGCCCCGCCCACCGCCTTCTGTGGGCCCAGCAAACTCACTGCACAAGTAGCGCCTCCCGGGAAGGCAGGGGTTCTGGGCTGGCTGGGCAAGGCGCAGGGGAGTGCAAAGGTGCCTCGCTGACTCAGGTACTGAGGGGCTGGGGAGGGGTAGGGGCGCTAGGCAGAGAGGGAGACTGGGGCCCTGCTGCCCGCTGCCACCTGCTGCTTCGTCCAAGGGAGCGGGAGGGGGGCCTGGCGGACAGGCTCCTGGCGGCCTGGTGCTCCTACGCCCCATAGCCCTTGCCCCACAGCCCTCGCTCCACTTCTCGGTATCCAGGGAACCCGTGGGGCCCTACTGACATCAAGGGGCCCAGCACCACTGGGCTCGTCTGGACCCCGGAGAGACGCCTGTGCTGACAGGCTTCTTTTCCAGAACTTGATGGAAAATTTTGTCCTTCAGAATCGCCGGGCTCCCCAGCCTGAGAGGCGCTGGCTCAGCCCGCGCAGCCTGGGCCCCACTGGGCCCCCTCCACCTCAAGTGCCTTTTACCCAGGAGCCCCAGGATACCATTTTTTTCTGGCCCATGGACCCCTTTCCCCCACCCACACCCCCACACCTCTACTTTGGGCCTGCAACCACCCTGGGATCACTTCCATCTCCGGCCCCCTACCCCTTGTTGGTGGTCCTTGTCCACCTCCAGGCCTGACCCCTGGCCCCTCTCACCTCTGGAGTTACTGAAACCCTTCCACTTGGGGGCCACTGGCATCTGTGATCCCAGACTCCCGGGACTCCCCTCCACCTTGGAGCTCCCTACCCTGTTTCCTCTAGGAACTGCTGTGCCTAGAGCACCGAAACCCCACATTCTCAAGCCAGCTGTCTTTGGGCCAAGGACTCAGGTATCCTCAGGGACCCTCCTTTCCAGGGCACATACTCCTCTCTGTGCAGGAGAGACCAGAGAGAGCAGGCTTGGGGATCCTTCACTCCAGCTGGATGGAGGGGCAGAAGCTGGGGTGTGTGTGAGGGGGTGCTGACAGGTGGCCTCCCTGGGTAAGGAGCTTCCAGGAGGAAACTTCAGAGTGAGGCTATGATGTGGAAGCCTCAGGAAGCACTGGCTGCACAGACTCCAGGCTCCTGGCTTGGGCAGTGGGCATTTAGTGGCCAGAGCCCTACAGGACCAACCCTGTCCAAACCCACCCCACCATGGCCGGCTTTTTTGTCTTTAATTTGCACAGCAACCTTTTCTCCAGTATGAAATTGAAAGCTTTGCTTTGGAAAGTTTTGTGTCCAGGAGGCTCCTGGGCATCCACTTACTTTATTTCCGGAGGCTAGTTGAGGAGGGTGGAGTCTTTGGGACCTTAACAGCAGGTCTCCTGATCCTTCCTGACTTCCTTTTTTTTTTTTTTTTTTTTTGATTTATTTATTTGAGAGAGAGAGATAAAGAGCACACCACAGAACACATGCAGGCACAGGTGAATGGGCCAGGTGAATGGACCTGTGCCAAAACAAAGAGTCAGATGCTCAAACAGCTGCAACCACCACCCCCCGTCCACCTTTTACAGATGGGTTACATCTACACACTGTTAGGCGCTTTGCCTGGACCCGGCTAGTCTTACAGCAGTCCTAGGACACTGTCTCTTGCCCAGTGTCTCTTGTCAGTACCAACCCATGCCTCAAGTGTGGGAATGACTTCTTCCTGACTCCTTTTTTTTTTTTTAAGATTTTTTATTTTATTTTATTTATTTGACAGAGAGAGATCACAAGTAGGCAGAGAGGCAGGCGGAGAGAGAGAGAGGAGGAAGCAGGCTCGCTGCTGAGCAGAGAGCCTGATGCGGGACTCGATCCCAGGACCCTGAGATCATGACCTGAGCCGAAGGCAGCGGCTTAACCCACTGAGCCACCCAGGCGCCCTTCCTGACTCCTTCTTAACTCCCTGTCCAGCCTGGGTTGCCCACCCCCCTCTAGGCTGTCCTAGTTGTATATATTGGATCTCTGTAGCTAGTGGGCACCATCAGATCCTCACCTGTCGTGGCCGGCGCAACAAATCAACCAGGAACATGAGGGTAAGAGGATGAAGAAAAGAACTCGAGAAGCAGAGAGATGGGGGACAGGAGGAGCACTGAGGAGGATGTCCAACAGTGCTAAGTTTATTCAAAGCCTTAAGGCCATATATATAGTGACATTACATCTGTGTTTAGTTAAGCAACTATGGTTCCTCATGACGCCAAATGGCTGATGCCAGTACAAATACAGCAAACCTGAAAGTAAATTATGGGTTGTACTAAGGCAGCAAGGACCAGCAACGAACTTTTTAGCCCAACCGAATTGTTCTCATTTGTTTAGTAAGCGTGTGGGAAGTCACGTAGGCGAGCGCACAACACATAGCACAGACTCTTGCCCAGTGCTACTGAACTTTTCCCGTCCTAAACCTTTTGTTAGGTTATTTGGACTTTAAAGGAGGCACAAGTCAGGGTCTGGTTTGGTTCTCGTCTCAAGCCTTATTGCGGCCTCCCACACTCACCGAAATGAGAACATGGCTCAGGGTTATGGAGTGAATATACCCTTTAGGAAACATTAAAGGACATAGCATAACTGGTCCGGGGTCACCCAGCCTGTGAGAGGCATGGGTGAGATTCAGACTGCACTGGGTGCCACAGCCATTTTCAGCTCACCTTAGTGTCCAACCTGGTCCCAGAAGGTTCCTGCTCAGGACTTTGCTTTGTGCTGAGCTGGGCTTGCTTCCTGCCTTTGAAGCCATTTTCACAGTGTATCCCCAGCCCACCCTCTCACATTGAGCATCAGTGCTGCCTTGGCTGGCCTCTGTTGATCGTGCCATTCCTCTCAATCCCTCTGTCACTCCTCCGGCCCACTGTCCTACTGCCCTCTGTCCGGTGGGCCAAGTTCTGAGTTTCTTACCTGCACTTCCTCTTAACTGTGCTCTGTTGAAATCCTCTCTAACAGGGAAGACCTGCTTATCAGAGCAGCTTGATTTGGAATCCATCTCCCCTGGAGGTCAGAGCTTCTGACCATCATGTCCCCAGCCTCAGCACTGGGGATGCCTGCCCAGCCTATTCTGGGTGCTCGTGGAGCTCTGGGATCTTGGAGAAGATTTGCCATGAAAATAAGCATTTATACATAACACGGAAGAGAAGATTTGAGGAAATTGAGTGAGTGTCATCTGGTAATGTTTGTGTTAGGATGGTTCTGAAATTTCTGGGCCCTGAGTTACCAAGAACCCTAGGTTGCCCAGCTGGAAGGACCTCAGATAGATCAGCTGGGCTCCTCACCTCATTTGACAGATGGGAAGTTGAGGCCCAGAGCTTAGTGCCACAGAGCAGGAGTGAGGAGAGATGTTAGTGACAGGAAGAAATCATAGGGTAAGCACAAAGTGGCTGAGCCTGGGCTTTGTTTATGCAAATGAGTTGCTAAAACAGTGGGCCTGAGGCTGCTGACTCTATCTAGTGGCCAGCAAGAAGTAACACTAGCCCACACCTTCTGACGTTTAACTCATGCCAGGAATGATTCTCAATGTTTTATTTGTGGGCACCTGGGTGGCTCAGTTGTTCAGCTGAGGTTATGCTCCCAGGGTGCAGGGATCTAATCCTCACCAGGCTTCCTGCTCAGTGGGAAGCCTGCTTCTCCCTTTCACACTCCCCCTGTGTGTGTTCCCTCTCACCCTGTCTCTCTCTCTCTGTCAAATAAATAATAAAATCTTAAAACAAGAACAACAACACCAAAATGCTTTATTTGCCTTAGGAGATAGGGTCTGTTATGGCTACCATTTTAATGCATGGAAATATGGGCACAGGGGAGCTAAAGGAGTCCAAGGTCACACAGCTTGCAAGTGGAGGAGCCAAGATTTGAACCCTGGGCAGCCTGCCTCCAGAAACTGTATTATTTTTTCCCCTTGTGTATGTCATTTTTATAAACCTTTCCCTGAATTCTAACAGAGATGTGTAAACATTGTTAAGCATGCAGTTTATTGATCATCACAAAGCTTAGGTTCTGAAGCATTGCAACAAGCTGGGGTGGGCTATGATGTCAGAACTGGTTGGAATCCAGTTTCTGGTGCTGCATGATCTTAGGTGACTTACTCAGCCTCAGTTTCTGCACTGAGTTTGGCAGCCTTGTGATGAGTAGAGCGTGTGACAGTGCCTAGCGGGTTTGGTGCCTGGCGAGTGTTTAATAAATGGTTTTCTCTTCTTAATCATGAAAATTCTAAGTTGTGTTGGTTTTGTTAAGCAGTCCGAATACCTTCCTCATCGGTCAGTTGCCGGTCAGTTGCCGGTCAGTCGCCTTGTAGGTACTTGTGATGAGTCACTTTGGTAAGTCACTATATATAGCTGAAACATTTGGGGGTAGTTGGGGGACACCCCCCCCGCCCCCACTGCCCCTGCATTGAAAGTCTGTAATTTAAAATGTTCCACCTGTGCCTTTTTTTTTTTTTTAAACATAACCACTTTGGGACAGTGAAAGTTATATGTCTTCTCCTTAGGGTTGTGACGGAGCCTTTGGGGACCTGCAACAGCTTACTTCCAGTTTCTGTCTGGCATACTGATGGGCCAGAACTTATTTTAACAACATTCCATCACATTCCAGGCACCTGGAAGGAGGAATATGTTGAACTTCTCGGAAATTATTTTTTGGAACTGTTTTTATCCTGAGGAATAACCCATTTAAAAATTGAATGACCTTTATGGTTGACTTTTCCACTCTACATAATGCAAACTGAAAAACTCGTTGTTTTCAGCTGCTTCTGCAGCAGTGGGAAGAGCAAGCCTGTGGGAGTCCTCCCCCGGTTGGCCCCAGCACAGAGCTGCATCATTCTACACACCCCTCATGCCTTGTCTCCTTGTCTGTGAGGTGGTAATGATGGTGCAGGGAGCTCCAGGGGTTGTCGTGAAGGTTACAGAGATGGGGGGTGTAAACTTTGAACAGTGTGCCCCACATAAAATGCAGATCTGGTGAGCAGAGGCAGCTGCTCACATTAATTGTTGATGCCAAGGCACTGCAGTTCCACAACAGCCTATGCCTTTCTTTCCTGGGTCCTTTTTGTCTCAGCCACCACCTTAGAGAAAGTGACTCAGCAAGGCTGGTGCTTGTGGAGCCCTCTACAAATCCAGCTAATTCACATGGGCGATGCCCTGGAGATAAGGGGCTTTTCCTGGGTGGTAGGACCCCATTTCAGAGGCTTAACTAGCCGCTTTCTCCTAACTGGTCCTGTCCTCCAGGGTCAAGTTGAAGGCCTGCCAGGAGACTGGTGGTCTCACCAGAGTTTTCCACTGGAAGCATGAAGGACCCCATGGGGCCTCGTGCAGAATGACATGGGTGTTGGGGGGAGAACAGAGGAGACATCGCCTGTACCATCATGGGCAGGTCACTATATCTGGCTCACGCCGGCTTTCTTCCCATCTGGGAAATGGCAGAAGACCATGCTTTTTCACAGGAGGGATGAGGGTTTAGGGAGGTATTTGATGACTGTGTTGGGGCTGCATGAGTAACAGAGTTGACGGAGGGGCCTTGGAGTCACAGACTTGGGTTCAGGCCCCTGCTGCTGCCACATAAAAGTAGATCGCTTGGGTAAGCCACGGACCTCAGTGTCCTCCTCTGCACTGCGGATAATACCTAGCATGTAGGTCTGTGACGGGTACAAAATAGAAGGCCATATTAGGAGCTTAGAGCAGAGCCTGGTACTCACTAGATTGTAGTTTTATGGAGATACTCTGGCATCACTGGTGTTGTAGACCTGGTCCTACCCTCTGGAAACTTTGGCTGTGTGACAGATGGCTTATGAGGCCGTGGCTGACAGAAAGAAGCGGTGTCTGTCTTTTCTTAAGATTAAGGGTACAGAGGGGTGCCTGGTGGCTCCGTCGTTGAGGCATCCAACTCTTGGTTTCAGCTAAGGTCATGATCTCAGGGTGGTGGGATTGAGCCCTGAGGTGTGCTCTGCTCTCAGTGTAGAATCTGCTGGAGGTTCTATCTCCCTGTATTTGTGTGTGTGTGCTCTCTCTGTATCTCTCTCTCTCTGTCTATCTCTCCCTAAAATAAATGAAGCTGTAAAAATAAATAAATACATACATGCATAAGTTAATTAATTATGGGTACAGAAATCAGTGATGGAGCTGGGCTGATGGGACGCTTGGCAGCAAAGACAGGTGCACCCTGCTTGAAGGCTCGGGGGTAGCTGCGGTGTCACCAGTGGTGATGGGGGTGTGAGGAAGTTGCCTCGTGCAGCATCCAGAGAGGAACTTAGATGGGGGGGGGGGGTTCCAGGGAGTAAATGCCCATGGGTAGGAAGCATCTTCAGATGAATGTCAGAGGGTGTCCTCATGGAAGGGGAGGCACCCTTTCTCCCTGAAGCTGCCCACGAGTGGAGGTGTGCCTGCTGGGGACATAACTAAATCATTGGGGTTTAGCCTCCTAAGCTGTTAATTTATGAAGATGTGGCCAAGACCTTGTCTCACTGCTTTTTAAAGAGAAGTAAATTAAACTGTTGTTTGGGATGGTGTTGTCTTCCAAAGGCTCATTCAGAGTCAGTGGCAGAGCTGCTGTGGGCTTTCCAACTTGTCTTGAAAGCCTGGTCCAGGCAAGGGTGAGGGATATTCCCATCTCTTGGGGTCTCTTGCCCTCTCTGTTTATGGCAGAACGTGGTTTTGTGACTGGTAAATAAACAGGCATCCTGTGCAGATCCTTCAGCTCTTCGTGTGGCTGCAGTAGAGGAAATTCCCATTCACTGGGCGCAGACTGTGGCTGGACGGGCGGTGTGGCGGGGCTCTCACTGAGCATTCTCCTTTCACGTAATCCCCGACCAGATATGAATTTTGTGGTGTTGCCACTTTCCTGCTGGCCAGGAGGGAAGTTGAGGCCCAGGAAAGTTACACTTTCTCGCTGTGGTAAGCGGCAGAGCCATGTCAGCCGGTCCAGGCCCTGGCTTTCAGGTCTGTTTGCTGTGAGCATTTCCTCTTGTGTTTCCAGCTTTTGGCCTGTTTGACCTATCAAACTACTGATGGTGTATTGATAATTCTAATACTCTCGACATTGTGAAAGATTAGCTCTTCACTTTGTGCTAGAAATGTTTCTTGCTGTATTTCTCTTTTAATTAAAAAAAAAAGTCAAAGTCCCACGTTTCTGCCCATTTGAATCTCCCTGAGTCTCCCTGTTGTGAAGTGGTTGGGTTTGGGGATTTCTAGGGCAGGGGCCTAGTTGGTGGTGGCTTTGCCTGGAGGAGCCCATGGCTCAGGACTTAGAGTGAGGACTGGAGCAGTGTGAACTGTGGCCTGAAAATGTGTTCATGTGTGCTGAGGTGGTGCCCAGATTCTTTTGGAGGATGAACTGAGGTTTTGATCAGTAGGTTAGAGAAACACTTTATGGAATAACACTGATAATTTTGTTTTTGTATTCAATCCTAATTTTGTGTTTTCGTTTTCATGTAGTGCAGTGTGCTCTATGTTCTAAGAAAAAATTGGCAATCAATTCATACAGTATCATGATTTAATAATCCTTCCTCACTCACCGGGTCATATTTCCGGTTTTTATATGTAGTTTTTATATCTGTAGTTCTGTTTCTGAATTCTGCATTTTGATTCATTCCTTCATTTTTAAATTTCTTATTTTAAAGATTTTATTTATTTGAGAGAGAGAGAGAATGAGCTAGGAGCGGGGGCAGAGGGAGAAGGAAAGGGAGACTCCTCACTGAGCATGGAGCCTGATGTGGGTCTCAGATCCCAGGTCTCTGAGATCAGGACCTGACCCAAAGGCAGATGCTTAACAGACTGAGCTACCCAGGTGCAGCCACATTCCTTCATATTTTTATTTTTACTCCAGTGCTGCACTGTTTGGCTGGTTGCTTCAGTTTCTGGGAGGGAGGGAGATGACCCCCTCCCCTGTTCTTCTAACAAGTTTGCTTTTGCTGCGTTGACTGGAGAAGGGCCAGGCTTCCTGAAGATGAGTAGGATGATTCAGTGACACCCAAAAGGCAGTGGCTATCATTGTTCCCACTGTGCTTCAACAACTTCACCCACTGACTCTTTGATGATGGCAGCCACCAGCAAATCTTCTGCAGAGGACTGCTGCCTTGGGATGCTTTTCTTGTGGTGCTGGACTTCATTCCCCCTGGCAGCCAGTACAGCTAGGATTAGAACCTAGGAAAAGTCCCATTAGAACCCAAGAAAGTGGGGTGCCTGGGTGGCTTAATCGATTGTCTGCCTTTGGCTCAGTTCATGGTCTTAGGGTCCTGAGATCAAACCCTGCACTAGTGTCCGTGCTGGCTGTGGAACCTACTTAAAATCAAACAAACAGAAATCAGCCCAAGAAAGTACCATCCTTTGTGTTGTTCTATACTGTGGATCAGATTTTATTTTTCTTTTCTTTTTTTTTCTTTCTTCTTTCTTTTTAAAGATTATTTATTTGTCAGTGAGAGAGCACAAGCAGGGGGAGCAACAGGCAGAGGGAGAGGCAGGCTTCTGGTTGGGTAAGGGGTCTGATGTCGGACTTGATCCCAGGACCCTGTGATCATGACCTGAGTCATGTTAGGCTGCTGCCTAATAGACTGAGCCAACCAGGCATCCCCCAGGATCAGACTTCAATAACCCTACCAGATTTCTTTAGCTTTGACATTTTAAAGGACAATGAAAGCTAGCTAATCCTACACCAGGATTCTGCATCTGCTGGGGCTGTGCTGTCCGGGCCTATGTGCCTCCTGTTCTTCTAACCCCATCAATTCCACCCATGTTTTAGCCAGAGAACTGTAGGCAGGTGTGGGTGTGTCACTGAAAGCTTTGACTCATCATTCATATCTTTATTGTAAGCTTATAATCTTTATTTTTTTCTTTTTGGGGGGTAAGATTTTATTGATTTGTTTATGAGAATGAATGGGGAGCAGAGGCAGAGGGAGAAGCAGACTCCCTGCTGAGCAGGAAGTCTGACATAGGGCAAGATCCCAGGATTATTTATGACCTGAGCCCAATGCAGATGCTTAACCGACTGAGCCACCCAGGCGCCTCTTTATTTTTCCTTTATTGATTATCTGCCTTTCTGAGGCAGCGTTCTACCTGGGTTTTCATAACTCCACACTAAGGTATTCTTCCACTAGTGTGGCCTGTTTTGAGGCTATGCTGCTAAATGATGCTATGATCTTGGACTCTTTTTTTTTTTTTTTAACCTCTCTGAGCCTTGGTTTCCTCTGTGCTAATGTGGATAATATACCCTCTCTTGCAGATGTGTGGAGGGCCATGGCTGACTTGGATGCAGTTGGAGTCATCTCACGGCACATGGAATACACAATTTATCTTGCTTCCTGTCTCGCTAACGACATCTTGGTTTTCATGCTGTCTTAGAACAAGTAGAACTTGACTTACATGTAAGTTGTGAATTCACGTACTTTTGACAGAGGTGTTATTTTAGTTTAGTTTAGTTTAGTTTAAAGCAGGCTCCACACCCAGTGCAGAGCCCAGTGTGGAACTCAAACTCACCACCGTGAGATCAAGATCCGAGCTGAGATCAAGAGTTGGCCGCTCAGCCATCCTAGTCACCCAGGAATCCCTTCTGTTTATCATTTTTCAAAAAATGTGACAAGTAACACTTTCTCTGCTTGGACCTGTCCTCACACCTGCTATGCTGGTCTGGGGGTCAGACGTGTAGCTGGTGTGGTGCTGGTGATGTTGAGCAAGACAGTTGTTAAGTCTTTTTACCCTAATTGCTGTTGTCCTATTATTTCCTTTTTTTTTTTAAAGATTTTATTTTATATCGTGGTGATATATGCTAAAACTGTTGCTTCTGGTCCTGCCTTAAAACTTGAATATGTAGGGCATTTTTTAAGGATTCATCCCTGGAGATACAGTATTTGTTTTTCTCTGTCTGACTTATTTTGCTTAGGACAATACCCTCTAGGTACATCCATACTGTTGTAAATATCAGGATCTCATCCTTTTTGATGGCTGAGTAATATACCATTGTGTGTATGTACCACTTTGTCTTCTGTTGCTGGACACTTGGGCTGCTTCCATATCTCGGCTATGGAAAAAAAAATGCTGCAGTAGGCTTAGGGGTGCCTCTGTGCTTTCAGAATGTTGAGTCTGATGTGTCAACTGCCACAACAGTCATGGCAACTCAGGAAGGGAGCCAGGTGCAGGAGGTAAGAGGAGGAGTGCAGCTTTAGGCAATCTGAGTTGAGGTGTCTGTTGGACGTGCAGGTGTAGGTTCTGGTTGGACAGTCAAAATGTAGGAATGGGTGCTTGGGGGAAGAGAGATGCAATCATGCTGTTGCCAAGGGATATATTCCTTGTAGAGAGAGTGACAGTTAAGGATTTAGGGTAATTCCTTCTTTTCTTGGGCAGATAAAGGGGAAGAATAAAGGAGTAGTGGATGGAAGGGGAGGGACATGGCTTTGATGCCAGGAAGGCATTTTTGCACAGATGTCTAGAGAAGAGAGATTTCAAGGAATGAAATGTCAGCAATGTTCGATAATGTGAAAAGTTGCAAAGCAGCTTGATTAGGGGGTGGGGGTAGATCAAGGAGGTTGTCACTGAGTACTGAAAGAAAATGGGAGGTGAGTAGTGGAGTCCTAAGCCAGACATAGAGATAGAGTGCCTGGGCGTGAGACCATGGAGGTCACACACAAGAATAGCCTTTTAGAAAGTTTGATGGTAAAGACACAGACGATCATAACTCCAGACATAGCTTGGACAAGGGTGGGTTTTACAGGCTGTGTTTACCTATTTGCAGGTTGACTGAAGGGAGATGACAGATGGTGCATGCTGCTGGATGTTATGGGTTGAGATGGGATCAGGTATACAGAAAAGCACACAGAGAGGAGTGTATGGATGCCCTGACTGCTTCTGTAGAACACAAGGCCAACATTAGGCATGGAGGGAATGGAACGTGGCTCAAGGAGATGTGCAGTCTCAGATACAGACCACATGGCTCAGAGTCTTACAGGGCTCTCCTTGCCTCCGCGTGGCCCTTCTCACAGGGTTTAAGTTTTGAAAAGTCCTTTTGTTTCTCTGGGTTTGGGGTGTGACTGGAGAGACATAGCAGAGAGCAAGGGCTGAGGAAAGACCAAGAGGGCAGGAACTCACAGAGGGGAGTCTACTACCCTCTCTGCCTTTTCTGGTATGGGCTCTCTCCTGATCTGGATGGACGGATGACCTGCCATTACTTCTTTTAAAAATGCATTTGGCTTTACCCTGCCAGAAAGCAACACATGTTTATTGAAGAATAGTGGGAAACCCCAGAGAAACTGAAGGAAGAAAATAAGCACTCAGCTGAAGACAACCATTCAAAAGTTCTGGCACCTTTTCCTCCCAACTTTCACTGAAGTTGAACAGATAAATGTATATATATGAAGTGATTTCTGGGAAAGACCAAAAAAAAAAAAAAAAAAGATACCAACAACAAGAAAACAAAAAAGAGAACAAAGCAGAAGAAAACGGTGTTCATTTTCTTCCTGAGGCTGCCCTTCCTCGATACTGCTACTTGGTTTTACTACCTGCTTTTCTCCCTGGGCTTTCTTGACAAAACATGGTTCCACTACTTTTACCTTCTTCAAAGTGTTTGACAGAGTCGTTTGCTTTCAACATGGAGTTTGAGCAAAATGGACTATTGTTTTAAAATATTCTATCATGTGTGCTGTAATATCTCATCCTGGACATGATACAAATGCTATGATAAAAAGAAGAGATGCTTTTAAAGTGATCACCAGAGTTGTGAAATTCATTGGCATGATCCTTCTTTTTTTTTTAAAAAAGATTTTATTTATTTATTTGACAGACAGAGATCACAAGTAGGCAGAGAGGCAGGCAGAGAGAGGAGAAAGCAGGCTCCCTGCAGAGCAGAAAGCCCAATGCGGGGCTCGATCCCAGGACCCTGGGATCATGACCTGAGCTGAGGGCAGAGGCTTAACCCACTGAACCACCCAAGCGCCCCGACATGATCCTTCTTTTGAGGGTCATAATTTGTTTAATTTTTTTCTGCTCCAGCTTAACCTTCGCAGTCTTCAGTTGTTATGTGCATTAGACACAGTATTAGCAGTAGTGGCAGTAAAAATACTCCTGTCACCCTTTACAGGTACCATTTTACTAGAATCTCCTTACCACTGTAGCAGCTTTAAACCCTGTTTCCACCCTGTTCATTCCTTTAAATGCCTTTTCCTTAAAACCTTTTCTTAGTTTTTGGTGTTCTATAGCTTTACCACAAAATGTTTAATTGAAGATTTCTAATCTTGCTTGGTATCTGTGCATTTCCTGTATTTCTGGATTTATCATTTCTGTAATATCCTCAGCTGTTTTCTTCTGAAATTTTGACTCTGTCCTTCTGCTGTACTTCCCAGGATTCTTATTTAAACCTCCCGTCTGTTGTTCGTATCTCTCAAGCTGGCATTCATCCTCTTCTCCTGCCTCCTTGTGTTGCATTCTGGGGAATGTCTTCACTTCTTGGTGCAGTGTTGTGAAGTCCTTCATTCGGGGCTCATCTACTGCCCCACCATTCTGGTATTTTTTCTGTTGTGTTTTATGTCTCAGTGATTTTTGGTCCCTGTTTAACTTCCTTCAGTTCCATGTTCACACTTGGCCTGTTGCTTTTGATAGGCTCTTGATCCTTCTTTATTTTTAAACCTCTTTTGTGTTCTTAAACAATTAACATGTAATATTTTCTATTCTGTATCTGATCATTCCAGTGTCTAAAGTCTTCATTTTCCCTCAGTCTTCTGTCTCTCACAGTGGCCTCATTTCTTGCATGCTCTGTGAAGGGATTTTGAGACCAGATTTATTGGAACATAGATGTAATCTCTTTTAATTCTGTTTTTTGGTGTTTTTTTTTGTTTGTTTGTTTGTTTGTTTGTCTGTCTGTTTTTTCCTGGAGGGTTTGTCTTTCCTTTGCCAGGAGGCTGGGAGTGTTCTTGGTTGGGATCACTTTGGTTCCATTTGAGGGTCCTGGTTTATTAAGGAAATCTCAGGTTCAGTTCCCCCAACTTACCGTGTGGTGGGAACGGGGTCTGGAGGGCACAGGCCTGTAGAGATCCTGCAGTGAAAATGGCATTTGTTCTCTGGCACCCTGATTTGTTTCTCTTGAGCTTGTTGCTTACAGATCAGGTTTTGGCTCACTTGTTTCTGCCACCTCCCTCTTCCTGCTTCCTTTCCTACCATTTTCTAAGTCCTTTGCTAGTTTTCCGATGTCTTCTAAAGCCCAGAAATGTTTTGTGAATTCCATTTGCCATCACTAATTGCAAGTCTCATCCTGCAGCAGGAAGGCCAGAGCCAGACACTGTAATGCTCTGCCTCCCACAGAGGAGATTTTAATACCCTCTCCTCGTGTTCAGAAATTCTAGATTGGAGATGGAGTTATGGATACATTACCATCTACAGAGGATTAGTTGCCTATATAATAGAACAAGTATGCATTATTCTAATCTTCCTAAAACTTCCATTTTGCATAATAAATATGAATGAATAAGGAACCCGCATTACTTTAGTTTATGCAGATGTTCGCTTTCTGTCTCTGGCTTTAGATGGTAGGTTGTCATTTGTATGGTTCATTCTGAAAATTGGGTAACTTCATTCTTATTTTCTACATGTTGGTGCCATATAAAGTGATGATTTATGGAGATTCAGAGGTAAATATTTATCAACATCTAAATAATTGGGGAAGGCTTCCTTTACAAAAGATAGAATTATTAAGACCTGTTTAATCACAGAAGGGATATCCTGTAAAGCTAGCCCATAAATAAAAAGTGGATCAGAAGAAAGCAGAGAGAGGAGAGAATTTGGAAGGAGCACGTGGAGGGACACCTACTGCCTATCCCTGTAAGTCAGGGGCAATCTGGAAGGGAAACCTTGTTAAAGGAGTCAGTAGTGTTTAGATGTAATGAGCTACTGGAAACCTCACAGTGTTCTGGTGAAGCAAGTGGTGTGCAATCAAGTCCGCAGCCCAGTTGAAGTTGTGGCTTCAGGCAGCAAGCGAGCAGGCCTTTCTGTCTGCCTTTATCTCCAGTGGGAGCGACTTGTCCTCCTTGAAGTCAGCCTCCAGACATCTTTTCCTGTCGCTACACATCTGTGCATCACTGAGAATTTCTGCGGTTGCTGCTTCATGGAGATGTTTGTCAGTTTTGGGTTTTGTTTGTTTTGTTTTGTTTTTTACCGAGGTTCACTTGCTAACTTTTCTCTTCTCTTAAAAAAAAAAAATATTTAATCTAGGGGTGCCTGGGTGGCTCAGTGGGTTAAAGCCTCTGCCTTCGGCTCGGCTTGAAGGCATGATCCCAGGGTCCTGGGATTGAGCCCCACATCAGGCTCTCTGTTCAGCAGGGAGCCTGCTTCCCTTCCTCTCTCTCTGCCTGCCTCTCTGCCTATTTGTGATCTCTGTCTGCCAAATAAATAAATAAAATCTTTAAAAAATATATGTGTTTAATCTAGGGGCACCTGAATGGCTAAGTGGGTGGGTTAAGCCTGTTTCTTCAGCTCAGGTTATGATCTCAGGGTCCTGGGATTGAGTCCTGCATCAGCAGGGAGCCCTCTTCCTCCTCCTCTCTCTCTCTGCCTCTCTGCCTACTTTTGATCTCTCTCTGTCAAATAAATAGGTAAGTAAATAAATCTTTTAAAAATATATATATATATAATCTCTTCCAGGAAGAGATTATGCTGAGTGAAAAAAGTCAAGCAGAGAGAGTCAATTATCATATGGTTTCACTTATTTGTGGAGCATTACAAATAGCATGGTGGACAAGGGAAGATGGAGAGAAGGGAGTTGAGGGAAACTGGAAGGGGAGGTGAACCATGACAGACTATGGACTCTGAAAAATAATCTGAGGGTTTTGAAGGGGTAGGGGGTGGGAGGTTGGGGGAACCAGGTGGTGGGTATTAGAGAGGGCACGGATTGCATGGAGCACTGGGTGTGGTGCAAAAACAACGAATACTGTTACACTGAAAAAAATATATATATATATTTCATCTCTTATTACCATGTATTTCAAATGGTAGTGAGGGATGATGGTGTGGGACCCCATGAAGTGAATTTACACTGCCATCTTGACCACAATATAAGTGTCGTACACAGCCGTCCTGTGTCCCCTTTCGTTCTGAAATGGATTCTCTCTTCCCAGCTGTTATCAATAGAAGACAGGGGTCTTTGTTCTTGTAGGTGACTTGTCCAAGATCGCACAACTTTCGAGGTTTAACCTTTGGTCTGATTGTAGGACCCATTTTCTTTAACTCAGTGCCATGCAACCTGCCATGTAGGACTCTCAATACTCTCCCTCTTTTGAAGCTGAACTCCACAGGCCACATCTACCAGTGCATATCTATTTTTGTCTAGTTCACTCATTTATTGCACACATTTACTGGATGCCAGCTATGTGTTTCAGGCACCTTTCTAGGTGCTGGAGATATGGCAGTGGGCAAGTCAAACACAACCCCCTGCCCTCATTGAGCATGTTCCATTTCCTACTACTGGAAGCATCCACCAGGAACAATGGACTTATGCCAGAAGTCCAGCAATGATATGAGTTCCAGAAATTTCTGAATGGTTCTTTGTGGAAGTGATGATTTGGCGGCAGCCCTCAAGGTAGCTACCTGCACAGGCAAAAAAAAAAAAAAAAAAAAAAAAAGGAGGGCTGGTGTAGAAATGCCTAATATATGGGCTTCAAGGTCAAATAACTGAGCCAGGTCTTTAAGGTCTTATTAAGCTCGGAGATTTTTCAAGAACTTTCCATGATACATAAGCATATTATAGAAAAAACACTATTCAAAGCACACTGTAAATTTGGAGGATGTCTTTGCATTATTTTTGTGATTAAATGACAGTTGATGATATAGGCACTGTTGTAAGTCACTTATCCCTGTGCAAACACTTTGTGGTAAATTCTTTTATCATCCTTATTTTTCAGAGGTAGAGACTGATGCAAAGGGAGAAGTTTGGTGGTTCTCCACTGGCCACAGCTAAGCAAGCAAAAAGCAGAGCCTGCATTGGAACCAGGCACTGTGGCTCCAGACCCCAACTCTTCACCCTTGGGCTTCTTGCAGCACGCCTGATTTCTTGTCACTAAGAACTTGATGCAGGAGTTTAACGGTACCTTTAACTTCTAGTTTTTCTTTCTCAGAACTGAATCTGCATTGAAGTGCATCTCTGCATAAACATGTGTTTAATTGTGTCACCTTTAATTTTGTTTTTAGGTAAGATCTGAAGGAGTCAATCTGTTTCTTCTGTGGCTTCAAGCACTTCAGACAAACTTTGCAGAAGAGCAGGTGCTGATTTTTGCTTGCCTCGTGCCTGGTTTCCCAGCGATCATGTCATCCAGAGGGACCTGCATGGTGGAGACACTCATCAGTCCTAGCCCTGGTGTGGCGGATGGTGAGGAACATTTTAGCCAGCCTTACAGGTTGAAATGACTCTGGAAGTTCTCTTGAGGGATTCCTCAGCTTGTCAGGATCCTGAATAGAACCCTTTATTTCGTAGATGGGTTTGGAGGAGGAATTATCCCCTGCTCTTGTTCACAGTAATGTCTTACAGACATTAGAATAGAAAGAATCAGAGCCTTTTTTATATGCAATGAGGATGGGAGACATTTACTGAAGTGGTGGAAACAGGAATGGAAGGGAGGACTCAGATGTTGGGAACAACAGGAAGTGGAGACACATCATGTATCTGGAGTGTTTCCTTGGCTGTGAATGAAATTTAAATCTGCCATCCAAAACTACTGTTTATTGTCCTCAGCATGATTGTTTCACGAGTGGACATTCATCTGCTCACCCAGCCCTGTATTTTCATGCCGCATTCATGGAAAGACAGTAGCTGCTTCCTGGGAAAGTCATGGCAACCATCTGTGTCCCATGAGTTTTTAAGGAACTTGCCAGTTAGGGCCAATGATTGATTAATGCACATCACTTTATTGCCCAAAGACAGGTATTTGATCCTTAGGCTGACCGAAGCAGAATTTGGCAGAGAGAAGAATAGTTTAGAGGGAGAGGTGGCTTCATGGGAGTTTGTACCGTATTTCCAACCCCTTGATGCTCGCTGGCCTGGAGTGTAGCGTGAGCAGGTTCCAAAGGAGGGGCAGATGTATTTTAATGAAGGCCATTTTTTAAAAACCCTTTGAACGTTGGTGAAAGAACTCCTTTTTTTCCCCACTCTGGAGCAAAGATATATCCACAAGAATCACTCCACTCTTGCCGGCCATATCAGGGGAAAGGATCGCTGAGGACCAAACATGCTTTTTCCTTCAAGTACTATTGAACTGTATGGTTATTCAGGTAAAAGCAAAATCTTGGATAATTCAGGAATGGTCTTTCTCTTGATAGGAAAGAGGAAACATTGCTTATTTTCTCCCAGCTCATCCATATTTTGTATGTTTGCTTGTTTGTTTGTTTGTTTGTTTTTTGAGTTGACTCTTTATGATATTTCACTAGAACTTGAATATGTGCTATATCACATCAGCAAAGACCTGGCATACATAATATTTTGTGTGAGAGTGTATGTCAAGCAAACATTTCAGTTCTCCCATCGGCTTTTATATTACCATATTCACACAGAACACTTTACTTCTAACACTGTGGCTGAGGCTGTGGATTTTTCCCTCACCAGGCAACTCTGCAACACCAGCTGGGTGTCCTGTAGTTTTACTCAGCTTTGACACTGTCTGCCTTGATATGGCATCTGATCCCACAGGTTAAGGGCTCAGTCCCGTGAGACTGTTCCATCACATTCAGGTGCCAGTCATAAGTAGGAGGAGCCCAGGTTACCCACAACTTCTCTACAACTTGGCTACAAATCAGAGGTTCCTTCAACTCCTCCTCTGGTTCAACTGAGTGGCTCGCAGAACTCTGGGAAACATTTGTTTTCATTTGCAATTTATGAAAGATATGATAAAGGATACAGATGAACAGTCAGATGCAGAGACACAAAGGGCACAGCCTGGGAGGGTCCCAAGCACAGGAATGTCTATTCCTGTGGAGCTGGGTTTTATCCCCCTCCTGGTACCTGGATATGTTGACTTACCTGGAAGTTTCCTGAAACCCCTGCTATGAGGATTTTTTTTAAAAGATTTTATTTATTTATCAAAGAGAGAGAGGGGGAGAGAGCGAGCACAGGCAGACAGAATGGCAGGCAGAGGCAGAGGGAGAAGCAGGCTCCCTGCTGAGCAAGGAGCCCGATGTGGGACTCGATCCCAGGATGCTGGGATCATGACCTGAGCCGAAGGCAGCTGCTTAACCAACTGAGCCACCCAGGCGTCCCTGCTATGAGGATATTTATGGAGGATTCCTTACATAGATGTGCTCTGCTTTTAGCCCCCTCCCCTCTCTGTGGGAATGTAGGGGTTGGGGTGGGGGTGCCGAAGATTCTAAATTCTAATCATGGTGTGGTCTTCCTGGTGATGTGTCCCCACTGAGGAGCCATCTCGGAGCCCACCCAGAGTTGTGTTATTAGAACAAAATATTAAACTCAAAATGGATGGAAGACCTCAATGTAAGATAGGAATTCTTGCCAGTTTTCTTAAGGTGATTCTTTCTCTCTGCTATCCCTCAAGATTCTGTCCTTGCCTCCCTTCCTGACTGCACTGTCCTATTGGGCAATCTTGCCTATTGGGCAGGTGGAATGGACCAGTAGGGTCAAAATGCACAGCTTCTAGAAGGCAAAGGGATACTCCAGTCTGCTCTCAGGACTTTGGAGTCTTTGTGTTTTTGGTGCTGGTGAAAGGAAATGAGAGAGGAGAGCAGACAAGAAAGAATGCTAAGTCATTAGAGAGAACTGGTAAGATAAAATACAGGCATGATGAGTAGAATGAGTTTAAAAACATGATACCATTGGGTGATTTTTTTAATACTCAGTAAGAATATTTTTAACAAAGTGAACCATTTAGTTTTGAAATATTCATTCTTAGCATAATTTGAGTTTTAAGATAGGATTACATTACATGATTGTCAACATTATTTGTCACCATGACTTTTTTTTAAATTTCGGATAGGAATTTTAATAAGATAGCATTTTATTTCAGTAGACATTTAAGTTAAAATTTAAATGTATATATGTTCTTTCCCACATATTATCCAAAGGCTACAAATTCAGAGTGGAAGAATAAGGAGAATCAAGATACTTGTTTTAAAGTTCTTTTTACACTGTTTTGAAAATATTGTCTTCCTCATTTATTTCCATCATTTACCATGTTAGCAAAATCTACAAACTTGTACTTGGTAAGTACTAATTGGGCTGGGTATAGAGGATGTCCACAGGGAAGCTGCCATTCTCTTTCAAAGTGACCTTTGTTTATTTTTAAACAAAATAGTCACTTTATTCTTATATTTAATGGTAACTTTATTGTAAGAGGTTTAAAGTTTCCTAATAAATGATTTTACCTATTTGTACAAACTATTTATTTGTACCTCAGGAAGACTGTGGCTCCTAAAATAATTCAACATGTGTCATGATTCTTCTTGGTATAATTATATTTAAAATTAAGTTTTAAAATTTTAATTTTTAATTGAAACTGTTTATTGAAGGCAGTGTTTATTTTCTCATGCAAAGATGTTGAAATAAACATTCTCGTTGAAGTCTTCTCTTAACGGTGTTGAGGTACGGTGACCCCAGGCCCCAGACCTTGCCCAGTGGTGAGGCAGACCATCCCAGGCCATGCAACTGCCCAGAGTAGCCCTTCCTTATATCCTGGATCTTTCATCCACTACGTGCTACTTACAGCTTCTTATGGAGGGGCCAATATTTGGGCAACTGTGCAACCTAAGGGCAGTAAGCTCCAGAAAGGAAGGAAACATGAGGGAATTTCTAGTTTCACTGCTCAGGGTTTTTTGAGTTTTTGTTTGTTTGTTTGTTTGTTTTCCCCTATGAAAAATGAAGGCTCACAGGACATAAGTATCCCTTTGATTGGTGCTGGGGTGGGGAAGCAAATTTTCTTCTCCCTATTATTGGAAAGCAGGCAAAATTAGTTAAAGTGAATAATCAGAAACAATTTGGGAGGGAAAGAGATCACAACAGGCATTAATCCATGTGGTGAATGTGGACTACTAATTCAGTTGTCTTTGGGTGTTTACTTACATACACACAAATGTGCATGCTTGGATCAGGGGAAAGCAGCAAAAACTTGATGCCTTTTGAAATATGTAGAAGTACTAACCTTTAGAGGTACCGGGCTGTGTATTTGTTAGCTATCTGTATATGGGTATTTTTTTCAGAACTTGATTCTGATTTGATAAATAGTCTATATTCACTGTGGAAAACATAGTATACTTTAATATATTGAATTAAAGTTCTTTATTGAGAACTTGTCTGCCTCATGCAAGTGTCTCCAGGTATATAAAAGGTGGGAGGTCGGGGTACCAGGTGGTGGGTAATATAGAGGGCATGGATTGCATGGAGCACTGGCTGTGGTACAAAAACAATGAATACTGTTATGCTGAAAATAAAAAAAAAAAGAAAGTAAGAGAGCTGGACATACAGCAAGTAGTAGCTCAAGTCCAATACCATGTAACTTTTTGTATTGATTATGAAATTTAAAGGAGAAAGGGACTTTTTTTATTATTCTATTTCTTTTCAGTGTTCCAGAATTCATTGTTTATGCACCACACCCAGTGCTTCATGCAATATGTGCCCTCCATAATACCCATCACCAGGCTCACCCAACCCCCTACCTGCCTCCCTTCTAAAGCCCTCAGTTTGCTTCTCAGAGTCCACAGTCTCTCATGGTTTGTCTCCCCCACCAATTTCCCTCAACTCACTTCTCCCCTCCATCTCCCAATGTCGTCTGTGTTATTCCTTATGCTCCAGAATTAAGAAACCATATGATAATTGACTCTGCTTGACTTATTTCACTCAGCATAATCTCTTCCAGACCAGTTCATGTTGATACAAAAGTTGGGTATTCATTCTTTCTGATGGAGGCATAATAATCCATATTGTATATGGACCACATCTTTATCCATTCATCCATTGAAGGGCATCTTGGTTATTTCCACACTTTAGTGACTTTGGCCATTGCTGCTATGAACATTGGTGTACAGATGGCCCTTCTTTTCACTACATCTGTATCTTCTTGGTATATACCGAGTGCAGTTGCAGGGTCATAGGGCAGCTCCATTTTAATTTTTTTGAGGAATTTCCACACTGTTTCCCAATGTGGCTGCACCAAGAAAGGGACTTGTTATTAATTCTGTGGAGCTGGTCAAGTCAAAATTCAAAGATGAATTTTTTCAGACATAAAGTAGTTTATACTGATTCTATTCTTCAGATTCATCGACAAGGAAAAGGCTATAAAACTAAAGTCCCATGGATTGGATTAGGGTAGTATTGGATGTTAAAGTACCTGAAATGATGAAGAATGTCTGTACATTCTTCTAGATTTGTTTCAGTCCTAAAATATTAAATTAGTTATAATGTATGTGAAAATATCCTTACTATTAGAATTGCTTATCCTTTCTCAAATTTTCTAGTGGCTTAGTACTTAGTACTTCCACCGCTGTATGCCATAGCTATAATAAGCAAGCAGTAACAGGAGTCACCATCCCACCTTTGTCAGGTCACAAGGCAGAATCAGAAACAAGTCTACCAAAAAATGTCATCCCTAATAATTTCTGGTACTTTAATTTTAAAGTTTTAGTTGATATTCATCCAATCAAATATAGAGCTGAGGTATATGTTTGTGAGAAATTGAACTGTTTAGGGTGGTGGCTTACACTCACTCCGCTAATCATGTATTCTGTTTCCTTCCAGACATCCCCCATTTGAGACCAGCGCCAGTGTATGTACATTACTACAACTCAAGACAATGAAAACATTTATAGTATAAAAATTCCATACATGGCAATTCACATTGTTTTTATTAAATGGATTATAAATTTCTTTTTGGAAAAAAGTATCTAGCTATAATCCAAAACACTCAAAATCGAGTTGCTGTACTGCCCCAAATCATACAGGTATGTCATTCCTCTTTTTCTTATATTTTACATAGGTAAAAATACACTAACACATACCAAAGTAATTGACTCATAGGGGTTTTGGTTCCTAAAGGATGCTGGTTCTAGGGATTATGTTTATGGGTGGGCTCTCTCTCTGTTGCTGAGGCGTCAGAGGGACTTCTGAGATAGCACTTGCCATGCCCTGCTGACATTGCCATGACAAGGTGATCTTGGGGGCCAGGGAGATGTTCTGAAAACATGATGTTGTGTGCAGTCTCCTGGACCCTCTCATTTTCCTTCCTTTGCTCAAGAGCCAGTGACATCAGAGCATAAGACCAGGGGCCTGTGTTGCCTTCACCCATCCCCAGCACCAGGCAGGCCCTCAATAATCATGTAGGTGGGCTGTGGGAAGGACCTATTTGACTGCCAAGTGCCTCTTGGCATCTCAGAGGGAGCAGTGGAAGAGATCTCAGGATTTTGAGGTGCCATGATGGAATGCCTGGAAGAAAAGGCAGACTCTCTTTAGAAGGCTTTCAGTGAAGACCTCTTTCTGTGTGGGGCCCATGGTATACCTTCCCTCTCTTGTGGTCCTTGGTCATAGAGAAATGGGCTTTCCCAGCAGGTTGAGTTTCTTAGAGACTTTGTGCTGTGTAAGGAAGGACAACTTGGGGAGGTTTGAGAGGGGCTGCTTCATGGCAGGGGCCTGCTTTTATGCACAAAGCATGGTCCCCTTAGAGTAGCTTCGCTGATGCCCCAGAGTTCCCCAAAGTGTGACTAGGCCTGAGCTGCAAGAGTTCACACACCTGAGTGGCAGGTAGCATCTTGGTGGAGGAGCACCAAACTGAGGTCCAGAGCCCGTGTCCTCATTGATTAAGAACTGACTACAGAGCTAGACAAACTTATTGTCAAGAAGTCTGAGGGGGATACAGTTACAGTAAAGAGCAGCAAAATACTTACTAAGATTTTGAAAGGGAGCTTTGGGGTGCGTGGATGGCTCAGTTGGTTAAATGTCTGCCAGAGATCAAACCTTGTGGTGGGGGGTGGGGAGTCCCTGCTAAGTGAGGAGTCTGCTTCTCCCTCTCCCTTTCCCTCTGCCACTCTCCCTGTCTGTGCTCACTTTCTCTCTGTCTCTCTGTGTCAAATAAATTTTATAAATCTTTTAAAACATAAAAATACAAGAAAGATTTGAAACTTAAATTCACTAGTTGTAACATGTAATAGGAACCCTGTAAACAGTAATGATCACTGCTGAGAACAAAATTGATTTTTTTAAAGATTTTATTTATTTGGCAGAGAGAGATCCCAAGTAGGCAGAAAGGCAAGCAGAGAGAGAGGAGGAAGCAGGCTCCCCACCGAGCAGTGAGCCCAATGCAGGACTCGATCCCAGGACCCTGAGATCATGACCTGAGCTGAAGGCAGTGGCTTAACCCACTGAGCCACCCAGGTGCCCCACAAAATTGATTTTCCAAAGGAATATCCCAGAACACTGAGGAAAATTTCAAAGAGATGGAAATGAGAAACGAATAAGTAAGATCTGAGGTCAGGTCCAAATCTACCTTGCAAGTACCCTGAGGACAAAAGGAGAAAATAACAGAAGTTATAACTGAACTAATGCAGCATTTACTTGAGCTGAAAAACAGTCATGCCTTCAGTTCATAAAGCCTTCAAGTCCCAGGGAGAATTAGCTGAACAGACTCAAACCAAAACAGACGTAAACCTATTTGACTTTAAGGGACTAAGAAAAAATTGTCAGAGTTCCAAACAGAAACCACCAGTTCCTTCTAGAAAATGAGACAGATTATCATTGAATATTGACTTTAAGCTCTATCCCTCAGAGCTGAAAGAACTCTCTTTCTTAGAACTCTTGCTTCCTATCACATATGTAAGGAGATTTCAGGTTGATTAACCTTGTAAATTGGTTTAAGTTCTAACTCTACAAACAAAATGATAAAGAATTTGGAGACAATCTAGGGGCATGTAAAAATTTGGGAAGTGGTAGACTACCTTAGGTAGAGATAAGACCCACAGACCATAGAAGAAATGACATGCCTCTTTATTTTAAAAATTTGAAAAAGTTTTGTATATCAAAAAAGAGTAAAGCTGCATGTGGGCAACAGGCTGTGAAAA
This sequence comes from Mustela nivalis, assembly GCF_964662115.1. Classification (NCBI taxonomy): domain Eukaryota; kingdom Metazoa; phylum Chordata; class Mammalia; order Carnivora; family Mustelidae; genus Mustela; species Mustela nivalis. Next base: position 245,765 of record NW_028135912.1, read on the forward strand.
GCATCTGTAACATCAGCTGTTCAAGGAGTTCATGTCTCTGACGTGCCTACAAATTGAGAAGAAGACAAACAGTCCTATTGAAAAACAGACCAAATGAGAGGAAGGAGAAGTTCATGGAAAAGGAAACAGAAATGACCCTGGATTTCATAGTGAGCCAGGGAACACCATTAGTTCTGGACCATGCTGAGACACCTTTATTCACTCACCCTGTAGACAAAAACTAAAAATCATCAGGTAGACAAAAATTTGCATGAAATCATATATAAGAAACTCAGCTCCACTCTTTGATAAATTTTACAGTCTATTTTGTGTGATTGTTAAGTCAATTCAAAACAATCTGTTTAGAGACTCTGACTGTTCCCTACTTGGTTACAAATTTTCAGGGAACCATCACTGTATTTATTGAGAATAATTTCCTCATTCTTGAAAAATACATTTGAGTGATGAAAAATAGCAAGAATAATGGAATAGCCACAAATTCAAGGTTCTAGTTTTCCCCCCGCCCTTAGTGGGAAAGGAAACTTTTCACACATGTGAGTCATCTACTTTTATTATCTGGATTTCTTAGTTTCCGTAAAGTCTGACCTCCTGAATCAGTTTGGATGGTTGTCTCATCCTAACTCAAACTGTCTTAAAGATTAAAAAAAAAAAAAAAAACCTTCAATCTCATGAAGAAGCAGCTCATGGCAGTGCTTGCAGAGAATGTGTTTTATTCACACTGTCTCCATGATTTTCTCCATTTTTCCCTACTGTGCCCTTTCCCTCTGGCCAGTTTGTCTTCCACCCCCTGCTGACTGTGTGATGGCTGCCCGCAGTGGGGGCACTGCTTTTCTTGTTCACATTCAGAGACAACCCAGATATTTCTGTAAAGCCCTTCCCGTTTGTGTGTGTGGGACAACCTAGGTTACTGTCTCTCATAGAACAGTAACAAGGCACTGACTGTCGTGCAGCTGGCTGTGTGAATGGCCCAGGAGGAACATGACTGGCTTCCATGACAGACCCCTTCCCTGTAGTGTGGATGGGGCCAGCTTCCTGTGAGTCACCTGGGCTGCAGTGGAGGAGGCACACAGTGCACTGGGGTTCAGGGAGGGGGAGGGAGGAAGGATGCTGGCAGTCAACTCTCCAGATCCAGTACTACCACACCCTGAAGATAGTCCTACCTAGAAATGGTCCCTGCCATTGTACAGACTCAATATGTCTCAGTGAGTTCTTCTAGTAGTTTTTAGTGCCACTGTAGCAAATGACAAATTCTCAGTGGCTTGAAACAACACAAATTGATTATCTTGCAGTTCTGGAGGTCAGAAGTTCAAAAATCAGTCTCCGTGTGGTAAAATCGGGGTGTTAGCAGCCTGTGTTCCTTCTGGAGGCTCTAGAGGAGAATCCACTTTCTTGCCTTGTCCTGCTTCTAAAGCTTCTAAAGCTGCCTGCATTCCCTGACTTGTGGCCCTTCATTGCACCACCTTTTATCCCTCTGTTTCCAACTTCACATTGCCTTCTGATTCTGATCCTCCTGTCTCCTTATGGATCCTCATGATTACATTGGGACCACCGAGGTAATCCAGGATAATCTCTCCCCCCTCACACCTTAATTTAATCATGCTTGCTAAATCCCATTTGCCAGGTAAGGTAAAGTACTCAGAGCTTCTTGGGCTCAGGATATGGTCATCTTTGGGGCAGTCGCTATACAGCTGGTCAGTTGCCTCCTGTGCTCCCTTTTATGCCTCACACCTCATCTCACATGTGTCTGCTGTGTTCCTCTCTTCATCTGCATTGCAAATGAGAAATGCAGCAATTTAAACCATTGAATATTAGATTTTGGAGATAGTTGCAGGAATAAAAGCACATATAATTTTATTTGTGTCCTAAAAGTTTTTGTTTGGAATTTTAAATTTTATCTAATTGTCCCTATTTAAATTAAATATGATTCAATCAGTTGATCTGAAAAATCTTTTCAAAGAGTATACCGCTGTTGTAAAGGCCCTTCAAAACAGTATTTTGAGTGCTGTTTCCAAATGAAGTTTACACTTTCACCCTTATCACTGTATTAAAGGTCATGTTGGAGGGTTTTGTGTGTGTGTGCTTTTTTCCAAAGTGAACTTGCTTCTCTATCTAAAACTAATACCTCTAACAGTATTTTTCACCAGGGAGGAGAGGAATTAGTGTATCTTCTAGACTAAGTTTTCTTTCCACGTGAAGAATCTGTTAGGACTAATATTCATGGGAGAAGGAAAAGACAGTAGCTCTTACACCCCATATACTATGTTGACAACAACAGTATAAGCCTGACCAAAGCTGTACATCTTGGTGCATCATTTCAGCTGAAACGTGTTCAGTGAAGTATGATTTATTCCTTAGTAATTCATTTTTGTGTGAGATAAAAGTACATCAACAGAAATAAGGGAAAGCAGAGTGGTAATTTTAAAATTTCATCATTGACTGTTTTTTTTTACCAGTTCTATAAGCACATTAATTGATATTAAAACCCATAAAAGCTCATTTGGGAATGAAAAAGAAAGTTTGAGGTGGTATTGATTTTTTAATGATATTTGTATTTATTTGTATGATTACGCTTAGTTACACTTTGATTGAGTCCGAATGTGCCCTTCAACAATAATCCATGGGCTCTGGGTTTCCTGAAGTTGTATGTCATGGGGTGAACAGTTAGAAAAAGTGAATCCCACCAATTGACAACCCTATGGGTGTTTATATATTACACAAACACATTTGTTTGTTGACTGCCACTCCAGTACTTTCTGTGTCCTCGAGCTCCACCCACGTGGTGCAGGCTGCCCCCATCTGTGCTGGAGAATCATGACGGGGCATTCAGTGGCCTTAGGCATCCCCAGAGAGCTGCAGTTGCATCCTCTCATTTCCCACCTAGTTTGTGGGCATCCTCCTTTAGCTTGACCCTGACAGTGGACAGGTCTCAGTATGAGCTGTCTGTGGGAAGAAACAAGATGTTGGGGGGGGGGGGCAGCGGTAGTTGTTGATGGGAAGTTTTAAGTGTCAGGTTGTATCTTGCAATTTTCTGAACCCTGGCAGTGCAGGCCTGGGCCAACCTGGTATGTCTGTTTCACCAACCAAATCTTCCTCATGTGCCCAAGAAGTGAAACCATATTTGCATTTGCCACCAGAATCAACTAATACTAAATAATAGTTGAGAATTCCAGCTTGATTATAGTGAGTGGAAAATGGACCTCTCTCGGGTTAATTCTTACACTATGATTTTACTGTTCATCTTCATAAAAGGGATAAGAAATGAGGAAACGTGGATTATCAGTTTGTTTTCACTCTCATCACTCACTGCAGTTATAATTTTCAAAATACCAAGATGTTTTTCAAAAGTAGTTGTTTTTTTGTTTTTTGTTTTTTTGTTTTGTTTTGTTTTGTTTTTGTGGAGGGAGTAGGGACTAAGACTAAGGAAAGCATTGTTCTATCAAGAGAAGTCGTTTTCAATTTATGGTATGATGGGAAATCCATCTCGTATGTCCTATTTGGATAACAGAGCTCACTTTTAATTTTTTTAAACTTCCTTTGATTTTTTAATTGAATTATAGCTGACCCACAATGTTGCATTCGTTTCAGATATAAAACAACAAGATTTGACAAGTCTGTATGTTATGCTGTGCTCGCCGTACTGTACCACCAACCATATTCCCTATGCTGTGTCTTTCGTCCTGCAACTTATTAATTTTGTAACTGGAAGCCTGTTATCTCCCACTGTATTTCACGCATTTTGCCTGTCCACCCGCTGCCTCCTCTTTGGAAACGATCAATTTGTTCTCTGTAGTTATGGGTCTCTTTCTGTTTTTCTGTGTGTTCAGAGAACTTTTTAAGATAACTTGGTGCCTTTAAACATATTCCTTGATTTCCATTAGTTTGGATACGTATTTGCCATGTTACCCAATTAGTTATGTAATGACTTCAAAATTTGGGGGCTTAAAACAACCCTTTTGTCATATTACATATGTTTTGGGGGTCAGAAATTAGGGCAGGATCTCATGGGGCAATTTTTATGCTTAATACGGCATTAACTGAGGTCAGTGGGTGGTGGCCTTCAGCAGGCGGCTGCTTGGTCTAGAGGATTCAGGATGACTTTATGCACATGCCTGTCACTTTGATGGGTACAGTTGGGAGATGAGGCTCAGATGGCCCTCCACTTCCGTGCAGTCTTTGTAACAAGGTTGTTGGACTTATTTCCTGTCCACTCAGAGCTCCAATAGCAAATGTTCCAAGAGAGGGGTTCCTTTTGGACTTGGGCCTGAAACTGACACGTTTATTTCACTGTTTAACACAGTCACATAGCCCGTGTGAATCAAAGGGAAATGGGAGTCATACGATTTGTGATCATTTTTTAACGTGCTACATATGTTCATATGTGCATTTTTTCCCATTTCTCTGACCTGTGGGAAAATGGAAGTTATTGATCAAAGAGTCACAGGTTATCAAGCTGTATGAGAGACTTCAGACTTAATCCAACCTCCATACTTTATAGATTAAAGAATATATATGTAGGTGCACATGTACATCTCCATATCAGTTATTATATATACACTTGTATATCACTAAAAATGGTATCTGTGGATTAGCCAATTCTTCTATCTTCATAGGAATGAAAAGGACTCGTCATTCCCCGGCAAATCTGAAGAAAGAAGCCAGAGCAAGAGTAAGGGAGAAAGAGAGTGAGAGGAGCATCTGATGGGATAGGATTTCTTACAAAAGGACTCCTGAAGTGACCAGAGAAAACAGACCAACAGAAAAGGGCAGACTTTGACCAAGCGGTGCTCAACGACGTGAATATCCACATGGAACAGAAGAGGTTTTAACGCTATTCCCTACTGATGTAGCCTACATACTAAAGAGGACATCAGAAGTTTTCTGGAAGATACCATAGAAAACCATTTTGAGGACCTGGGGGCGGTGGCAGAGATGAGTGGAACAGAACACCAAAAACAGGAAGCCCAAGAAAGCTTGGGTGCCGCTTCCAGATGGCGACGAGAGAAGAATTAGGCACGAACCAGTCAGCTGGAAAAGACTGGGAGCAGGGGACAACAGTCGAAAAGGACGTCTGCCAAGAGCAACTCGACAGTCTCACTTTTATTGGATAGAAAACAATAGCCAAAGAAGGATTGAGGAAGGTCAAATGTTAATCCCATCTTGCTGACAAGCAAGAAGGAGGATAAAGTTTATAGTTAAACAAGCACATTGAAAGAACTCTTCTAACTAGCAACAGGCACTTCTGGGAAGAGAAAGGCTCTATGGCGGATAAGGGAGGCAGGCGGTTTTCATTCCACCCTGAGCTAACCTGTCGTTCCCAGGTGCTCCGCTTTCCTGAAGCAGGCGGCATTCCGCCCAGGGCCGGCCGGGCTTCCAGCCAGCGCAGCTTCTGTGAGGGGGCTGCATTCCGCCATGAGCAAGCGAGGTATCCCCCGCTGCCCAGCTTCTGTGAAGGGGCGGTGTTCCGCCCTGAGCAAGCTGGGCATCCCCAACTATAAGTGCTACCATTTTACTTAAAACTGTGAAATTGGGTCAGATTTAAATTTCAATTTATGTTAAAACATTCTGTAAACTGTGTTAAACTTTGACATTTGTTCCCTCTGTTCAGTGAATAACACTATATCATATTCTGAAAAATACGCTAATTTTCATTTTGAAAAATATCCCTTTTTCCTCTTATGGTAATTATTAATATGAATTAATAGTAGAATTTGATATGGTTCCATATGCCCATAAATACTTTATTGTATATCATCAAATTTAATAATGAATATAATGTACTTCTTTGGACAATTTTTAAAGACCAGTCTACTCTTAAAACAAAAAAATGGAGACGCACTTCTTTAGTTCACACAAATTTCATTTTATTATATATAACCTCAGATAAATTTCAACAAATCATAATTTATTAAAATTATGTCTACTTAAAAATCTCATAGAAGAGTAAAACCATCAAAAATAATAATAAACACACACAACACACACACATCACCCATGTATTGGCAAATGACAATTGCTGTAACAATACATTAGGCATTCCACTGTTAAGGGATATCAAAATTTCCATCAGTGACAAAAAGATTTGTATCCAAATGGACTGATTTTCCAGAATCCAAGAAAAAGTCTCCTAGGGTTTATTTAAAGATAAATATTTGAACAAATACTTCTTAAATTTAGGAAATTCAGAACATACGATTAAAGAATATTTGCAGTGCAGACTATATTCAATCCTTCCTTCAAAATGTGCCTTTGAGTACATAATTCTGTTTTCTCTATCTAAATTGAGCTGTCCTCCAAGGAAGTTTTCTAAAATGTGTGTCTCTGTGTGATAAATGTTCTAAGACCTAACATGCTTCATTGTATTTTTACTGTACTCTCAAATTTAATCAATAATTTGGCTTGATGTATAATATCTAGTTTCAAATATCTTTTCCATCTATACAAACCCCCAGCTGTCTCCTTTATATGCTATTACTATTGAGAATTCTGCTGTCAGTATTATTCTTGTACATTTTAGGTGATCTGTTCTTCTCTTGGGCATCATTTATGCTCTTCTATGTTTTTGATATTCGTAAAACTCATCATAATGTATATGAGTGGTTTTGTGTGTGTGTGGATTTTGTTTTGTTTTGTTTCTGATTTCTCATGTTTGGCATCATTTTAAGTCTGGTAATTTTTATCTTTCTTTAATTCTCCAAAATTTATCTCAGTACTTATTTAAATATTTTCTTTATTTTTTTTTTCTTTTCTGCTGCATTTGGGCAGAAGTCATTAATTTGTTTGTTTGTTTGTTTGTTTTTCCCAACTCATTTATTCATTTTACAGCTATATTCATCTTAGTCTCCATTTATTGTATTCTTTATTTCAACAATTTTCACTTAATTTATATTCACAGTATAGTGTCTTTTCTTTGTATATGTATATCATTATTTTATCATATACTTTTAAGCTATTTTTAAAAATATTTTACTTATTTATTTGACAGTGAGAGATCACAAGTAGGCAGAGAGGCGAGCAGAGAGAGAGGAAGGGAAGCAGGCTACCTGCTGAGCAGAAAGCTCGATGTGGGGCTTGATTCCAGAACCCTGAGATCATGACCTGAACAGAAGGCAGCGTCTTAATCCACTGCGCCACCTAGGCGCCCCTAAGCTATTTTTTTAATTCCTGTTCCAATAACACTTGGATTGCCATATAAAGTTAACCACATCATCTTTTTTAGGTAAGTAATTGTACTTTTTATATGCATAGTTATTTTGGTCCATGAGTTCAGCTCTTCTTCGGATCATCAAATCTCTATAAAGTCTGGGTATGCTAGGATTTTCTAAGCAACAATAAAATACATTGAAACCTGGTAGCTTAATTATAATAATGTTTTCTTTCTCAATCATTCACAATAGTATTACATTCTGAGTAGCTTCCTTCTATTTTGCAGCTATAGTGTTTGGAAAAACTTGAATTGTGATATCACTGTGATAATGTGAATTAGTCAGGGTTTTTCAGAGAATCGGGAAGAGAAAAAAAGGAGGATATTCTCCAGGGCCAACTCTAGAAGTGACTATTAAAACATCTGTCCAAATTCAATTGAACAAAACTCAGAAATGCCATCTCCAGCGAAATACAAAGAAGATTATATATAGTTCTGGGCACACACATCTCATTTGACCCAATGATGTACATCAATGAAAGACTGAAGGCCAATCACCACTCCATGGGAGAATTTAAAAATAAATTTACTAATGAGGCCAAGAATTCAGAATCACAAATACTTCAAAACTAATAATAACTGCCTTCACTTGATGTTATTCTATAAGATAAATCCTACGATCAAGTTTCAATTTTAAATTCTTACAATTTTAAATTCTTAAATCCTTATGAAGAAGCATCATTTGGAGGGAGCAGTTTTCATAATTTATCATCCATCAGCCTTTTTTTTAAAGATTTTATTTATTTATTGGACACAGAGAGAGATAAAGAGAGAGAGAGAGAGAGAGAGATCACAAGTAAGCAGAGATGCAGGCAAGCAGGGAGGGAAGCAGGCTTCATTTTGAGCAGAGCCCGATGTGGGGCTGGATCCCAGGACCCAGAGACCATGACTTGAGATGAAGGCAGAGGCTTAACCCACCACCCACATGATGAGAGAGCCACTCAGGTGCCCCTCATCCATCAGTCTTAATTGATTGGAGGAAAACGTGTGGAGGAATAATGCCTTAGGGAGCTAATCTCTCTAAAGAATTTTCAAGTCTTTACCCCTTCAAGGTTTTTGTACAGTTCTGATAGCCTCTAAACATCCAGCTGATTTCTACAGTGACAGGCCTGTTAAAACCTGTCTTCAAACCAGGAATAGAGCTTGAAACATACCAGTCAAGAGCAACTTTGAGTCTTTTAAGGAATTTATCATCATTTCTTTGGTTTTGGTTAATATCTGAAATAGTTCCATATTACACTTGCATAATTTCTCCAGAGCTGACTTTGAAGGAGGCATTCAGTTCCAGCTAGTTCCATATTTTGGCAAGAACTATAATTCTATATATATATAAAAAAACATATTTTAGGGCGCCTGGGTGGCTCAGTGGGATAAAATCTCTGCCTTCGGCTCAGGTCATGATTCCAGGTTCCTTGGATTGAGTGCCACAGTGGGCTCTCTTCTCAGCAGGGAGCCTGCTTCCATTCCTCTCTCTCTGGCTGCCTTTCCGCCTTCCTGTGATCTCTGTCAAGTAAATAAATAAAATTTTTTAAAAAACATATTTTATACCAGTTATTCATGTTTATTAACTAAGATATCACAATACAAATAATACAAACAGTTGCTCTTTATTAAAACCTTCAACCAAGATCAAAAAATATGTCATATTTTCTCCAAAAATTTTATATCATCTGATAGGTCAGATATATATAAAATTACATTTAAAGTTTTAAAAATATCAGCAAATATTTTCATTTAAATGCAAATTTGAAAAAAAATCTACTTTTCCAAACACGACTTTTTATCCTATTTTTTTTTAATTTTGTCGACAACTGATAAAATGTTTAGCGAGACTATAAATGTTAGATCGAAAAAAATGATTAATACATGTAGGTTCAAATTATTATGTTCCATTAAAAATGATTTAGTCTTTGATGAACATCTGTTTGTTAATATGTTGTATCCAGATATAGTAAATTAATGATATATATATAAAATTATAGGGAAATGACACCTTCCGTTCCATTATGAGTAGAGCTTTTAAAATGCTATTTGTCACAATCTGTCATCTTGTCATTATGTAGCATTATGTAGCATTTAAAAAATGTATACTCTTCACTTCGAAGTCTTTTAGAAATCTAAAATATGACTTTCTATGGTTTGTGTTTCCATATTCCTTTATTGCCAGTTTGAACAAATCCACATGCTTGGATTCAAAGGTAATAAATTCCTCTTATTTGGAAAAATGATGTTTATTTTTGTTCTCTCACCCTTCACAGGTGGTTTCATTTTAGCACACTTCAGAGTTATAATTTCATGCTTATTAAAAACATTTATTATGATCTACGTAGATGAATGAAACTTTTATTTTATTAAATTATTTTGACAAAAAATCTGGTATTTTTAAAAATATATTTCCTTTGAAGGGTTAATTTAGAACGTTCAGAGAGGATCTAGGAGTGCGGTATTATGCAGTTTTTAAGTAGGTATGAAATGGTTATTTATATGATTGTTTCTTTAAGGCTTATGTATATTGTCCATTATATGCTATAAAATATTTTGAAAGTAAATTTAAGGTATGTTTTACATAGTTTATATTTTGGAAAAAAATTATTGAAATGACTTATGAAATTCAGTATACTCTCATCATTAATTTATTCTGAAATTTACCAATTGTCTATTGAACCTATTATATGGCAGATATTACTTCAGACTACACTGGTAAATGAAATACTTGGCTTTGTAGAACTTTTATTTTTATGGGTGAGACAATTAAAAGCTATAAACCTTAATAAAAATTGCATAGTGCATTCAAAATTGATGAGTATAATGGGGAAAAAGAAAAATTCGATCAGGGTGAGAAAAATCAAGGTTGCTAGGCAGGGGATGGGGAGTTAAAATTTTTAATAGGAAGATCAGGGTAGTTACAATGAAGCTGACAATTGAACAAAGGTATGGAAAGGTGATGAATTTGCCCAGAACTATCAGCAATAAGGTCACTCCAGACAAAGGAATTGGCTATCTTGAAGGCCATAAGGTTGGATCATGCCTGGCATATCTGAGGAATAGCAAGGAGGCCACTGTGAGTGACTGAAGAGTAGCAGGGAAAGAGGTCACAGAGGTTAAATGAGTGGCTAGATCATGTAAAAGCTTAGAAGTCATTGTAAAACTCTGGCTTTTATATTTGGAAACTTACTGTGTGATAGAATTTCTGCTAATAACTGAGAGTTCAAATGTCCATAAAATTTCAAGGATTCTTATTCTAGTAAGAGAATAAAGAAAAAGAGTTCATATTTTCACATGGTGTAACAAATGCTCGGAGATCCAAGTGTAGGAAGCTATGGGAGCACAGAAAAAGGCACTAAAATCTCGCCAATATATTTGGTAACTGTGACTATATATAAATTTGTATTTTCTAGATTTTTTTATAGTCATGGAATCACACAGTATATACTATTCATTGCCTGGCTTTTCTTTTCTCAGCATCATTATTTTGAGAATCTCCAACTGTAAATAGTTCATTTTGATGTTGAATAGTAATCTCTCTCTTTTTTTTTAAAGATTTTATTTATTTATTTGACAGAGAGAGATCACAAGTAGGCAGAGAGGCAGGCAGAGAGAGAGAGAGGAGGAAGCAGGCTCCCTGCTGAGCAGAGAGTCCGATGCGGGACTCAATCCCAGGACCCTGAGATCATGACCTGAGCCTAAGGCAGCGGCTTAACCCACTGAGCCACCCAGGCGCCCCGAATAGTAATCTCTTTAATGAATAGATCATAATTTGTCTTTGCTCTATTGATGGACATTGATAAACATTTCCATTGTTTTCAATTCTTAAAAATAAAGCTGCTATGAAATTCATATACAAGTCCTTGTATGAACATAGGGTTTGTTTCTCTTGGTTAAATGCCTAGAAGTAAAATGGCTATTTGTGTAACTGCAACATATTTTGCATTTAAAAAAATGTTCAGACTATTTTCCAAAGTGGTTGTATCATGATATATGCCAACAACAGTTTAGATTTTTTGTTGCTTCTCAATCTAGCTCAGACGAAGTACAATTAGCCTTTATAATTTTAGCCATTCTAATAGATATGTAAGCATGTCTCATTATGATTTTAATTTGTATTTCTTTAATGTCTAAATGTTGAGAAATTTGTCATGTGCTTATAAGCCATCCATATCCTTTTGGTGACATGTCTCTTCCATTATTTCCTTCACATGTAAAATTGGATACTCTGTTTGGTTATTAGTAAGGTTTTTTATTTTTATTCATTTTTTAATATTCAGAGTAGATGTCCATTATCAGATATATAATTTGCAAATCCCTTCTCCATCTTTACGGTTTCTCAATGGAGCTTTGATAGCTGTGTCTTTCAAGAAATATGCTACTTCTTTCCTGGTACACGGAGGTATGACTAGAACATTATCAATGTTGACCTTTGCAAAGAAAATCATGGCTTAAGATATATGTAGTCTGCAGTTGTTGGGAGTGTTCACCATCCTTGCCTCTAACTCATCTCTCTCTGCCCACACATTCAGATATAGGGGAGTATTGATTGACAAAATATTAATTGCCAAATAACACTAGTTGGAGAATAAGAAAAATGCAGGCACCTGATTATATAATATTACTTAAATAAAATATGTTTTTATAAGTGCTATTGGAAGTAAATTCCTCAATACTTTAATCACACAGAATGATGGAATCCTAGATTTTTTTTCTTGTATTTACTAAGAAAATGATCATGCCTCAAGTATATTAAAATGGAATAGGTAAAATTAAAAATTGTTTTAAGTTGATTTGCGTGTGTTGTGCGTATGTGAGAGAGAAAGTGAGAGAGAAATAGAAAGAGAAAAAGAGAAAGGGAAAGACAGAGAGGTGGCTGCAGTGAATTATGAGTTGCAGGATAGATTTTAAAGTTTTGTCATTTGCTTTCTACATTTCCTTTTCCTTAGGTTCAAGAGAACAATCAGTAATATCTCAGATGCCTGCTGGTAACATCAGCAGAAAGAGTTAGAGGTTCCCAGAAAATTAAAGATGAGATATAGTTTTCCTGACATAAGAAAAGTCATTTTTTGTCCCCAGCTATTTTCAATGATCTATACCCCACCTGTGTACTTGCCCAAGCACACTTCTTCCAAAATTTCCTGGGAGGCTCTTACAAAGAAATGCAAAAACCTCACTAGTTAAGGATTTTGAGGGAACAAGGCAATGGGAAAACTAACAGTCACCACCAGACCAGGAAATAGCCTAAGCTATTGAGACAATAAATCAGTGGTAAAACTCCTAGTGCTATTTCAAAAGTAATCAAGGCCTTGCATTCCTTGTCCCAGAAAATGAGTCCAAGACCCCATCTAGTTTATATCTGCTCTTGAAGCCTGCAGAGTCCCTTTCCCTTGTCCAACAGTTACCTCTGCTTTATTCTAACGTTGAAGTTTCTGCCCTCGGTGGAATACAAGCTTCATTCAGGTGAACATGCAATACATATTGCACAAATACATATGTGGATGTGCATGCATCCACAACCTTATGACCAACCATACACGGGATAATAAAACTCTCCCTTCTGAGTATTCATCTTAAATACTAAATAAAAATCTCTCTCCTGTTCAAACAGTCAAGGCTTTGGAACTTATTCCCTGTGATCTCCTTGTATGTTGTAAACAAAGATTCCTTTGTTTGACAACTCCACCTGTTTCTGTGATTCACCAAAGACTGACCTCAGTTAGTTCCGTTACTGTAATGGCTTTCACTACTCTGATTCTACCTCTGCAAGTCTCCAAATTTAACTATTTTTTTCTCCCAATTCCGCATGTTCTTGGCTTTAAACTGCAACTCTGAAGAGATGCTTTGCTTGTTTTAAAAAAAAATCAAGAAAAGGGAGTAGTAGTCAACATTGTTACTTTGAACTTTCTGCCCTAAGGGGCTCTCCTGTTGTTTCTCTTTGACTTCCTGGACTGAAACGACAGAAATTTGGCAACACATCACTCCCCCAATCCAGATTACTGACAGAACAGTTTAGACTCTTAGAAAAATATTAGTTTAAAAGATCACCTAATTAAATACTTAAGCATGTAGGGTAATATAGTGGTTTACAAGAAATATATTTTGGTCATCTGAATATTTGGTTTTCAACCATGGCTACTGACTCACAGCTCCTAAAACTCTTGGAATTTCCTGTGATAAGGGTGAGAGAGGTGTGTTTTGTTATGTTAATGAAGTGACCTTCAGACCTCACTCAAGGCAAGGGCTGTTTGCCTGAAGGACCAACCACTTGGTGAAAGCCTTCATAACTTTTTGCCCAACATGCCTCCCCTTCCTCCCAATTCAGGATTATTTGGGGAGGGAAGAGGAGCTGGAGATTAGATCAGCAAATGACAATGATTTAGTCAGTCATGACTATGTCATGAAGCCTCCACAGAAAACCTGAAAGGACTGGGTTCAGAAAGCTTTTAGTTTGTTAAATGTATAAAAAGGCAGGAAGAGTGGCAGTCTTACAGAAGGTAATAGAAGCTCTGTGGCCATTCTCCATACCTTGCTCTGTGCACTTCTTTATCTATCTATTGATTTAAATCTTCTATTATATCTTTTAATAAGCTGGCAAACATAAAGTAAGTATTTTTCTGAGTTTTGTGAGCCCCTGTAGCAAATTAAAAGAACGTAAGAAGTAGGCCATTGGGACCTCCAACCTGTAGTTGCTCAGTCACAAGCACAGGTAATAACCTGGGGCCTACAGTGAGACTGGCATCTGAGATGGGGTTGGAGATAGTCTTGGAGGACTGATCCCTTAACTGATGAAATCTTACGCTATGTTCAGGTAGATAGTGTCAGAATTTAGTTGAATTCTTGGATATCCTGCTGTTGTCTGAAAATTATTTGGCATTGTTGGTATGATGTCCTTGAAAGACCCCCCCCCCCCGTCGTTAAGTAATTAACTGCTCTTTTGTTGTGTAAAAGTACCCCTCCTCCCCTTGCAATGAAAAGACCCTTCCCCCAGGGTTGAATTCAATGTAACTGCTCTTTTGCCTTTCTGTAACCGCTTGGCTTTTAGGGCATGACACTTGACTCCTGTTTGAACAAGATACCCTCTCCTAATAGCCGGGGCATGGTCCCGTAGGTCACGTAGGCAAGGGGGCTGCATGGTCCCCTAGATCACATAGGCAAGGGGGCTGCATGGTCACATAGGTCACGTAGACAGGATGCCTTTCTGCCCAGTAATAAGGTCAAACTTCCCCTCTTTGTTTCCCCTTCCCGCTTTTCTCTTCCCGCGAGGGGTGTCTTCCAGGGCCAATCCACTAACACCAAGTATGCCTTTTTCAAAAGTTCGAACTGTCCACCAATCAGTTGCGCCCCACCCAAAACTTGTTTGTACCTTCCTATAAAAGACCCCGCTTCACTCCGGTCGGTGTGCTCGGTTAGCTGGAGCTGCCGACCACCCGCCGGTACCTGCGTGACAATAAACCTCTTGCTGTTTGCATCCAGTGGCAGTGTTGGATTCTTGGGTAAGGGGATCCGCGGTTCTTTCATCCTAAAACCCAAAAAGATATAGCTACCTCAAAATAAGAATAAGGTTGACAGCTTATATATAATAAGTGAGTATATCAGGGATTTAAAATATACCCAATAAATAATGTAAGGAATTAAGGAAAGATTTTGAAATAATAACAAGAATAAGAACCTAGTGGTACTAATAGATTAAATATATGTAATCTAGTTGAATTAAGAATACAATGGATAGAATACGTAATGGATTCAATAGAGATAAGAAGTCACTTAAGGACATAGTCATCTGGATACCAGCAAAGCATTAAAATTATCAATATAAAAGAGGTGTAAGATGTAGGTGATACGTGTGGAACAAAAGCTAGAGAAAAAATTAGATTTCCTTACTACTCATAGCCTGTTGACAAGTCCTTGAAGTTCCTCTGGGGACTCAGCTGCTTCCATGTGGACACATCTACTCAGGGCAAAAAGCATTCTTAGTCCACCCCCCCCAGGATACTGAAAATCTACTTTCACATGTAAAAATTACTTTGGAAACTTCTTTATCTCTATTCCCCACCCCTGCCCTCAAGATATACATTGGCAATCATCTCCCAAGCATATACCCACTGATACACATCAGAAGAGTCTCTTCCCTGAGTTTTTACTAAATAGTAATAAATGACCTTTCCCTAACAATAGCTAGCCCCCTCAAGATCCTGGAAACCTTGTTTATAAAATACCTTGGAGGCTTGTGCTATCCCTAACCTCCTCCCAAATTGAAAGTATATAATCAGCCACTCTTCATGACCCTCTCTCTCTACTCCAAATAAATGAATAAATATTTTTTTAAATAAAATAAAATAAATGACTTTTTTTAATGAAAGAAGAAAAAGGAAAAAAATATTTGAATATTAATGTACATCTATTTCTCAAGCATAAAATAGTCAAGACACTGGATTAAAACTTACATACAAAAAAAGAAAGAAAATATTCATAACGATAGTTGACTCTATGAATCCCAAACTAGGGCATACATACCAAAGACAAAAAAAAATCATAAGTGTTAGAGAGAAAAAAAATAATTCATTAATAAAGAAACAAGAATCCGACTGACAGAAATTTTTTAAATAACATCAGATATAAAAAAGAATGAAGTAATAGCTTTATTATTTTGAAAAAAATAATCACAAATGTAAACATTTAGATCCTTATAAAATGTCATTGGAATAGGAAGGCATAATAAAAAAAAAATATTTTCAGGAATACAGACCACAGATAATTTGCCTTAATTTGTGTAGGCAGCACTTAAATACTAATATTTTAACAGTTAAAATGTACTCTATGACCTATGGGGTGGGGTAAAAGAGGATGACCAAGTCATCTTGAAATAATTCAGTTTTATGAAAAAAGTAAAAAAGTAAAAAGATCAAAAAAAGACTTGAAGAAAAGAGAGATAAAACATATGCATAATAAAAATAAATAAATAAATAAATAAACAACTGGAGTGCCTGGGTGACTTAGTCGGTTCAAGTTGTCTGCCTTCAGCTCAGGTGATGATCCCAGGGTCCTGGGAGTCTGCTTCTCCCTCCCATTGAGAAAAATAATTTGACTTATTTATTTGAGAGAGATAATCTTTAAATTTTACTTATTTATTTGAGAGAGAGTGAGAAAAGAAAAACATGCACACAGGAGGGGGAATAACAGAGGGAGAGGGAGAAGCACCCCACTGAGCAGGGAACCCCCTGCGGGGCTCTATCCCAGGACCCGGGTATTATGACCTGAGCTATAGGTAGACACTTAACTGACTGAGCCACTCAGGTACCCCAATGAATACAATCTTTAAAAATAATAATAATAATAATAAGTAATATTTCATATAGTATGATTTTTTTAAATGTAAGACTTGGTATAAAAACAGGATGACATACTTGTCTAATAATAGCAAAAGACTTTGATAAGTTTAGATGCAGTAGTACATAAAAAATTTAACTTCTTTCATTAACTGATAATTTAATTAGATTAAATTAAAAGACATCAAAATTTAGAGAATCTAATAGTCCTGATCTATTAATAAATGTAGCCATCCTGGGATGTAGCCATCCCAAAACAATAGTCTTCAGTAAGTATATAAGCATAAGTTGAACATTTACACAAACAGGCCATTATTTAGGCCAGAAGTATATGCCAATAAATTCCTAGAGTTAAATATCAGGCTATATTTTCCAAGAATAAGGCAATAAAATTAGAAAACAATGACCAAAATATTAAATTCATATAATTGGAAGTTAACTTCATACTTAAAAAGAAATAATACAGCTAATTCAGAAATTTTTAGAATTACAGTACTTTGGTAATATCAACTCTCAAAATGAGTAACGGACAGGTGGGGCTAGGGAGGAAGAGATCCATAGGGAACTTTGTGAACAGGCTCTCAGAAATCCCCAAAATGTGGTGTGGGAAAACCAGAGTAAAGAGATAAATTGGACCACCCTATCCCAGGGAAGAGCACCCTGATCTAGGCATGTGGGATGGAGGACCACCCTGCCCTAGGTGTATGGAGTGGGTCATGTGGGGTGGGTGTCTCTATGATAAACACCTGTAACCAAAAAAGAATAATCAGACCCTCAAAAGGAGGTAAGCCATTGCAGGAGTTATTGATAGAGATGTTAAAAGGATTAAAGTTGCCTGGTTACCTTTTTATAAAAAATAAACCCTGAAGGCACTCATTGTTAACTGTGTGGGGACCCCTCTTAGTTGTGAGAGCTTTTTCTATATATTCACTTGATAAACTTCTGTCACTTCCTCACTCTCCATTGCCCACGAGATTCCTTCTTTGACTCCAAGAGACAAGAACCTAGCTCTCCCACATCATTCCCTAGAGTTAAGTATCAGGCTATATTTTCCAATGATAAGGCAATAAAACTAGAATAGAATGACCAAAATATTAAGTCCATGTAACTGGAAGTTAACTTTATACCTAAAAAGAAATACAGCTAATTCAGAAATATTTAGAATTACTGTACTACGGTAATATCATTTGTGAAAATAAGTGACAATAATTAAAGGTATGAAAGAAATCTAAAGGTTTAATTGTATTAATTCAAAAGAAAAACAAAACAATACAACAAAAACACCAAAGCATAAAACAACAAAACAAAACAAAAAGAATATAAAGGCAAAACCTAAGAACGACAGCAGTCATAACAAAATATTATAGAAACAAGCAAATTTTTGGAATAGATTAATAAGAAAGATTTGACCAATGAGTACTGGTCAGGAATACTCAGAGATGATGAAGATAAAATAAAATACTAAATGAAATGTATAAAAACTAAATTATAGACCTAAGAGACTGATTAAAAATGCTTCTAGAAAAAGAGTCTCATTTGAAGACAATAAAATTAATAGCACCATAGAGAAAACTGTATTTGTGACATAGGGGATCAATTAGAGATGATAAAGTATTTCCTTAAATATCAAGATAACAATTAGACTCAGTGGCTCAGTCAGCTAAGCCTCTGCCTTCACCTCAGATCATGATCCCAAGGCCCTGAGACTGAGCTTGACTCCCTGCTTGGTGGGAAACCTGCTTCTTCTTTTCCCTCTCCCTCTGCAGCTTCCCCTGCTTGTGCTTGTTCTCTCTCTCTCTCACTCTCTCTCTCAATAAATAAAATTTTAAAAGTTAAAAAAAATTAAGAAATAAGCATCAAAGATTAATCCATAAGGTAAAAATATTTATTAAAGTGATTAATTAATTTATATTAAAATTAAATATTTCCTTGCAATTAAGTGCAGTGTGGAGAAAAAGTTACTAGACAACTGACATAGGAATGAACAATACTTAAAATATTTAAAACTGACAAGGAATTATTAGATTTAGACTCCATGATGATCTCTATGTATGTGCATATAAAACACCTTAAAATACTTTGTAGGAATGTGCTACAGGAAATTAAAGAGACAGGGAGATAAAGGGGGAAAAATAGCTCAACTTGAAATGACTAGTTGGCTGCCACTGTGTTTTATTTACATTTTCCACCACTTTTTTGGTCAATGAAATTATTTTACATGTATCTATTATTATCTTGTAGGACATGTTACACTAATATCATTATTAATGAAGTTGAGAATAAGAATATGATGCCTCATTTCATCATAATTGTTAAAAATGATCCCTAAGCTGGTAAATGCAGGAAGCCAGAAACAAACAAATAATAATTAGCACCAGTTCAAAAGCTTGTCCACCTGGAACCTGTAAGAAAATCCAACTAGATCCTGAAAATAATGAGTGATTTGAGGAAACTGGACAGGGATATAGATTTCCAGATGCTTTTTACTTATAATGGCAATAGCAACTTAGACAAGGTAATGGAAAAAAATCTATTAATTGGCAGTAGGAAAATTATTAAAAAAATATAAACCATAAGCCAATGAACTTGGAAAAATTATGAAGAATCTACATAAACATAAAATGAAACAATATATATTTGCCAAGGCACATTCACATTTTAAAAAATAAGTTGAAAGGGGAACAATATGCCATAATACATATATCAATGTTTTTCATAGAAGTTTAGTATAAAAAATAAACATTTTAAATAATTTATTTGGAAATTGATATCACATATCTGAAAAACTTGGAAGAAGAAATGGATAACCATGACTAAACAAATGTAGCAGAAAAATGATTTACAATAATAGATAAAAGCTATTCAAAAATGTAGTGAATATTGGCCAAAGCTTAGAAAAATCGATAAAATATAAAATGTAAAATGAATTCATGAATGAAAAACAGAATCCCATTAAATCTAATTTGGAAAGAACTAATATATTTTTTTTTGCCTGAATCTGCTCTGCCTTTCATTAGGTGGGACACTGACCAAGCCCACTCAGCTCCTCTCTCATGCCCATTAATAGAAAAGTCAGGAACATTAATTACTTCTGGGATGAATTTTAACCACTGTGGATAGGATGCAGAAGCCAGTGGGTTAAACAGATTCTTTCTTGTTTCAGGAAAATAATTCTGAGATGTATTCTGTGCATTAGGATTGATGCTCAGTTGTCCACAATCATAATCCACTCAGTCTGAACTCATATATGTTTCTCCTGGACCACTTAGCTCTTCTCATTCTCTCCTCTTCCACGTGATCAAATCCCAAAATAATTATTTAGGTTGTGTATGCAAGTCCTGATTTTGAAGGGAAACTCAGTTACAGAAAGAGATGAAAATAAAGATACAGGGAAAAAAATGGGGCACTTGGGTGACTCAATTAGATAAGCAGCTGACTCTTGATTTCAGCTCAGGTTGTTATCTCAGGGCGATGAGATGAAGCCCCTTTAGGCTCTGTGCTGGGCAAGGAGGTTGCTTAAGATTCTCTCTTCTTATCCCTTTCCTTCCACCCCTCACCTCCCATGCTGTCTTTCTCTTAAATAATAAGCACTTCTGAACTATCTTAGATTCTGTACCTTCTCTCCAGTCATGAACCTATCACTGTCTTTAACTCTTGAAAACTTCATTAGACAAATTAATGTGATGAAGGAAGCAATATGAGAAAGCCTATTAATCTGATGAGCATGGAACTGAACAAACCCTATAGATACTTTCCCTTTGATTTCTAGCCTATCAATACCTACAGTGAGTCACATACACTCAAGATTATTGTTTTTATTGTATACTTCATATATTCATTAATTTTTGACTCATTATCATTTTGTTGAAGTGTTAAACTATGGTAATAAACAAACTTTTAATTAACTTTTCCTCCTAGGATACAAATATAACTTGCACTTGAGCTTTAGCTAATTTTATGTTCTAAAATTGCCAAAACACAATGATCAAGGTTTCTAGATTATTTACTGTATTTTCTACTATATAATATTGTTCTATCTCTTCTGTATAAAGAAAATGAATGCTTGGGGCTCTTGGGTGGCTCAGTGCGTTAAAGCCTCTGCCTTCTGCTCAGGTCATGATCCCAGAGTCCTGGGATAGAGCCCCACATCAGGCTCTCTGCTCAGCAGGGACCCTGCTTCCCTTCCTTTCTCTCTGCCTGTCTCTCTGTCTACTTGTGCTGTCAAATAAATAAATAAAATCTTTTAAAAAAGCAAATGAATGCTTGATAACTAAATGAATGCTTTTCTGAATAAATTAAATATGGCAATAGCATTTTATTTTATCATGCTTTACATATTAAACTATAATATTATATCACTAGTCTACAAATAATCTACTCACATAGTGATTTGGAAGCTTTTATTTTTTTTATTATTATTTTTTTAGATTTTATTTATTTATTTATTTGACAGAGAGAGATCACAAGTAGGCAGAGAGGCAGGCAGAGAGAGAGAGGAGAAAGCAGGCTCCCTGTGGAGCAGAGAGCCCGATGCGGGACTCGATCCCAGGACCCTGAGATCATGACCTGAGCCAAAGGCAGTGGCTTAACCCACTGAGCCACCCAGGCGCCCGATTTGGAAGCTTTTAGCAAAAGAATTCTTCCTCCTGATTGTAGTATAAAAGCCACAGAAATATACAGAAGACTCCCAGGATAGAAAGTTAAATCCAGTTATCCGTGATGCCTTGAGTAGGACCTGACCTATGTATGTCCTGGGATGCACTAGTAACTGTTACATGTGATAGGATTATATTTAATATATACAGTTTCATTTACTTCACAAAGGAGATATAAATTTGAGAATAAAATATTTGATGAATCTATAAAGTCTATATCTATTTGTAACCAATGTGGTAGAATTAAGATGTTAATTTGAAAAAAAAATTTCATTGAACACATACACATATTCAATTGTTTTTATATATATAAACAGCATTATTTATTTATGTAAATAAATGCATTGTCAGTAAAATCCATTTACTTATCAATCATAAGGGTACTTTTAAGTACTAAGAATAAGAAATATGTGAAAAGATAAGTGTTCAAGAGTGCAGTTTGTGGTAATTAATACAATATGATAGGCTCATAAAAAAGATATATTACTTGAACTTAAAAGCTTCTATAATTAAGCAATGACCACTTGAAATTTGTAATTAGTCTTGCTGCAGTTTTTCCTTGCACTTATTGCCCTTCCCCAGAAGTTCATTAAGAATTTCTGTGAATGTCCTTATGTTTAATCTCATTCATAGATTCCACTGCTGCTCACAAAACAAAGCCAAAAAGAGAGGTGACTCTATGTGGCACTCCATCCACAAGCAATACATTCATAAATAATTAAAAAGCTCTCTACTTCATTTGTTACCCATTCAGCTGATAATTTAAATGAGTAACTGAGGCCATTTTATCAGCACTTTTAATAGAATGCGACTCAGAAACTTCACAGTGTTATTTAAGAAGAAATGCTCATGTGGTAAGGTTTTTATTTTTTTTTTAATCAACAAAATAATTTTCAAATATTAAAACCAAATGTCTCCTTTTCCTCCAAGTTTCCTTGCTACATCAAAGTTATAAATAAATACATTACAATCGTATTTTGAGTAGTAGATAAAAACAAATGTTTTGAGGGGCGCCTGGGTGGCTCAGTGGGTTAAGCCACTGCCTTCGGCTCAGGTCATGATCTCAGGGTCCTGGGATCGAGTCCCACATCAGGCTCTCTGCTCCACAGGGAGCCTGCTTCCTCCTCTCTCTCTCTGCCTGCCTCTCTGCCTACTTGTGATCTCTCTCTGTCAAATAAAAAAATAAAATCTTTAAAAAAAACAAATGTTTTGAAACTGTCTGTGGGTTGAGAATCTGGGTTAACTGATCTCAATGTATTTAGACTTTATTAGATGGTTGTTTTTAGACTATTTAAAAATACATGCTCAGATAATGACAACATTATTTTATTCATTTTAATAAATAAATTATTTTATTTAATTATGTTTAGATATTTATTTATTAAATTAATGATTTAATATTTAACAATCTAAATTTGAAATATTTTAAATTCTAAAAAATAGTTATTTAATTAAATCGATATATTTAATATAAATATTTAATAAATTATTTAATCATTATTATAATTATGCAATACATTATGTATTGTGTAATAATTGCATTTTAATAAATAAATAAATAAATGTATTATTTACATTATTTTATTTTACTTTATTTTATTTAGTTGACAAAGAGAGGGAGAACGCAAGCAAAGGGAGCTGCAGGCAGAGGGAGAGGGAGAAGTAGGCTCCCAGCTGAGCAGAAAGTTCAAACTGGGGTTCCATCCCACGACCGTGGGATCACCACCTGAGTCAAAGGCAGATGCTTAACTGACTGAGCCATCCAGATGCCCAAGGCTTTGTATTCTTTGCTTCTAAATATTGATGCTGCTTCATCTCTGGAGTTAGTAAATTGATGCTGAGAATTCATATCAAAGAATTGATAGTAGCTGTTAAGCAGAAACATGTAATTTACGGGAAAAAAAAAGAACAGAATGAAGAGAAAGGACAAAAGTCAAAAGCATATTAATATAAAATTTAATTAGATAAATAAAGCTGGTATTCCTGAAGGGGGCTAATAAAAGAGCTGCAAAGAGCTGATAGGATTAGGAAAATTGTCCACTCCTGGTCATTTCATAATTTTAAACTATTCCTTATTAATAAATATACTTAGTTCCAGAAACACAACCACATAAGGACATTTCCACCAAGTTTCCTCTAACAGCATTTACAAATTAGACGTTCAAACAATGTAGTTTTTTACATGTTGCATCTGTATCTTAAAGTTTAAACACTTTCTGTGACACATTTTCTAACAATGAAAATATATATATATATATATATACCTTATCCCTAAATGGAAAAAATATATATATATATAGAAACCTTATCCCTAAATGAAACCTTTCTTTGTTTATTAGCTTAAATAGGTAAATTAGCAACAACAACAACAACAAACAGCTAATATTATAGAGGTAGGAACAATTTACCTTTTCATTCATTGCTATTTTCTAAAAATTCCTATTTTATTTTTTCTCAAGTCTGTCATAATAATTTTCTAAATCTCCTGCCTTATTCAATTTTTTTCTTTTAGTGGAAATCTCTATTTCATATTTATTTTCTCTTCCTCCACTCTTTGCTCTAATAATTCAATGTATTATTAGATTTTCTGTTTTTCTCTTTATCCAGATATATCTTTTCTTTCTTTCTTTCTTTTCTAAATAATTTGATTTGCTGGCATTTTACATCAGTACATGCTTTCTTATAAATGTTAGAAATGTCTGTGGAACTTCTAGAAGAATAAACTTTTTTACCTTTAAGAAGTTTACAGTCTAGAGTGCCTGGGTGGCTCAGTTGGTTAAGTGTCTTCCTTCAGCTTAGGCCATGATGCCAGGGTACTAGGATCCAGTCCTGCATCAGCTGCCTGCTCAGCAAGGAGTCTGGTTCTTCCTCTCCCTCTGCCCCTCCCTCTCTCTCTCTAATAAATAAATAAAATCATTTAAAAAAAGACTTACTGAAATCTGAGACTGAATTACTAAATTCAGTCTTAATATAAGACAGCTAAACAAAGCAATGATCACAACTGGAAAATTTATTCAGATCATGGTTTAACATTTTTGGTTGACACAGGACCTCTTTCAGTAACAACTTTCCCTAAATATCAATTTCTTTTTAAGGCAAAAAATTTTGACAAGAAATCCAGATCTTCTCATCATTTTCATATCAATTTAATGTGACATCCTCGGAGTATATAATCAAATATGTAATTATTCTATCTGTTGCCTTGTATATTGCCTGTATCTTTTTCAGACTCAAAGTTCCATTGAGGTAGAGTTTTTTTTGTTCTGTTTTTAAAGCAGAGATTTTTAAAGTGTTTGATATATACAAGATGCTTAATAAGTGTTTACAAAACCTATGTATTTCAGAAGCCTTAAACAGGCTTTAAAATAATGTAGGTGATATTAGTAGTCATATCAAACAATTTGTAGGTTTCAGTCATGTAAATAACTACATTTCTCAGAGACAGAGAAACATACAAATGATCTGGGTCCAGTAGGATAATGCTAGCATGTGTTGTAAATTCTCTTATATGACCTTATTCTTGCAAGAATTGGTTATGTGGCAGAAAAAAAGGTATCACTATCTTATACTTTATGATTTAAAGAGATTTATGGAAGTTGTTAATTTCTTACACTACCCCTTTGTTTCAGTGGACCCAATTTCTGTGGTAATGGTGAGAGGAAAGTAGGCAATTTAGGCAGCAGCAAAAATCTCCTACAAGGCACTATAAAATAAGGCTTGTTCTAGATCATGGGTCTGTCCAAAGGGGAATGTTAAGGGGTAGAATGGATGATGGATGCATTGTGGACTTATAACTATAAGATTAATACTGTTATGCCCCAATAATGGGTCTATGATTAAAGGAGCGAGACTGATGTAAAGCGAAGGTCAAGCAAAGCCTTATTTCATGCCAAGCATCAAGAATCTAACCGAACGTTCAGAGCCACACCTCTTATGAGAGAAGGCAACCCTTCACTGTTTCACAGTCTAGCTTTTAAGGGCAAAGGCCATGAAGTCAGGCCTGGCCACGCACAGGTGACCAATGAGATTTTAACACACACAGGAAACTCCACAGTGAGGCTAGGTGACCAATTGAGGTTCAATTTATCCTAGTATAGACATTTGACCCAGCCTATTACACCTTGATTAGGATTGGTGCCAAAACGGTTCCCAAAGGGCAGAGGAGTGGGGCATACTCCTTAGTATCTAAGGAGACAATATGCAAACACAGCCCCCCCCTCCCGCTGATTGATGTCTCCACCTGGCCTGACCCACCCTTGTATATGGGCTTTGTTACCTGGAGCTGATTTCCAGGTCTTGTTTTTAAGTGAATCCCCTGGGGGAAGGGGAGCAAGGACAGTTTCAGGGTTAACCTCAATGGAAGCCACTTGCTAATATATTAAAAATATAAAATAGGTCCTTACATTACAACAACTCAGTAGGGAAAGTCCCTGTGTGGTGATAAAAGAAGTGATGTAACTTGCATTGCACATTTTATTTTTAAAACGTGTAAGTTGTATTTTTCCCTGCCATGACATCATACTTTATCTTCATCTCTGTCTACTAGTTTAAAACTAGTTAAACAAACTCAACAATTTTTTAAAAAAATATTTTATTTATTTATTTAAGAGCAAAAGCCAGAGAGAGAGAGAGAGAAAGAGCGCATGAGCAATATGGGGCTCGATCCCAGGACTCTTGAGATCATGATCTGAGCCAAAGGCAGACACTTAACTGACTGAGCAAATGAGACTCCCACAAACTCAACAATTTTATAAAATTTTTATTTGTTGGGGTGCCTGGCTGGATCAGTCAGTAAAATATGTAACTCTTGATCTTGGGGTTGTATGTTTGAAATCCACCTTGGGTGTAGAGGTTTTTAAAAATAAAATCTTTAAAAAAATTTTTTTTTCATTTTTATATTTAAGCCGTTGTATGGCAGTGTTGATCACTATATTGTACACTTGAAACTAATATTAACCTTATTTTAACTAACTGGAATTTAAATAAAAACTTTAAAAATAAAATAAAAATAATAATCATAAAAATAAAAAGAGGAAAAATTATTTGGCAGGCAATTTTCTTAATTGAATTATTATTTATTATTATCATAGTCTGTGTGTGTCGGTGGGAAGTGGCTGGTATTCCAGTGAGTTCCATATCTGTGTTACACTGAGGTCCATGTCTGTAGTCAGTCTTTTTTTTTCTTTTAATTTATTTTCAGTGATCCAAAATTCATTGTTTATGCACCACACCCAGTGCTTCATGTAATAAATTCCCTCCTTAATACCCACCACTGGGCTCACCCAACCACCTGCCACCCTCCTCTTCAAAACCCTCAGTTTGTTTCTCAGAGTCCACAGTCTCTCATGGTTTGTCTCTCCCTCCGATTTCCCCCAGCACACTTCTCTCCATCTCCCAGTGTCCTCCACGTTATTCCTTATGTATTGAGTCTTATAATAACTTTTATTTCTTTCCCTATTCTGCTTTGCATATGCTTATCTTAGATGTTAAAATGTTATAAACCCTCCTGCCTGGTCCATTTTCTCTCTCTTCTCTCATGATTTCTCATGCTCTCCCTGCCAACCCCACATGCCTTACAATATCTGGATATGACTAATTTCTTCCTGAGCTACTTTATTCTACTCTGCCATATGGTTGCCCTTCCTTCTTCTGTACCATAACTTCTATCCCCTGCATTTGTGCTTTAACAATACCTAATTCTTTTCACTACATCTGTATCTTTGAGGTCAATACTCAGTAGTGCAATCGCTGGGTCATAGGCTAGCTCTATTTTACTGGAAAGAAGGGCCATATGCACCCCAGTGTTCATAGCAGCAATGTCCACAATAGCCATTCTGTTGAAAGAGCCAAGATCCCCTTCAACAGACAAACGGATAAAGAAGATGTGATCTATGGATACAATGGAATATCACTCAGCCATCAGAAATGATGAATACCCAACTTTTGCATCAACATGGATGGGACTGGAGGAGATTATGTTAAGTGAAATAAGTCAAGCAGAGAAAGTCGATCATCATATGGTTTCACTTATTTGTGGAACCTAAGGAATAGCATGGAGGACATTAGGAGAAGGAAAGGAAAAATGAAGTGGGGGCATTGGAGGGGGAAATGAAACATGAAAAACTATGGACTCCAAGAAACAAACTGAGGGTTTTAAAGATGAGAAGGATGTGGGGATGTGTGAGCCTGGTGATGGGTATTAAGGAGGGCACATATTGCATGGGGCACTGGGTGTTTTACACAAACAATGAATCATGGAACACTACTTCAAAAACTAATGATGTATTGTATGGTAACTAACATAACATAATTTTAAAAAAAAGGAGGGGGACAATACCTAACACTCAATCTTTGCTAGTTTCTTGTTTACCTCCTTTTAAGAGTAAGCTCATTAGTGGTTTTTTGTTTGTTTGTTTGTTTTTGTCTCAACTAAAAGAAGAAAAATAATACACATTATTTTGAAAACTTTTTGAACAGTGTACAAACGTTAGTCAAGTCCACAATGTCTCATCTCTTCTTCCTCCTAACATGGCTAAGTTGAAAAACCCTTTATCTGGGAAAAGACCATTCTCCTGCCACCTTGTGTAAGATTTTGGCTTTAGCTTAGATTATCCTTTCTTTCCTTTTCTGAAAATAAGTTGAAAATATTAATAGCCTCAGTTTCTTCTTCCAAAATATGACTGCTTCTTTACCAAGTGCAAAAGCAACTCATTTTGACCATAGTAAACAGCTTGGACCTACTTTTTTTGGCTCACTGTTTTAGTGAGACAAGTGGAGTGAAGATGACACACCATTTCCAAATGTATTCATAATTGGTAGACCATACTTCTAACTTGAAGTTTTGTTGCCATTAAACTACGACCAGAATCGCTATAATTACAGAGGTAAATTCTTTATATTTACTATATTTGAAATTACCATATAATACCAAAATAAAATTATGATTATGTGAAGAGTCTGTAATATTAAGAAGATGACTTTGAAATTATTGCTTATCTAAATGAAATTTCCCATTTTATAATCTT
Source organism: Mustela nivalis (assembly GCF_964662115.1). NCBI lineage: Eukaryota > Metazoa > Chordata > Mammalia > Carnivora > Mustelidae > Mustela > Mustela nivalis. The sequence continues at coordinate 273,960 of NW_028135912.1, forward strand.
GTATAAGCTTCCGTTGTCATTTCCTATTATAATCTATTGGAAGGCACTCTTATTTTCCCTTAAGTGGGAAGTCAAATGTGGAACAAATTCATCCCAAAGGAACTGATTCTATATTCCACTGAAGACCAGGTGGCTTCCATGTGGCATTTTGCCTCTTGCATATTGTTCATCTCCTACAACAAATGGGGGTATGCTCTTTAGTAAACTAATTCAACTCAATTAGAGACATTGTCTTCAAGGGATAACATCATAGAGACTAGAATCAGAATCATACTTTTGGGAAAATTGGGCCCAGGTTTTTTGTTTTGTTTTGTTTTGTTTTAAGATTTTATTTATTTATTTGACAGACAGAGACCACAAGTAGGCAGAGAGGCAGAGAGAGAGGGGGAAGCAGGCTCCCTGCTGAACATAGAGCCTGATGCAGAGCTCGATCCCAGGACCCTGAGATCATGGCCTGAGCCAAAGGCAGAGGCTTAACCCACTGAGCTACCCAGGCGCCCCTGGGCCCAGGTTTTGATGGCTTCTTTCCTCAATCTTATAAAACCTATTTGAACTCTACTGGATGCCAATCTGCTTAAAAATATTTGGTCCCTTGTAATTTTAACCTTCCAGAGTTCAATGCACCTGATTCATGTAATATCCTATAGTATTTTTGTCAAAGGAAGACTCTCAAAGTGTGTTTCCTGGGAGACACTTTTCAATTGGTTGCTTACATTTCTGCATTTATTATTTGTTCTAGACCGTCCTTTGAAGATGGTTGTATTGAATAGACTTGGAGGACAGAAATAGTATCTTTTTTTTTAACTTAACCTGTTGTGTTTGCAAATATTATCTGCCTCTGTTTTGATTCTTCTTGTGGGAACTGAGGCTCAGAACTGATATATAACTCCCACCCCTACACACACACACACACACACACACACAGAAACACACACACACACAAATACTGTTAATATTCTGGCTACCTCTAATGCTGTGAATAATAAACTATATTATTTCTGAACCATGAGTCTGCGTCTTCTATCAACACCCAAGAAACCACGGCAGACTCATACACCAGCTTTCAAATAAGGGAAAATAATCTCAGATGCTTTATATTTTTTGATAGTGTTACCTACTTCTGAACATATGACTGAACACATATAAAGCTGGAGCCATGACCATTTAGAGCTTCTTCTGTGGAAGAACTATGCATTCACTAGTAAACAAAAGTAGTTTTATCTTTTTTTTTTTTCCTCCTGGACACCATTTCCTCTCTCACACTGTTGCTCAAATTGGATGGAGTCTAAGGTCCTTTGAGGAAATTTTTGTTTAATGACTCAAAATAAAATAGGAAGAGTCTAAAGTGCTAAAATTAATTCTAGATAAAAGGTATAAGTCATGCCAGAAAGGATAGTAATTTTATCTAACAACTGCCTGTTCACCCCTTATTTGTTCATTAACTAATCTCCAAATTCCTGACTAAATCCCTTTTGTAAGCCAGAATGTGAGCTAAAAACTGGGATTTTAAAAAATTTTCATTTGAAATCCAGTTAGTTAACATATATGGTTGTATTAGTTTCATGTGTACAATATAACATATAGCACTCGGTGCTCATCATGACAAGTGCTCTAATTAACCCCCATCACTTATTTAATCCATCACTCCTTTCAGATCCTCTCAAGTAACCATCAGTTTGTTCTCCGTTATGAAATGTCTGTTTCTAGCTTTGTTTCTCTTTCTATGTGTTATTATTTTCCCCTTTGCTTGTTTGTTTTGTTACTTTTATTCCATATATGAGTAAAGGTATTTGTCTTTCTCTGACTTATTTCACTTTTAGCATTATACTGTCTAGTTCCAGCCATGTTATTGCAAATGGCAAGATTTCAGTCTTTTTTATGGCAGAATAATATTCCATTGTATATACATACCACTTATTCTTTATTTATTCATCAATTGATGGATACTTGGGTTCTTTCCATATCTTAGCTTTACAAATAATGCTGCTATAAACATAGGGGTGCTAGCATCCCTTTGAATAAGTTTTCTTAAATTCATTGGGTAAATACACACCAACAGGATTGTTGGATCACAAAGGACTTCTATTTTTAAATTTTATGGACATTCCATACTGTTTTCAAATATGGCTGTATCAGTTTGCATCACCACCAACAGCTCACAATTGTTACTTTTTCTTCTTTTTAAGATTTTATTCATTTGACAGAGAGAGATCACAAGTAGAGAGAGAGAGGAGGGAGCAGGCTCCATGCCTGGCAGAGAGCCCAATGTGGGACTTGATCCCAGGACCCTGAGATCATGACCTGAGCTGAAGGCAGAGGCTTAACCCACTGAGCCACCCAGGCAGCCCCCACAAGTGTTACTTTTTCACATCCTCTCCAACCCCTTTTGTTTCTTGTAGTGTTGATGTTAGCCATTCTGACAGGTGTGAGGTGGTATCTCTTTCTAGTTTTGCTTTGCAATTTCCTGATGATACATGATGATGGACATCTTTTCATGTATCTACTGAACATTTGAATGTGTTCTTTGTGGAAACACTTGTTCATGTCCTCTATCCATGTTTTTATTGGATTATTTGTTTTTGGATGTTGACTAAAAACTGGATATTAAGTAACACACAAGACAGGTTTCCTTGAGCTTAAATTTTATTTGCATGAGTATCATTAACAGGAAAAAATATGCATATGTGTATGTACAAGTGTGTTTATGTATACATCTATCTATCTATCCTCTATCCCCTGTCTTCTAATTGTGGTAAAACCTGTAAGGTGGGGAATGGGATAGTCTGAAGAAATATGCTGCTGGATATGTTGGGTAAGCAAATTTAATTGCACTCAGATGCATTGGATATAAGTGAATCACTCAAATGAGTTATTTAATATTATATAGAAACAAATTAAAATTTTATGTAGTTGAAAATAATAGGTAGTTAAAATAATTTTTGTTGTTTGTTGTTTTTGTGTCTCTTTTGTTTATATATACTATGGTGTGAATGTTTATGTCTCCCAAAATCATATTACAAAATCTAACTCTGGAAGTGATAGTATTAAAACATAGGGGCCTTTGGGAGGTGATTAGGTTATAAGTGAGATTACAGTCCTTTTAAAGGAGACCCCAGAGAGTTCTCTTGATTCATTCATCATGTACGTTTACAGTGAGAAGATAGCCATCTATGAGGAAGTGGGCTCTCCCTGGATCTGCCCATTCCTTAATCTTGAACTTCTCAGTTCTAGAACTGTGAGAAATAAATTCCTGTTCTTTATAAGCTATTCAGTCTATATCATGTCCGTTATAGCAGCCTGCATGCAGAAGGACACTATGACCTAAAACGAGAGCAATAAATATAAAGTTTCAGTAAAGTCAGTTGGTACAATGTTTTTTTACTTAGAGAAGACATGCTGCTTCATGTTAAACCTTGATATTGTATATGTTTCTTGAAGGGCCACTTCTTACTCCTTTGTGTGTTTTCCACAAAGTCCAGGATGATGCCTTACATAAAGGTAATATTTTATAAATACTGTTGGAAATATATACTTCTCTAAAATCTTATTTTGCCTACAGATTACTTGGATCCACTTTGCCTTGTGTAGAATATTTTAAATATATTAAGAACAGAATGTCTCTCTAAATAACATTTAGAATCATCATTAAAAGATTGGTAGCAGACTGAAGGAAAAGTCCAAGAAGCTGGCAGAAGCAAAGGACCAAATTTTTGACCTGGCAGAAAAGGATTGGTAAATAAGGAAACAAATCCAAAGAAAGAAGGAAGAATGATGAAACATGATAATGAGCTTAGGAAAGTCATTGACTCCAAGGAATAGAAAGAGGTGCTTATTGTAGGAGAAGTAGGAGTGAGAGAAAAAAAAAGAGGGCTGAACATGGATTTGAGAATTCAGAGCTAAAACTGTCCCTCATCTGGGAGCAGAAACAGAGATCCAGATTCAGAGGCAAGGAGGACTCACATCACCATCCACAGAAGCATAGAACAACAAGACATAGTTTCATTCCCTCTGCAAAAGCTATCAATGGAGGAATTCTCTTTACCTAAATATACGTGGGAGTGTAGTTTGTACATAGCCAAGTCACTTACCTCAAGAGGACAAACTATACCAGCTCTCGAAGCAGGCCAGATAGCTCAAGCAACACCAGCCCAAGCCAAAATCCATTTCCCCTGCATTTGTGAACAATGACAGAGCAGTGGTTCACGTCTAGAACTAGGACGTATTCAGAAGTCAAAGATTGTGTCATGGATTGTGCCTATCAGTTCAGAGGCGGCCTTCAGCTCAACTCATGATCCCAGGGTCTTGGCATCGACTCTGTTCTCAGGTTCCCTGCTCAGGGGTAAGTCAGCTTTTCCCTCTCCAGCTCTACACCCTGATTGTGATCTCTCTGTCTCTCTGTCAAATATGTGCATGTGCATTGTTTGACAAAAAGACAAAAACATAACCGGGGTACAAGGATTGACTGTGGCCAGGGGATGTTTTCTTTAATTTGGACCTAGATCTCTATGGAAGGCAGCCAGGTTCAGAGAACCTCCCACCATCCTCAAATGCCAGACCTTCGCTCAGAGCTCCAATGTTCATTCTCCAGTTCCTTGTCTTCCTGAATATCCTCACCAACCTGTAGCATACGCTGTCTGTGGCTCTCTAATGGCCCTTTGTTGTCCCACTGTTCATCTTCTGCTGCCTCCATTAGAACACGCCCATCTTCCACAAGAGGCATTGTTTGCTTATCCCATGAAACCATTTGGGGGATGTTCATGAGAGGGTGAAGGCAGGCTTGTGCTGTCACATCTACATGTACTTCTCCAGAGGGTATCTGCAGGACCCTGTGGGAATGCTCCAGGTTCTTTGACATTTGAATCCTCTTCAATGCGTCCTTTTGAAGATACAAGTTGTCTTCCTGAAACGGGTACGGACGTCTTTCAGATGGCTTCTTGGGCTATGGGTCTTTTCCAACATGCTCCATGCTTGCTCCTGTGGACTCCAAGTACATGAGTCCATTCTGGACCTAAGGTTCTAGGATGTAGAATCTGCCTTTGGTACATCGTCAGTTTTGAAGATTTGGAAGTCATTTTGGCTCGATTTCTAGAGACGCTACAAGTACTCGTTATAAGGGCCGCTAGGCCAGAGGGAGTCATTTTGTGTTTCAGCAGTAAACTTATATTGAACCCATGCAGTAAACTAAATTGACCCTACTCCTCCCAGAGGAGCTTACTCTCAACGCCTAGATACAAGGGTGAATCAGGCCAGGAGAAGACATCCCATTAGAGGGGCACGCATATATCTACTAGGGTAAATTGAGATCCAATTGTCCACCCATGTGTTACCTAGCATTTTTGTTTTTGTGGTGTAGCAGACTTAGCATGACTGTGCAGTTTTTTCTGTATTGTTATCTCATTGGCCAACTCTGTATAGCCTGGCTAAACTACCGCTATAAATGTTAGTCTGTGAGGCTGGGAGTGGTCGCCTCTTTGCAAGAGAAGGCCCTGACCGGTCAATATGATTCTCGATGCTTTGTGCAAAATTAACGTTTGCTTGAACTTCACTTTGTATCAGTCTCGCTCCTTTGAATAAGGACCCTATCTTTGGAGGGCCACCCGAATTCAAATGATGAGAACTGAAACAGCATTGGAATTTTTGGAAAATCCTCTGGAGGTAAGATCATGGGATCCTGCATGGAGCTGCAGGCTATGGCCCACTGGTAGAAGTTGGCAGCAGCCATGCTCCCCAGAGCTGGTGTGGATGCGGAGATGCCCCATCCTCTGCTGGTAGATCGTATGGGGGTTCAATTCCCCCTGGGTGGTCAGGGGGTTCGAGTCCCCCTAGATGGTCAGGGGGCTCGAGTTCCCCTTTGCGGTTAGAGGGGGTTCAAATACCCCTAGGTGAACTCCAGGGGGTTCGTCCCCCTGGATAGTCAGGGGAGTTCGAGTACCCCTAGACATTCAGGGGGTTCAAGTCCCCCTGGGCGGTTTGGGGGTTCGAGTCCTCCTAGGCGATCAGGGGATAAAGAAAGCCCCCACCAGTGGCAGGTTATGGGTAAGAATCGTTGGGCCTATGGTTGTCTTTGCCTGGTCCTTTTGTTGTCTGTTGTATTGTTTGTTATGATTGAAGGAATGGGGCAAGCAGAGAGTAAAGGGACTCTGACTTTCATCTCTCTGTTCTTCATAATAGATGTGAGGCTTCTCACTCACTCATTTCGTGTGTTAAGGGCTATGACTGTAGCCAACTGGGGTTAGTCTAAGAGTGAGTTAAGGTGCCCATGCTGAGGCTCATTGGAGCTGAGCATGGAATATGAGTGCCTAATGGACCACTATTGGTAAGCAGAACTGGCACTGTGGGATGAACCGACCTTGAGCCAAAGACTTTAAAAAATATTCCCCAGCAGCTGCCGAAACCCCCTTTGTTTTGGGGAATTCTTTGCCTTCTCTGGCCTGATGTGGACTGCCTAGCCCCTCCCCCTTGTTGGCGGGAGAGCATGGCATCTGAAGTGGAGATAGTTATTTGTCTGTCTCAAGGTTTTAATGGGTAATTGTTAAAGTGGCTTCCAAAGTCTTTGGTAACTTGAAACTGTGAAGGGTTGCTTGAATGACAAATGGAATTAAATTCGTTGGACATGTAGGTCTTAACCAAATGAGATATAATGCTAGACCATTAGGTCAAAATCTCATCTTGACCACCACACACGCTATCGCGGACCTTCGTAGACTCCAACTGACTGATGGATGGTGAACACCCGAGTGACAGGGTATCAGGCCCTCCTCCTCAACAAACCAAGAGTGATCTCACAGCCACAAGTGGTGCTAAATCCAGCCACACTGCTCCCAAAGGAGCTGGCTGAACATCCACACAACTGTGCGGAGGTCCTAAACCAAGTCACAGGAATAAGACTGGATATCAGAGACATGCTCTTCCCAGATGCAGACATGACTCTGTTCATGGAAAGAGGTATGTGAGGTATGTGAGGGCTGTGGTAGTTTATCCTGAGCAGGAATTCTGGGCAGCACCCTGCCACATGGAACTTCGGCACAACAAGCAGAACTGATTGAAATCACTAAGGCACTGCAGATGGCTAAAGGTAAAACCACCAACATCAATACGGACCACAGGAATGTCTTTGCTACTCTCCATATACATGGAGCTACTTACAAAGTAAGGAGCCTATTAACAGCAGAAGGAAAAGGAATTAAAACAGAAGAGAAATATTGGGACCCAAAAGAGGTGGCTGTTATGCATGTCTTGCGACACCAAAAGGGGACTGATCTGATTTCAAAAGGAAACCAATTATCAGATCGAGATTTAAAGCAAGCAGCCTGAGAAACAATGCAAGAGCTGGTTACACACCTGGATCTATCCCTACCAGATAAACTGGAGTATTCAGAGGAAGATTTAAAGTATTTACAAAAATGGCTAAATTATATTATAAAGGAGACTGGGCTAAGACTAAAAGAGGAAATTTAATTCTTCTTCGAAGACTAGGTAAGAAATTAGTAGACCAGATACATCAGGGTACTCACCTGGGGTCACTCAAACTCAAGGAACTTCCAGGCTTCTAAATTACGGTGTATGGTTCAGGATATAGTTGATAGATGTGCTCAGTGCCAGGCAGTTAATGTGGGAGGAACTAGAATTGGAAGAGGGAAAAGAGAAAGAGGTAGGGTACCAGGAATTTATTGGAAAATAGATATTACAGAAATAAAACCCAGAAAATATGGGGACAAGTATATGTTAGTTTTTGTAGATACCATTTCAGGCCAGGTTGAGGCTTTTTCCGAGAAACATGAGACGGCAGGAGTGATAGCCAGAAAGCTACAAGAAAAATAAGTCCTAGGTCTGGGCTGCCTCTCACGGTTGAGTCAGACAATGGCCTTGCATTTTGAGTTCAGTCTCACAGGAATTGGCCAAGGCCCTGGGCACAAATTGGAAACTACATTGTGCCTATCAGACCTAGAGTTCTGGGCATGTAGAGAGAATGAACCGGACTCTTAAAGAGACCTTGACAAAACTAACCCTGGAGACGGGCAGTGGATGGGTGGATCTGCTTCCTTTCACCCTACTCAGGGCAAGATGTACACACTATTTAAACAGGGTGACCCCATTTGAAATGTTTGGGAGAACCCCTGCTCCCGCTCTGTTTTCAGCTACAAAAGGTTGCCCTAGGAGAAATGACTGATCAGTCTGTACTCCAGTCACTGCAGGCATTACAGTCTGTATTAAAAAAAAAAAATGCAGGGATCCAGACTGCCCACACTGGTATGGAGACGGAGGTGGAACCACTTCCTTTCCAACCCAATCACTTGGTTTGGATATGACATTATCAAGTGGGGAGCTTGGAGCCTCGCTGGATGGGACCTTTTACTGTTACCCTGACCACACCACAGCAGTAAAAGTAGAATGCATCAGGGCCTGGATTCACGCATGTCACATCAAACGAGCCAAGGATGAAGATGACCCCAAAAGGTGGAAGCCACAGCCAAAGATCCCGTTCACTGTGGACTAAATCTAAGACTGAAAAGACTATGAGTTTGTTGTTGCTCCTATTTTTACCTGTTTATGTAAAGTATAGGTAGTTAATTAGATAAAGGAAATTAGAAAAAAAAATGGAAAGGGTTCTATGAAGCGGTAAATGGGTAAGTCATCAGCCGACTGTGCACTAGTGTCATTTACACTAGTGTAAATATACAGCCGACTGTACACTAGTGTCATGTACAAAAGAAAATGAGAGCGATAAAAATGTTAGAATTACATGCTCAATAAACCCTTTATAACCAGAGAATGTAGAACTGGATGAAAAGTCAAGGATTGGACTAATCTCCAAAGAATAGGGAGGAATGTAAGAGCCTGGGTGGCCAGAGGGAATCATTTTGTGTTTATGCAGTATACATAGATTGACCTCATGCAGTAAATTTAGATTGATACTGCCCCTTCCAAAGGTATTTACTCTCAAAGCCTAGATATAAGGGCAGGTCAGGGCAGATGAAGATATCCAGTCAGTGGGGAGCTTATATCTACTAGGTAAATTGAGATTCAATTGTCCATCCGTGTGTTACTAGCAGTTTTTTTCTATGTCTGGCAGACCTAGCACCACTGTGCAGTTTTCTCTGTGTATTGCAATCTCAAGGCCACCTGTGTATAGCCCAGCTAAACTACATCTATACATGTTAGTCTGTGATGCTGGAGGGGGTCGAATTTGGAAGAGAAGGCCCTGACCAGTCAGTATGATTCTCGATGTTTGGAATGAAATTAAGCTTTGCTTGACCTTCACTTTGTATCAGTCTTGCTCCTTTGATTAAAAACCCTAACACTTGTGTCTGCACTGTGGAAGACTCCAGACATGTCTATGTCATGATTGGGGGTGTTCCCTTTGAGCTTTCCTTGGGTGGCCCTTCTCCTGTTCAGAAGATTGGTGAATGGGTGGGAGGGCCTAACCCTTGTGCAGGGCTCAGATTCCCTCCCCTGAGGTTTGCTTGAGGCCTGATTGTTACTTGACCTTTCCTGGCTAAGATGGAATGGTGGATTCTTGCCTTTCTCCGAAATCCAGAGGGCTGGTGCTGACAGTCAGGACCAAACACTACGAATCGGGCCATGGAGATGGTGATACCGACTCGCTTCACAAATTGCCTTGGTGAGAGACCCAGGCGGCTCCAGCGGTTTGGGATGGCTAGGGGTCCTATTGGCACACCCATGAATACTCCAACCAAGTGTAGTGATCAGGCATGGGTTTATGAGGATTGGTTGCTATGACCTCAAAGCGTTGTGACATCACAGATGCTGGCTTCACTGAAGCAGCTGTCCCTCTCCCATGACCTTGGTATCCTATGGCTTTAGGTAGGAAGCCCCGGGAAGGATAGAACAAGAGTCCTCTGAGCCTGATCAGGAACTCAGGTTGTCTTGTGGGTTAATGTCCCATTTCCCCTTTCTAGATAAATAGGAAAAAATGATGTTCATTATACCTTCCTTTAGGCCAACAATTCTCCAGAGACAGCAAGGTGTCCTATTTCCACTACAATTTCTAGATCTCAAGAAACAGTGAGGCATCTTGGGTACCAACAGCTCTCCATGGGGTTTGTCATCCTGTGGGTGAGCAAGTCCATTGTCAGTGTCTTTTCCCAACGGGTCAGTGATGACTAACGGACAGAAAGTCCCTTTTTGAGGAAAAAGGTGAGGGCATGGATATATGCTACTGCCTTTGTCCTCATCTCCTAGAGTTCTGAAACACAAGGTTAAGGGATTAGGGCTCTGTCTACCTGGTTTTCCCTTAACTTTGCAAAGTCTTCGAGGAAAGTGACGTTCTGATCAGAGCTAACTCTTCAGGAAGAGGCCTGGACTACATATATCTTAAGCCATGATTTTCTTTGCAAAGGTCAACATTGATAATGTTCTAGTCATACCTCCGTGTACCAGGAAAGAAGTAGCATATTTCTTGAAAGACACAGCTATCAAAGCTCCATTGAGAAACCGTAAAGATGGAGAAGGGATTTGCAAATTATATATCTGATAATGGACATCTACTCTGAATATTAAAAAATGAATAAAAATAAAAAACCTTACTAATAACCAAACAGAGTATCCAATTTTACATGTGAAGGAAATAATGGAAGAGACATGTCACCAAAAGGATATGGATGGCTTATAAGCACATGACAAATTTCTCAACATTTAGGCATTAAAGAAATACAAATTAAAATCATAATGAGACATGCTTACATATCTATTAGAATGGCTAAAATTATAAAGGCTAATTGTACTTCGTCTGAGCTAGATTGAGAAGCAACAAAAAATCTAAACTGTTGTTGGCATATATCATGATACAACCACTTTGGGAAATAGTCTGAACATTTTTTTAAATGCAAAATATGTTGCAGTTACACAAATAGCCATTTTACTTCTAGGCATTTAACCAAGAGAAACAAACCCTATGTTCATACAAGGACTTGTATATGAATTTCATAGCAGCTTTATTTTTAAGAATTGAAAACAATGGAAATGTTCATCAATGTCCATCAATAGAGCAAAGACAAATTATGATCTATTCATTAAAGAGATTACTATTCAACATCAAAATGAACTATTTACAGTTGGAGATTCTCAAAATAATGATGCTGAGAAAAGAAAAGCCAGGCAATGAATAGTATATACTGTGTGATTCCATGACTATAAAAAAATCTAGAAAATACAAATTTATATATAGTCACAGTTACCAAATATATTGGCGAGATTTTAGTGCCTTTTTCTGTGCTCCCATAGCTTCCTACACTTGGATCTCCGAGCATTTGTTACACCATGTGAAAATATGAACTCTTTTTCTTTATTCTCTTACTAGAATAAGAATCCTTGAAATTTTATGGACATTTGAACTCTCAGTTATTAGCAGAAATTCTATCACACAGTAAGTTTCCAAATATAAAAGCCAGAGTTTTACAATGACTTCTAAGCTTTTACATGATCTAGCCACTCATTTAACCTCTGTGACCTCTTTCCCTGCTACTCTTCAGTCACTCACAGTGGCCTCCTTGCTATTCCTCAGATATGCCAGGCATGATCCAACCTTATGGCCTTCAAGATAGCCAATTCCTTTGTCTGGAGTGACCTTATTGCTGATAGTTCTGGGCAAATTCATCACCTTTCCATACCTTTGTTCAATTGTCAGCTTCATTGTAACTACCCTGATCTTCCTATTAAAAATTTTAACTCCCCATCCCCTGCCTAGCAACCTTGATTTTTCTCACCCTGATCGAATTTTTCTTTTTCCTCATTATACTCATCAATTTTGAATGCACTATGCAATTTTTATTAAGGTTTATAGCTTTTAATTGTCTCACCCATGAAAATAAAAGTTCTACAAAGCCAAGTATTTCATTTACCAGTGTAGTCTGAAGTAATATCTGCCATATAATAGGTTCAATAGACAATTGGTAAATTTCAGAATAAATTAATGTTGAGAGTATACTGAATTTCATAAGTCATTTCAATAATTTTTCCAAAATATAAACTATGTAAAACATACCTTAAATTTACTTTCAAAATATTTTATAGCATATAATGGACAATATACATAAGCCTTAAAGAAACAATCATATAAATAACCATTTCATACCTACTTAAAAACTGCATAATACCGCACTCCTAGATCCTCTCTGAACGTTCTAAATTAACCCTTCAAAGGAAATACATTTTTAAAAATAACAGATTTTTTGTCAAAATAATTTAATAAAATAAAAGTTTCATTCATCTATGTAGATCATAATAAATGTTTTTAATAAGCATGAAATTATAACTCTGAAGTGTGCTAAAATGAAACCACCTGCGAAGGGGGAGAGAACAAAAATAAACATCATTTTTCCAAATAAGAGGAATTTATTACTTTTGAATCCAAGCATGTGGATTTGTTCAAACTGGCAATAAAGGAATATGGAAACACAAACCATAGAAAGTCATATTTTAGATTTCTAAAAGACTTCGAAGTGAAGAGTATACATTTTTTAAATGCTACATAATGCTACATAATGACAAGATGACAGGTTGTGACAAATAGCATTTTAAAAGCTCTACTCATAATGGAACGGAAGGTGTCATTTCCCTATAATTTTATATATATCATTAATTTACTATATCTGGATACAACATATTAACAAACAGATTTTCATCAAAGACTAAATCATTTTTAATGGAACATAATAATTTGAACCTACATGTATTAATCATTTTTTTCGATCTAACATTTATAGTCTCGCTAAACATTTTATCAGTTGTCAACAAAATTCAAAAAAAAATTAGGATAAAAAGTCGTGTTTGGGAAAGTAGATTTTTTTTCAAATTTGCATTTAAATGAAAATATTTGATGATATTTTTAAAACTTTAAATGTAATTTTATATATATCTGACCTATCAGATGATATAAAATTTTTGGAGAAAATATGACATATTTTTTGATCTTGGTTGAAGGTATTAATAAAGAGCAACTGTTTGTATTATTTGTATTGTGATATCTTAGTTAATAAACATGAATAACTGATATAAAATATGTTTTTTAAAAAATTTTATTTATTTACTTGATAGAGATCCCAGGAAGGCAGAGAGGCAGCCAGAGAGAGAGGAATGGAAGCAGGCTCCCTGCTGAGAAGAGAGCCCACTGTGGGACTCAATCCCAGGAACCTGGAATCATGACCTGAGCCGAAGGCAGAGATTTTAACCCAGTGAGCCACCCAGGCGCCCTAAAATATGTTTTTTTTTTAATATATATATATAGAATTATAGTTCTTGCCAAAATATGCAGTCAAATGCTCTACCACTGAGCTATACCCCCAGTTCTTGCCAAAATATGGAACTAGCTGGAACTGAATGCCTCCTTCAAAGTCAGCTCTGGAGAAATTATGCAAGTGTAATATGGAACTATTTCAGATATTAACCAAAACCAAAGAAATGATGATAAATTCCTTAAAAGACTCAAAGTTGCTCTTGACTGGTATGTTTCAAGCTCTATTCCTGGTTTGAAGACAGGTTTTAACAGGCCTGTCACTGTAGAAATCAGCTGGATGTTTAGAGGCTATCAGAACTGTACAAAAACCTTGAAGGGGTAAAGACTTGAAAATTCTTTAGAGAGATTAGCTCCCTAAGGCATTATTCCTACACACATTTTTCTCCAATCAATTAAGACTGATGGATGAGGGGCACCTGAGTGGCTCTCTCATCACGTGGGTGGTGGGTTAAGCCTCTGCCTTCATCTCAAGTCATGGTCTCTGGGTCCTGGGATCCAGCCCCACATCGGGCTCTGCTCAAAAGGAAGCCTGCTTCCCTCCCTGCTTGCCTGCCTCTCTGCTTACTTGTGATCTCTCTCTCTCTCTCTCTCTCTTTATCTCTCTCTGTGTCCAATAAATAAAATCTTTAAAAAAAAGGCTGATGGATGATAAATTATGAAAACTGCTCCCTCCAAATGATGCTTCTTCATAAGGATTTAAGAATTTAAAATTGTAAGAATTTAAAATTGAAACTTGATCATAAGATTTATCTTATAGAATAACATCAAGTGAAGGCAGTTATTATTAGTTCTGAAGTATTTGTGATTCTGAATTCTTGGCCTCATTAGTAAATTTATTTTTAAATTCTCCCATGGAGTGGTGATTGGCCTTCAGTCTTTCATTGATGTGCATCATTGGGTCAAATGAGATGTGTGTGCCCAGAACTATATATAATCTTCTTTGTATTTCACTGGAGATGGCATTTCTGAGTTTTGTTCAATTGAATTTGGACAGATGTTTTAATAGTCACTTCTAGAGTTGGCCCTGGAGAATATCTTCCTTTTTTTCTCTTCCCGATTCTCTGAAAAACCCTGACTAATTCACATTATCACAGTGATATCACAGTTCAAGTTTTTCCAAACACTATAGCTGCAAAATAGAAGGAAGCTACTCAGAATGTAATACTATTGTGAATGATTGAGAAAGAAAACATTATTATAATTAAGCTACCAGGTTTCAATGTATTTTATTGTTGCTTAGAAAATCCTAGCATACCCAGACTTTACAGAGATTTGATGATCCGAAGAGGAGCTGAACTCATGGACCAAAATAACTATGCATATAAAAAGTACAATTACTTACCTAAAAAAGATGATGTGGTTAACTTTATATGGCAATCCAAGTGTTATTGGAACAGGAATTTAAAAAATAGCTTAGGGGCGCCTAGGTGGCGCAGTGGATTAAGCCACTGCCTTCAGCTCAGGTCATGATCTCAGGGTCCTGGGATCAAGTCCTGCATCAGGCTCTCTGCTCAGCAGGGAGTCAGCTTCTCTCTCTCTCTCTCTCTCCCTCTCTGCCTGCCCTCCATCTACTTGTGATCTCTCTCTGTCAAATAAATAAAGAAAGAAAATCTTAAAAAAAATTGAATGACTGTACTTTTAAAAAATAGCTTAAAAGGGGCGCCTGGGTGGCTCAGTGGGTTAAGCCGCTAGCTTCGGTTCAGGTCATGATCTCAGGGTCCTGGAATCAAGCCCCACATCGGGCTTTCTGCTCAGCAGGTAGCCTGCTTCCCTTCCTCTCTCTCTGCTTGCCTCTCTGCCTACTTGTGATCTCTCACTGTCAAATAAATAAGTAAAATATTTTTAAAAATAACTTAAAAGTATATGATAAAATAATGATATACATATACAAAGAAAAGATACTATACTGTGAATATAAATTAAGTGAAAATTGTTGAAATAAAGAATACAATAAATGGAGACTAAGATGAATATAGCTGTAAAATAAATAAATGAGTTGGGAAAAACAAACAAACAAACAAACAAATTAATGACTTCTGCCCAAATGCAGCAGAAAAGAAAAAAAAAATAAAGAAAATATTTAAATAAGTACTGAGATAAGTTTTGGAGAATTAAAGAAAGATAAAAATTACCAGACTTAAAATGATGCCAAACATGAGAAATCAGAAACAAAACAAAACAAAATCCACACACACACAAAACCACTCATATACATTATGGTGAGTTTTAAGAATATCAAAAACATAGAAGAGCATAAATGATGCCCAAGAGAAGAACAGATCACCTAAAATGTACAAGAATAATACTGACAGCAGAATTCTCAATAGTAATAGCATATAAAGGAGACAGCTGGGGGTTTGTATAGATGGAAAAGATATTTGAAACTAGATATTATACATCAAGCCAAATTATTGATTAAATTTGAGAGTACAGTACAAATACAATGAAGCATGTTAGGTCTTAGAACATTTATCACACAGAGACACACATTTTAGAAAACTTCCTTGGAGGACAGCTCAATTTAGATAGAGAAAACAGAATTATGTACTCAAAGGCACATTTTGAAGGAAGGATTGAATATAGTCTGCACTGCAAATATTCTTTAATCGTATGTTCTGAATTTCCTAAATTTAAGAAGTATTTGTTCAAATATTTATCTTTAAATAAACCCTAGGAGACTTTTTCTTGGATTCTGGAAAATCAGTCCATTTGGATACAAATCTTTTTGTCACTGATGGAAATTTTGATATCCCTTAACAGTGGAATGCCTAATGTATTGTTACAGCAATTGTCATTTGCCAATACATGGGTGATGTGTGTGTGTTGTGTGTGTTTATTATTATTTTTGATGGTTTTACTCTTCTATGAGATTTTTAAGTAGACATAATTTTAATAAATTATGATTTGTTGAAATTTATCTGAGGTTATATATAATAAAATGAAATTTGTGTGAACTAAAGAAGTGTGTCTCCATTTTTTTGTTTTAAGAGTAGACTGGTCTTTAAAAATTGTCCAAAGAAGTACATTATATTCATTATTAAATTTGATAATATACAATAAAGTATTTATGGGCATATGGAACCATATCAAATTCTACTATTAATTCATATTAATAATTACCATAAGAGGAAAAAGGGATATTTTTCAAAATGAAAATTAGCGTATTTTTCAGAATATGATATAGTGTTATTCACTGAACAGAGGGAACAAATGTCAAAGTTTAACACAGTTTACAGAATGTTTTAACATAAATTGAAATTTAAATCTGACCCAATTTCACAGTTTTAAGTAAAATGGTAGCACTTATAGTTGGGGATGCCCAGCTTGCTCAGGGCGGAACACCGCCCCTTCACAGAAGCTGGGCAGCGGGGGATACCTCGCTTGCTCATGGCGGAATGCAGCCCCCTCACAGAAGCTGCGCTGGCTGGAAGCCCGGCCAGCCCAGGGCGGAATGCCGCCTGCTTCAGGAAAGCAGAGCACCCGGGAACGACAGGTTAGCTCAGGGTGGAATGAAAACCGCCTGCCTCCCTTATCCGCCATAGAGCCTTTCTCTTCCCAGAAGTGCCTGTTGCTAGTTAGAAGAGTTCTTTCAATGTGCTTGTTTAACTATAAACTTTATCCTCCTTCTTGCTTGTCAGCAAGATGGGATTAACATTTGACCTTCCTCAATCCTTCTTTGGCTATTGTTTTCTATCCAATAAAAGTGAGACTGTCGAGTTGCTCTTGGCAGACGTCCTTTTCGACTGTTGTCCCCTGCTCCCAGTCTTTTCCAGCTGACTGGTTCGTGCCTAATTCTTCTCTCGTCGCCATCTGGAAGCGGCACCCAAGCTTTCTTGGGCTTCCTGTTTTTGGTGTTCTGTTCCACTCATCTCTGCCACCGCCCCCAGGTCCTCAAAATGGTTTTCTATGGTATCTTCCAGAAAACTTCTGATGTCCTCTTTAGTATGTAGGCTACATCAGTAGGGAATAGCGTTAAAACCTCTTCTGTTCCATGTGGATATTCACGTCGTTGAGCACCGCTTGGTCAAAGTCTGCCCTTTTCTGTTGGTCTGTTTTCTCTGGTCACTTCAGGAGTCCTTTTGTAAGAAATCCTATCCCATCAGATGCTCCTCTCACTCTCTTTCTCCCTTACTCTTGCTCTGGCTTCTTTCTTCAGATTTGCCGGGGAATGACGAGTCCTTTTCATTCCTATGAAGATAGAAGAATTGGCTAATCCACAGATACCATTTTTAGTGATATACAAGTGTATATATAATAACTGATATGGAGATGTACATGTGCACCTACATATATATTCTTTAATCTATAAAGTATGGAGGTTGGATTAAGTCTGAAGTCTCTCATACAGCTTGATAACCTGTGACTCTTTGATCAATAACTTCCATTTTCCCACAGGTCAGAGAAATGGGAAAAAATGCACATATGAACATATGTAGCACGTTAAAAAATGATCACAAATCGTATGACTCCCATTTCCCTTTGATTCACACGGGCTATGTGACTGTGTTAAACAGTGAAATAAACGTGTCAGTTTCAGGCCCAAGTCCAAAAGGAACCCCTCTCTTGGAACATTTGCTATTGGAGCTCTGAGTGGACAGGAAATAAGTCCAACAACCTTGTTACAAAGACTGCACGGAAGTGGAGGGCCATCTGAGCCTCATCTCCCAACTGTACCCATCAAAGTGACAGGCATGTGCATAAAGTCATCCTGAATCCTCTAGACCAAGCAGCCGCCTGCTGAAGGCCACCACCCACTGACCTCAGTTAATGCCGTATTAAGCATAAAAATTGCCCCATGAGATCCTGCCCTAATTTCTGACCCCCAAAACATATGTAATATGACAAAAGGGTTGTTTTAAGCCCCCAAATTTTGAAGTCATTACATAACTAATTGGGTAACATGGCAAATACGTATCCAAACTAATGGAAATCAAGGAATATGTTTAAAGGCACCAAGTTATCTTAAAAAGTTCTCTGAACACACAGAAAAACAGAAAGAGACCCATAACTACAGAGAACAAATTGATCGTTTCCAAAGAGGAGGCAGCGGGTGGACAGGCAAAATGCGTGAAATACAGTGGGAGATAACAGGCTTCCAGTTACAAAATTAATAAGTTGCAGGACGAAAGGCATAGCATAGGGAATATGGTTGGTGGTACAGTACAGTGAGCACAGCACAACATACAGACTTGTCAAATCTTGTTGTTTTATATCTGAAACGAATGCAACATTGTGGGTCAGCTATAATTCAATTAAAAAATCAAAGGAAGTTTAAAAAAATTAAAAGTGAGCTCTGTTATCCAAATAGGACATACGAGATGGATTTCCCATCATACCATAAATTGAAAACGACTTCTCTTGATAGAACAATGCTTTCCTTAGTCTTAGTCCCTACTCCCTCCACAAAAACAAAACAAAACAAAACAAAAAAACAAAAAACAAAAAAACAACTACTTTTGAAAAACATCTTGGTATTTTGAAAATTATAACTGCAGTGAGTGATGAGAGTGAAAACAAACTGATAATCCACGTTTCCTCATTTCTTATCCCTTTTATGAAGATGAACAGTAAAATCATAGTGTAAGAATTAACCCGAGAGAGGTCCATTTTCCACTCACTATAATCAAGCTGGAATTCTCAACTATTATTTAGATTAGTTGATTCTGGTGGCAAATGCAAATATGGTTTCACTTCTTGGGCACATGAGGAAGATTTGGTTGGTGAAACAGACATACCAGGTTGGCCCAGGCCTGCACTGCCAGGGTTCAGAAAATTGCAAGATACAACCTGACACTTAAAACTTCCCATCAACAACTACCGCTGCCCCCCAAACATCTTGTTTCTTCCCACAGACAGCTCATACTGAGACCTGTCCACTGTCAGGGTCAAGCTAAAGGGGGATGCCCACAAACTAGGTGGGAAATGAGAGGATGCAACTGCAGCTCTCTGGGGATGCCTAAGGCCACTGAATGCCCCGTCATGATTCTCCAGCACAGATGGGGGCAGCCTGCACCACGTGGGTGGAGCTCGAGGACACAGAAAGTACTGGAGTGGCAGTCAACAAACAAATGTGTTTGTGTAATATATAAACACCCATAGGGTTGTCAATTGGTGGGATTCACTTTTTCTAACTGTTCACCCCATGACATACAACTTCAGGAAACCCAGAGCCCATGGATTATTGTTGAAGGGCACATTAGGACTCAATCAAAGTGTAACTAAGCGTAATCATACAAATAAATACAAATATCATTAAAAAATCAATACCACCTCAAACTTTCTTTTTCATTCCCAAATGAGCTTTTATGGGTTTTAATATCAATTAATGTGCTTATAGAACTGGTAAAAAAAAAACAGTCAATGATGAAATTTTAAAATTACCACTCTGCTTTCCCTAATTTCTGTTGATGTACTTTTATCTCACACAAAAATGAATTACTAAGGAATAAATCATACTTCACTGAACATGTTTCAGCTGAAATGATGCACCAAGATGTACCGCTTTGGTCAGGCTTATACTGTTGTTGTCAACATAGTATATGGGGTGTAAGAGCTACTGTCTTTTCCTTCTCCCGTGAATATTAGTCCTAACAGATTCTTCACGTGGAAAGAAAACTTAGTCTAGAAGATACACTAATTCCTCTCCTCCCTGGTGAAAAATACTGTTAGAGGTATTAGTTTTAGATAGAGAAGCAAGTTCACTTTGGAAAAAAGCAGACACACACAAAACCCTGCAACATGACCTTTAATACAGTGATAAGGGTGAAAGTGTAAACTTCATTTGGAAACAGCACTCAAAATACTGTTTTGAAGGGCCTTTACAACAGCGGTATACTCTTTGAAAAGATTTTTCAGATCAACTGATTGAATCATATTTAATTTACCTAGGGACAATTAGATAAAATTTAAAATTCCAAACAAAAACTTTTAGGACACAAATAAAATTATATGTGCTTTTATTCCTGCAACTATCTCCAAAATCTAATATTCAATGGTTTAAATTGCTGCATTTCTCATTTGCAATGCAGATGAAGAGAGGAACACAGCAGACACATGTGAGATGAGGTGTGAGGCATAAAAGGGAGCACAGGAGGCAACTGACCAGCTGAATAGCGACTGCCCCAAAGATGACCATATCCTGAGCCCAAGAAGCTCTGAGTACTTTACCTTACCTGGCAAATGGGATTTAGCAAGCATGATTAAATTAAGGTGTGAGGGGGGAGAGATTATCCTGGATTACCTCGGTGGTCCCAATGTAATCATGAGGATCCATAAGGAGACAGGAGGATCAGAATCAGAAGGCAATGTGAAGTTGGAAACAGAGGGATAAAAGGTGGTGCAATGAAGGGCCACAAGTCAGGGAATGCAGGCAGCTTTAGAAGCAGGACAAGGCAAGAAAGTGGATTCTCCTCTAGAGCCTCCAGAAGGAACACAGGCTGCTAACACCCCGATTTTACCACACGGAGACTGATTTTTGAACTTCTGACCTCCAGAACTGCAAGATAATCAATTTGTGTTGTTTCAAGCCACTGAGAATTTGTCATTTGCTACAGTGGCACTAAAAACTACTAGAAGAACTCACTGAGACATATTGAGTCTGTACAATGGCAGGGACCATTTCTAGGTAGGACTATCTTCAGGGTGTGGTAGTACTGGATCTGGAGAGTTGACTGCCAGCATCCTTCCTCCCTCCCCCTCCCTGAACCCCAGTGCACTGTGTGCCTCCTCCACTGCAGCCCAGGTGACTCACAGGAAGCTGGCCCCATCCACACTACAGGGAAGGGGTCTGTCATGGAAGCCAGTCATGTTCCTCCTGGGCCATTCACACAGCCAGCTGCACGACAGTCAGTGCCTTGTTACTGTTCTATGAGAGACAGTAACCTAGGTTGTCCCACACACACAAACGGGAAGGGCTTTACAGAAATATCTGGGTTGTCTCTGAATGTGAACAAGAAAAGCAGTGCCCCCACTGCGGGCAGCCATCACACAGTCAGCAGGGGGTGGAAGACAAACTGGCCAGAGGGAAATGGCACAGTAGGGAAAAATGGAGAAAATCATGGAGACAGTGTGAATAAAACACATTCTCCGCAAGCACTGCCATGAGCTGCTTCTTCATGAGATTGAAGGTTTTTTTTTTTTTTTTTAATCTTTAAGACAGTTTGAGTTAGGATGAGACAACCATCCAAACTGATTCAGGAGGTCAGACTTTACGGAAACTAAGAAATCCAGATAATAAAAGTAGATGACTCACATGTGTGAAAAGTTTCCTTTCCCACTAAGGGCGGGGGGAAAACTAGAACCTTGAATTTGTGGCTATTCCATTATTCTTGCTATTTTTCATCACTCAAATGTATTTTTCAAGAATGAGGAAATTATTCTCAATAAATACAGTGATGGTTCCCTGAAAATTTGTAACCAAGTAGGGAACAGTCAGAGTCTCTAAACAGATTGTTTTGAATTGACTTAACAATCACACAAAATAGACTGTAAAATTTATCAAAGAGTGGGGCTGAGTTTCTTATATATGATTTCATGCAAATTTTTGTCTACCTGATGATTTTTAGTTTTTGTCTACAGGGTGAGTGAATAAAGGTGTCTCAACATGGTCCAGAACTAATGGTGTTCCCTGGCTCACTATGAAATCCAGGGTCATTTCTGTTTCCTTTTCCATGAACTTCTCCTTCCTCTCATTTGGTCTGTTTTTCAATCGGACTGTTTGTCTTCTTCTCAATTTGTAGGCACGTCAGAGACATGAACTCCTTGAACAGCTGATGTTACAGATGCTTTTCACAGCCTGTTGCCCACATGCAGCTTTACTCTTTTTTGATATACAAATCTTTTTCAAATTTTTAAAATAAAGTGGCATGTCATTTCTTCTATGGCCTGTGGGTCTTATCTCTACCTAAGGTAGTCTACCACTTCCCAAATTTTTACATGCCCCTAGATTGTCTCCAAATTCTTTATCATTTTGTTTGTAGAGTTAGAACTTAAACCAATTTACAAGGTTAATCAATCTGACATCTGCTTACATATGTGATAGGAAGCAAGAGTTCTAAGAAAGAGAGTTCTTTCAGCTCTGAGGGATAGAGCTTAAAGTCAATATTCAATGATACTCTGTCTCATTTTCTAGAAGGAACTGGTGGTTTCTGTTTGGAACTCTGACAATTTTTTCTTAGTCCCTGAAAGTCAAATAGGTTTACGTCTGTTTTGGTTTGAGTCTGTTCAGCTAATTCTCCCTGGGACTTGAAGGCTTTATGAACTGAAGGCATGACTGTTTTTCAGCTCAAGTAAATGCTGCATTAGTTCAGTTATAACTTCTGTTATTTTCTCCTTTTGTCCTCAGGGTACTTGCAAGGTAGATTTGGACCTGACCTCAGATCTTACTTATTCGTTTCTCATTTCCATCTCTTTGAAATTTTCCTCAGTGTTCTGGGATATTCCTTTGGAAAATCAATTTTGTGGGGCACCTGGGTGGCTCAGTGGGTTAAGCCACTGCCTTCAGCTCAGGTCATGATCTCAGGGTCCTGGGATCGAGTCCTGCATTGGGCTCACTGCTCGGTGGGGAGCCTGCTTCCTCCTCTCTCTCTGCTTGCCTTTCTGCCTACTTGGGATCTCTCTCTGCCAAATAAATAAAATCTTTAAAAAAATCAATTTTGTTCTCAGCAGTGATCATTACTGTTTACAGGGTTCCTATTACATGTTACAACTAGTGAATTTAAGTTTCAAATCTTTCTTGTATTTTTATGTTTTAAAAGATTTATAAAATTTATTTGACACAGAGAGACAGAGAGAAAGTGAGCACAGACAGGGAGAGTGGCAGAGGGAAAGGGAGAGGGAGAAGCAGACTCCTCACTTAGCAGGGACTCCCCACCCCCCACCACAGGGTTTGATCTCTGGCAGACATTTAACCAACTGAGCCATCCACGCACCCCAAAGCTCCCTTTCAAAATCTTAGTAAGTATTTTGCTGCTCTTTACTGTAACTGTATCCCCCTCAGACTTCTTGACAATAAGTTTGTCTAGCTCTGTAGTCAGTTCTTAATCAATGAGGACATGGGCTCTGGACCTCAGTTTGGTGCTCCTCCACCAAGATGCTACCTGCCACTCAGGTGTGTGAACTCTTGCAGCTCAGGCCTAGTCACACTTTGGGGAACTCTGGGGCATCAGCGAAGCTACTCTAAGGGGACCATGCTTTGTGCATAAAAGCAGGCCCCTGCCATGAAGCAGCCCCTCTCAAACCTCCCCAAGTTGTCCTTCCTTACACAGCACAAAGTCTCTAAGAAACTCAACCTGCTGGGAAAGCCCATTTCTCTATGACCAAGGACCACAAGAGAGGGAAGGTATACCATGGGCCCCACACAGAAAGAGGTCTTCACTGAAAGCCTTCTAAAGAGAGTCTGCCTTTTCTTCCAGGCATTCCATCATGGCACCTCAAAATCCTGAGATCTCTTCCACTGCTCCCTCTGAGATGCCAAGAGGCACTTGGCAGTCAAATAGGTCCTTCCCACAGCCCACCTACATGATTATTGAGGGCCTGCCTGGTGCTGGGGATGGGTGAAGGCAACACAGGCCCCTGGTCTTATGCTCTGATGTCACTGGCTCTTGAGCAAAGGAAGGAAAATGAGAGGGTCCAGGAGACTGCACACAACATCATGTTTTCAGAACATCTCCCTGGCCCCCAAGATCACCTTGTCATGGCAATGTCAGCAGGGCATGGCAAGTGCTATCTCAGAAGTCCCTCTGACGCCTCAGCAACAGAGAGAGAGCCCACCCATAAACATAATCCCTAGAACCAGCATCCTTTAGGAACCAAAACCCCTATGAGTCAATTACTTTGGTATGTGTTAGTGTATTTTTACCTATGTAAAATATAAGAAAAAGAGGAATGACATACCTGTATGATTTGGGGCAGTACAGCAACTCGATTTTGAGTGTTTTGGATTATAGCTAGATACTTTTTTCCAAAAAGAAATTTATAATCCATTTAATAAAAACAATCTTATTTACCCATTTGACAGACAGATCACAAGTAGGTAGAGAGGGAGGCAGAGAGAGAGGGGGGAAGCAGGCTCCCCGCTGAGCAGAGAGCCCGATGTGGGGCTCCATCCCAGGACCCTGAAATCATGACCTGAGCCGAAGGCAGAGGCCTAAACCACTGAGCCATGCAGGAGACCCCATATCTGGTAATTTTTAATCAACGTGGATTTGCTGCATCAAATAGTTCCTTCTTCTTCAAATATAAATATATAAATATATTGATCAAGTCACTCGCATGTCTTAGGAGAATGTCATGCCTTTAGTAGCAAACTTTAAATCTTGGCCATTGGTTTTGATTTTTGATTTTTGTTTTGGTTAGATTTGGTTCGGTTTTTGTAATTTTTAAAATGTCTCCAGCCCTGGGCTCTGTCTGACCTGATTGCTTTCAGCTGTTTCTGCAACAAAATCGTCCAGGCAGCGAAAACTCTCCCTGTTTACAGTGGCGCCCCCTTCTGAACACTTTGTTAATAAAAAGCTTTTTTTTTTTTTTTTTTTTTGGCTATGGTAAATGTGGAACAACAATGAGGTATTTCAAAGAGGTGAACGACAGATAAATTTCTCTAAGGGTAGTGTGAGGGTTACTCAAAAAGGAACTTGACAAGGCTTTTAAACATATCGACAATCATTATAACATAACGTGATTGATTGTTACCGTGCTCTTAACTGGGCAAACACTTGTTGGCTTCCAAGAAAGACTAACATAGTTGAGATGGTTCTAGCGGCCTTCTAGCACAGGGTCTCATGAGGCAGGGATTCTAGCCACTGGCTGTGCAAGGCATGAGGCCTGTTAGTGATTCTATTTTTTCCTCTGCAGAATGGGTCTTTCTATATTCCAGGTCCTTTCTACCCCAATAAATAATGCTGCGATTCTCTCAGTGAGTTGTACTTTTGGTTTAAACAGCCAACTGTCTCTTAAAAAGCACTTTTGTTTAAATTCCTTTAAAAAAGTGTTTTTAAAAAAAATCTTTTTTTTATTTTTTATTTTTTAATCCCATATGTTTACTCTGATTGTGGAACTTTGTCATTATGACATTCTCAGCTGATTAAAATATTCATCATCAGCACCTACTGCTCTCCTCTCCTGGTGGTCTCTCTGGAAGGGGACTTCTCTAGCTCTTCTAGCAGGAGATGGGCACTTTCCCTCTACCCCTGTTGCCGGACCAGCCTTACCTATCCTGCAGGGTCAGGTCATTCTGGACTTTTATCTGTTGTTCTCTTCTGAGTGGTTAGTTTTTCATAGATACCGTGCTTTCCTTTTGTCAGGATTTACCCTGGACTATGAAAACCCTTTTCTTGTGCCAGTGAAGCCTAAGAAACAGTCCTGATGAGAGAACCAGGAACTCGAACAGATCATATTTATCCTGAATGTTCTGTCCAAAATGAAAAAAACATTTCTGAGGAGCCTCAAGATCTCTGAGAAGGGAAGTTTCACCAACTCTCTCATGTAGGGGCATCAATTCCGATTCTGTGTCAATTGTCCTACTTTCCCAGCTAGTAATTCTCTACCTCTCAAAGCCCACTCTCAACCGTTTCCTCTCTCAAAGGCAGTTGCTCTTAGAGTCTTCACATGGCACCTGGGGCCTGCTGGTCGTTGGCTATTGCGCTCTGTACTTTGGGTCTAACAGCTGGGCGGCATCAAGATGAGAACGTCTCTTGTTCTAATACTTAATATAGTTTGGGGCACATGGTAAAAAATAATCACTTTTTTAGTTGATCCAAGTGTTAGAACTTTCCTTAATTATTCTAGTACCACAATTTACTTTTCTAAGATTTGCCCCCCATTTTAATATCTCTTAAGGTGGCACTCACCTTGAACTTGATGACATATCCTAGTTTAACTGACAGCATTTCTCTTTCTTAGTCTAACATATACTATAGTGCATCTTACCCTTGATGAAAGCTAGGATGCAATTAAATACACTATTATGGTTACGATTCTGATATATGAAATCCCCCGGTAGCTCCCTGTGCCCCCTCAGTGTAGTACCTCACCTCCTCGCCATAGTATACAAACCATGTCATTCCCAGTGTTAACCCCGGGGATCAGCCTCCATCCCCAGGTGATGCTGCCAGATCAGCTGTCGGTTGTCATGAACTTGCTGTAGTTTCCCGAATGCACTGTGCTGCCTCCTGGCACTTTGAAACTTGACACACTCATCCTCATTCTTCGCTTTGCCCTTGTCTATCACCTCCCCTGAAAATCTGTTCCTAAGTGGCTCTTCCCAGCTCCAACCTACCCTTGGCAGTCTTTTATCTCCCTGTGGTAAAGCCTGTCACACTGCACCATAGACATGACCATTGTCCCCCTGAGAAGAGAAAAGGAACAGTGAGGGCCCCCAAGCATTTACAGCTCTAGTGCAGAGCCCCATGCCTGGCTTGCAGGAAATGCCAGATCATGAAGACAAACGGAGATCATCCTCTGGCTAAAACCAGCTCTTCTTTGCCTACCACAGGATCTGGATCAATAAAGAACAGCCAGTTATTATAGCTGTTTTTCTAGGGATATTTCCCCCATATATTTCAGGGGTTTCTGGTTAGCCCCAGAGGGCAATGTTTTTTCTTCTGGAGGGCAGGCAGAGGGCTGCATTGTAGTTCTGGAATTGCCAAACTGGAGGGCTTGTGGGCCAGGAGTTGAGGACAGAAGTCTGAGAACACAAGCAACCTTAGGGTCTGGGCAAGGGCATGGCAGGTACGCTCTGCAGATGAAACAAGATCTCGTGCATTTGAAATCAGGTGAGGATCTGAGAAACACTCAGGTTGGAGTATTTGTCCCTTATGGCCCTCTTCATGAAGAGGTGGTGGATCACGAGGCCATGGAATTTTTCCCACGATGGGAGTTGTGAGATGCTCCAAACCGTAAAGATTCTTCTGCAGAGCGATTGAGACCTGTTGGTTGGCTCCAGGACTTCCCATACGGATCGATTCTGAGTAGGTTTCTAAGGATGGATGGCTGGGAAGCCCGACTCTCATTCCTCTTGTGTCCTAGTGACAAGACATGTTAGATCTGCTGGATCTGGGGGAGAAACTGAGAGGGTTGAGTTGAAATGGACTCTCCTGTGGATGGGTCCTAATGTGGGTTTGTGTCCATGGAGAACTTAGAATGAGGCAGTGGCACAGGGTCCCTGAAGTGTTCTCCTAACCAGAGGCTTTGACTCAGCTCCAATGTGCAAGATTCCCACGTGGAGACGAGATTTCTTCTGATGGGTGCCTCAAGAAACAGCCATATGCTGCTATTGGAATCCAGGCCTCTGAGGAGAGATGCCTGGACAACAAAGCAATGGATCCGATTAGGATCTAGGGGCCTGCTCACTGCAATTTACCTCTGGGGACATCTGTCCACGGGTCTAAGTGCAGGTAGATGCTCAGCTGGTGTCAGACCGCCCTTGTTTTCCTGGGCAGTCAACACTATTGGGATGGCCCCGGGCACTTTGGAGGTTTATCATCCTATTTCTAGGTTTGTGGCCAATGGAATGGGCAGAATTCCCAGGTACAGTCCTCAGGTTTGGCTCCAAGAACCTGTGCCTGTAGGTTTTGTGGGCCAGGGCTGTGGGGACAGTTGTCTGAAAACACAAACTCGGCTTAGGTTTCGGGTCGTAGGTATTGCAGGACTGATCTACAGACAGTGAGGAGAACTCTTCACGATATGAACAAGGGGGCAAGTGTGAGACGCTTGCTCAAGATTTTGTCTCTGGATATTGTTTCACTGATGGCCGTGGAATGTCCGGGTGGCCTCATGGGCCATGGACGAGTCTTCCTCTCTGGGCATTTGGCCCGATCCGAAGAGTTTGGGGTTATTCTTTGAGATGGGAGGAGTTGGTTTTGTTTTGTTTTTACCTCAGGTGTCCCACCAAAAGAGAGTTTCCAGAGCAGAGCCCTGGGGAGGGCGAGGGGACAACCAGAAAGCTGGTTAAAACTTGGGGCCTAGGGGCATGGCAAGCCCATTATGACGTCTAATGGTCCAGCCACTGAGAGGACTTACTAGAGGACAGGACTCACGCTGAGGGTCACAATGCGAGTTTGTGCCCTCTTCGTACTTAAGCATTGGCGGGGCATAATGTGTCAGGGTAAGGGTCAGTGTCAGCGTTTGCGTTAGGGTTTGGGGCAGGCTCACAGTCAGTGTCAGGGTCAGGGTTAGTGGTTACTGTTAGGGTTAGCCCCACTCCTGGGTCATGGACCCATCCGTTCAGGGTCTCAGGATAAACCCTGTGCAGAAGGGTGTAGACCCTCCACCCGATCCCACTTAACCAGCCTTAAACTGGTGTGTGAACATAACTTGCCCACCAGACATCTAAACCCTCATCAGCCTGATCCTGCTTGGGGCATCTCCTCCCACGATGGCATGGCAAGGTCCTCTTTACACACAGACACACAGACACCCAGAGGCACACACACACACACAGAAATGGGGAAGAGACCTAGGGCTACACCCGTGGATCAGAAGGTGTGGGACTCTCTGACTCTGAGCCCCCTGGTGTCACCTTTTGATTTTATTAGCCAAAGGGTCTGAGGCATTGGGGAAACATGATATGACCTGAAGGGAGGTGACGTGTCTGGCGGGCGAGCTCTCTTCTCCCTGCATCCTCTCGGCTTCAGTACAGCAGAAGAACATGTCGCTTCCTTTAGGATGTGCCTAGAAATGAGCTGGGCAGGGGGTTTTTCTCTGTAATGGGTTGCCTGGATACGTGGGTTCCAATTCCGTTGGGCTCTGTCGTCAGGGAAGTGAGGTCACCACTGCCTGGGGGCTCCTTACCGAACTTCCTGCTGTACCAGAGCTCCCTGAGCCACCGGTGCGCAAGCTGCTCAGGCTCACACTCCACTCAATGCAGTGCCCATCCAGTGACCCCCATTCAGACTCCACCCAGCCCTTGGGAGGCCTGGGTGCAGCTGTTGTCCCCGCTGGAGGCAACAGAGCTGGGTTTAGACTAGGTTAGTGTTAGGGTTAGGGTTAACAAAGACTTAGGGTAAGGGTTAGGTTTAGACGTCGTTGGGGTCAGCGTTAGCTTAAGGCTTAGGGTAGGGGTCAGGGTTAGGGTTAGGTTCATGGTTAGGTTTAGGGTCAGGCTCACAGTAGGGTCACGGTTAGCGTAACGGTCAGAGTCAGGGTCAGGGTCAGTGTTAGGGTGACAGGTTTAGGGTCAGGTTCAGGGTCATGGTCAGATTTAGGGTCAGGTTCAAGTTTTGGTTTGGGGGCAAGGTTCATGTCAGGGTGAGGGTTAGGTTTGGGACAGGTTTAGTGTCAGGGTTAGGGTCAGGGTCAGGGTTGGGTTCATGGTTATGGTAAGGTCAGCTTTATGTTTAGGATCTGTTTTATGAGTAGGTTCAGAATCAGGGTTAGCTTTAGGGTTACGATTCTGTTCAGGATCTTGGATTGGTTCAGAGTTAGGTGTACATTCAGGGTTAGGGTCAGTGTTAAGGTCAAGGCCAGGGTAAGGTTTAAGGTTAAGGTCTGACATAGGCAAAGTTCAGAGATAGGGTTATGATCAGGGTCAGGTAGAGGGTCAGGATTATTGTTAAAGTGGGGTTAGGGTTAGGGCTAGGTAGGTTGAGGGTTAGGGTTAGACCAGGTTAGGGTCAGTGTCAGTGATAATGTTAGGGGTTAGTTTTAGGGTTAGGTTCAGCATTAGGTTTCGGGTCAGGGCCCGTGTTAGTGTCAGGGTCAGGGTTACGTTTAGGGTTAGAGTTAGGGTCAGGCTCACATTCAGTGTCAGGGTTATGGTTAGGGTCAGGGTCAGGGTCACTGTTAGGGTCAGGGTTACGTTTCTGGTGTTTGCCTGGGTCAGGGTCAGGGGCAAGTCTAGGGCAGTGTCAGGTTTACGGTCAGGATCAGGTTTTGTTTTAATGTCCACATTCGGGTCAGCGACAGGGTTATATCGTTGTCAGTGTTAGGGTCATGGTTAAGTTTCGGCTCAGGGCCAGGATCAGGTATAGGGTCAGGGTCTGGTATAGGCAAAGTTCAGAGATAGGGTTATGATCATAGTCAAGTATAGGGTCAAAGTTAAAGTTAAAGTTTAGGGTTAGTGCTAGGGTTAGCGTTTGGTTGACGGTTCGGGTTAGAACTTGTTAGGATCAGGGTCCGTGGTAGGGTTAGGGATAGTGTTAGGGTTGGGTTCAGCGATAGGATTCTGGGGAGGGCCCGTGTTAGTGTCAGGGTCAGGGTTGCATTTAGGGTTAGAGTTAGGGTCAGGCTGACAGTCAGGGTCAGGTTTAGCGTTCAGGTCAGGGTCAGGGTCACTGCCAGGGTCAGGGTTAGATTTATGGTCATGGTCTGGTTCAGGGTCAGGGTGAAGTCTTGGGCCAGTGTCAGGTTTACGGTCTGGATCAGGTATTGGTTTAAAGTCCACATTCAGGTCAGCGACAGGGTTATGTAGTGGTCAGTGTTAGGGTCATGGTTAGGTTTAGGCTCAGGGCCAGGGTCACGTATAGGGTCAGGGTCTGGTATAGGCAAAGTTCAGGGTTAGGGTTATGATCATAGTCAGGTATAGGGTCAGGGTTATTGTTAAATTTAGGGTTAGTGTTAGGGTTAGCGTTTGGTTGACGTTTAGGGTTAGAGCTTGTTAGGATCAGGGTCTGTGGTAGGGTTAGTGGTTAGTGTTAGGGTTGGGACCAGCGATAGGATTCGGGGGAGGGCCCGTGTTAGTGTCAGGGTCAGGGTTACATTTAGGGTTAGTGTTAGGGTCAGACTCACAGTCAGGGTCAGGTTTAGTGTTCAGGTCAGGGTTGGCGTCACTGTTAGCGTCAGGGTTAGATTTATGGTCATGGTCTGGGTGAGGGTCATGGTGAAGTTTAGCGCCAGTGTCAGGTTTAGGGTCAGGTATAGGTATTGGTTTAAAGTCCACATTCGGGTCAGGGACAGGATTGTGTAGTGGTCAGTGTTAGTGTCATGGTTAGGATAAGGGTCAGGGTCAGGGTCAGGTGAAGGTCAGGGCCAGGGTCAGGTTTAGGGTCAGGATTTGGTATAGGGTCAATGTTTGGTTCAGTGTCACAGTTAGGTTTGTCGGTAGCTTTTGGGATTGGGGTTAGAGTTAGAGTTAGAAGTAGGGTTATGGTTAGGGTTAGCATTAGACAACGTAAGGTCAGGGTTAGGATTTGGTTTAGGGTAGGGGTTAGTGTTAGGGTCAGGGTCAGCGTTAGGTTTAGGTTCAGGGTACGTATTAGGGTCATGGTTAGAGATACATTTAGGTTTAGGGTTAGGGTCAGGCTCACAGTCACGGTCATGGGTAGGGTTAGGGTCAGGGTTATGTCAGCGTCAGGGTTAGGATTAGGGTCATGGTCAGGGTCATGGTTAGTTATGAGTCTTGGTTAGAGTAATATCAATGTTAGGTTTAGGTTCAGGGACCACATCAGGGCCAGTGTCAGGCTTAGGTTTAGGTTTAGGGTTCCGGTCAGGATCACAGATAGGGTCAGGGTCAGGGTCAAGGTTTGGGTTAGGGTTTGGGGAAGGCTCATAGTCAGTGTCAGGGTCAGGATTAGTGGTTACTGTTAGGGTTAGCCCCGCTCCTGGGTCATGGACCCATCCGTTCAGGGTCTCAGGATAAACCCTGGGCAGAAGGGTGTAGACCCTCCCCCGATCCCCCTTAACCAGCCTTAAACCGGGGTGTGAACATAACTTGCCCACCAGACATCTAAACCCTCATCAGCCTGATCCTGCTTTTGGCATCTCCACCCACGATGGCATGGCCAGGTCCTCTTTACACACAGACACACGGACACCCAGAGGCACACACACACACACACACACACACACACACACACACACAGATCTGGAGGAGACCTAGGTCTACACTGGTTGATCATAAGGTGTGGGACTCTCTGTCTCTGAGCCCCCTGGTGTCACCTTTTGATTTTTTTAGCCAAAGGGCCTTGGGCGTTGGGGAAACCTGATATGAACTGCCATGGAGGGGATGTAACTGGCGGACGAGCTCTCTTCTCCTTGCATCCTCTCGGCTTCAGTACAGCAGAAGAACATGTCGCTTCCTTTAGGATTTGCTTTGAAATGAGCTTGGATGGGGGATTTTCTCTGTAATGGCGTGCCTGGATACAAAGGTTCCAATTCTGTTGGGTTCTGTCGTCAGGCAAGTGAGTTCAACACTGCCTGGGGGCTCCTTACCAAACTTCCTGCTTCACCAGAGCTCCCTGAGCCACCGTTCCCAAGCTGCTCAAGGCTCACCCGCCACTTAATGCAGTGCCAATCCAATGACCCCCATACAGCCTCCCCCAAGCTTCTGGGAGACCTGGGTGCAGCTGTTCTCCCCGCTGGAGGCAACAGAGCTGGGTATAGACTAGGTTAGTGTTAGGGTTAGAGTTAAGAAAGACTTAGGATCAGGGTTAGGGTTAGACGTCATTGGGGTCAGGGTTAGCGTAAGGCTTAGGGTAGGGGTCAGGGTTAGGGTTAGGTTCATGGTTAGGTTTAGGGTCAGGCTCACAGTAGGGTCACGGTTAAGGTTATGGTCAGAGTCAGGGTCAGGGTCAGTGTTAGTGATGGTTAGGTTTAGGTTCAGGTTCAGGGTCATGGTCAGATTTAGGGTCAGGTTCAAGTTTAGGTTTGGGGGCAAGGTTCATGTCAGGGTCAGGGTTAGGTTTGGGACAGGTTTAGTGTCAGGGTTAGGTTCAGGTTCAGGGTTAGGTTCATGGTTATGGTAAGGTCAGCTTTATGTTTAGGTTCTGTTTTATGTGTAGGTTCAGGATCAGGGTTAGCTTTAGTGTTATGATTCTGTCAGGATCATGGATTGGGTGAGAGTTAGGTTTACAGTCAGGGTTAGGGTCAGTGTTAAGGTCAAAGCCATGGTCAGGTTTAAGGTTAAGGTCTGACATAGGCAAAGTTCAGAGTTAGGGTTATGATCAGGTTCAGGGAGAGGGTCAGGATTATTGTTAAAGTGGGGTTAGGGTTAGGGTTAGGGTTAGAGGTATGTTGAGGGCTAGGGTTAGACCGGGTTAGGGTCAGGGTCAGTGATAATGTTAGGGGTTACTTTTAGGGTTAGGTTCAGCGTTAGGTTTTGGGTCAGGGCCCGTGTTAGTGTCAGGGTCAGGGTTACGGTTAGGGTTAGAGTTAGGGTCAGGCTCACAGTCAGGGTCAGGTTCAGTGTTCAGGTCAGGGTCGGGTCACTATACAGTCAGGGTAAGATTCACAGAAACAGCTGAAAGCAATCTGGTCAGACAGAGCCAAGGGCTGGAGGGATTTTCAAAATGACAAAAACAGAACCAAATCTAACCAAAACAAAAATCAAAACCAATGGCCAAGATTTCAAGGTTGCTACTAAAGGTATGACATTCTCCTAAGACATGCGAGTTGCTTGATCACTTTATTTATATATTTATATTTAAAGAAGAAGGAACTATTTCATGCAGCAAATCCACGTTGGTTAAAAATTACCAGATATGGGGGCTCCTGGGTGGCTCAGTGGTTTAGGTCTCTGCCTTCGGCTCAGGTCATGATTTCAGGGTCCTGGGATGGAGCCCCACATCGGGCTCTCTGCTCAGCGGGGAGCCTGCTTCCCCCCTCTCTCTCTCTGCCTCCCTCTCTACCTACTTGTGGTCTGTCTGTCAAATGGGTAAATAAGATCTTTGAAAAAAGAATTACTAGATGTGAAATACATCGAGGGTATGGGAAGGAAAATGATTTCACCTGATCTGACTAGGAAGTGGTTGAAGCCTGAATTAAAGTGCTATAAAAAGAGTAAAGACCTGGGAAATATATGGGGTAAAAATCCCTATAAAAACAGCAATAATAACTGGCTGACTTTATTGATCCAGATCCTGCGGTAGGCAAAGAAGAGCTGGTTTAAGCCAGAGGATGATCTCCGTTTGTCTTCATGATCTGGCATTTCCTGCAAGCCAGGCATGGGGCTCTGCACTAGAGATGCAAATGTTGAGGGCCCTCATTGTCCCTTTTCTCTTCTCAGGGGGACAACGGGCATGTCCATGGTGCAGTGTGACAGGCTTTACCACAGGGAGATAATAGACTGCCAAGGGTAGGTGGGAGCTGGGAAAAGCCACTTAGGAACAGATTTTCAGGGGAGGTGATAGACAAGGGCAAAGCGAAGAATGAGGATGAGTGTGTCAAGTTTCAAAGTGCCAAAAGGCAGCACAGAGCATTCGGCAAACTACAGCAAGTTCATGACAACCAACAGCTGATCTGGCAGCATCACCTGGGGATGGAGGCTGAGCCCCAGGGTTAACACTGGGGGTGAGAGGGTTTGTATACTATGGCGAGAAGGTGAGGTACTACACTGTGGGGGCACAGGGAGCCCCCGGACGATTTCAAATATCAGAATCGTAACCATAATAGAGTATTTAATTGCATCCTAGCTTTCATCAAGTGTAAGATGCACTATAGTTTATGTTCGACTAAGAAAGAGAAATGCTGTCAATTGAACTAGGATATGTCATCAACTGCAAGGTGAGTGCCACCTTAAGAGATATTAAAATGGGGGGGGGGATAAAGCTAAGAACAAGTAAATTGTGGTAGTAAAATAATTAAGAAAGATCCAACACTTGGATCAACTAAAGAAGTGATTATTGCTTACCATGTGCCCCAAACTATTTAAAGTCGGAGAACAAGAGACGTGCTCATTTTGATGCCCCGCAGCTGTTAGACCCAAAATACAGAGGGCAGTAGCCAACGACCAGCAGGCCCCAAGTGCCATGTGCAGACTCTAAGAGCAACTGCCTTTGAAAGAGGAAACGGTTGAGAGTGGCTTTCTGAGGTAGAGAATTACTAGCTGGGAAAGTAGGTCAATTGACACAGAATCGGAATTGATGCCCCTACATTAAAGAGTTGGTGAAACTTCCCTTCTCAGAGATCTTGAGGCTCCTCAGAAACGAATTTTTCATTTTGGACAGAACATTCAGGATAAATATGATCTGTTTGAGTTCCTGGTTCTCTCATCCGGACTGTTTCTTAGGCTTCACTGGCACAAGAAAAGGGTTTTATAATCCAGTGTAAATCGTGACAAAAGCAAAGCACGGGATCTATGAAAAACTAAGCACTCAGAGGAGAGCAACAGATAAAGGGCCAGGCCGACCTGACCCTGCAGGATAGGTAAGGTTAGTCTGGCAACAGGGGTAGAGGGGAAGTGCCCATTTCCTGCTAGATGAGCTAGAGAAGACCCTTCCGGAGAGACCACCAGAAGAGGAGAGCAGTAGGTGCTAATGATGAAAAATATTTTAATCAGCAGAGATGGTCAAAATGACAAAGTTCCATGATCAGAGTAAACATATGGGATTTAAAAATAAAAAATAAAAAAAATTTTTTAAAGGACTTTTTTTTTTAAAAGGAATTTAAACAAAAGACCTTTTTAAGAGACAGTTGGCTGTTTAAAGCAAATATACAACTCACTGAGAGAATCGCCGCATTATTTGTTGGGGTAGAAAGGACCTGGAATGT
The DNA here is from genome assembly GCF_964662115.1 of Mustela nivalis. NCBI lineage: Eukaryota > Metazoa > Chordata > Mammalia > Carnivora > Mustelidae > Mustela > Mustela nivalis. The sequence continues at coordinate 309,634 of NW_028135912.1, forward strand.
ACAAAGACCCATTCTGCAGAGAAAAAATTAGAATCACTAACAGGCCTCATGCCTTGCACAGCCAGTGGCTAGAATCCCTGCCTCATGAGACCCTGTGCTAGAAGGCCGCTAGAACCATCACAACTATGTTAGTCTTTCTTGGAAGCCAACAAGTGTTTGCCCAGTTAAGAGCACGGTAACAATCAGTCACGTTATGTTATAATGATTGTCGATGTCTTTAAAAGCCTTGTCAAGTTCCTTTTTGAGTAACCTTCACCCACCCTTAGAGAAATTTATCTTTGGTTCACCTCTATGAAATACCTCATTGTTGTTCCACATTTACTATAGCCGTAAAACAAAAACAAAAATTAAAAAAAGCTTCTTATTAACAGAGTGTTCAGAAGGGGCGCCACTGTAAACAATGAGAGTTTTCGCTGCCGGGACAATTTTGTTGCAGAAACAGCTGAAAGCAATCAGGTCAGACAGAGCCAAGGGCTGGAGCGATTTTTAAAATGACAAAAACCGAACCAAATCTAACCAAAACAAAAATCAAAACCAATGGCCAAGATTTCAAGTTTGCTACTAAAGGTATGTCATTCTCCTAAGACATGCGAGTGACCTGATCACTTTATTTATATATTTATATTTGAAGAAGAAGGAACTATTTGATGCAGCAAATCCACGTTGGTTAAAAATTACCAGACATGGGGGCTGCTGGGTTGCTCAGTGGTTTTGGCCTCTGCCTTCGGCTCAGGTCATGATTTCAGGGTCCTGGGATGGAGCCCCACATAGGGCTCTCTGCATAGCGGGGAGCCTGCTTCCCCCCTCTCTCTGCCTCCCTCTCTACCTACCTGTGATCTGTCTGTCAAATGGGTAAATAAGATCTTTAAAAAAAGAATTACTAGATGTGAAATACATCGAGGGTATGGGAAGGAAAATGATTTCACCTGATCTGACTAGGAAGTGGTTGAAGCCTGAATTAAAGTGCCACAAAAAGAGTAGAGACCTGGGAAATAAATGGGGTAAAAATCCCTAGAAAACCAGCAATAATAACTGGCTGCTCTTTATTGATCCAGATCCTGCAGTAGGCAAAGAAGAGCTGGTTTTAGCCAGAAAATGATCTCCGTTTGTCTTCATGATCTGGCATGTCCTGCAAGCCAGGCATGAAGCTGTGCACTAGAGCTGCAAATGCTGGGGGCCCTCATTGTCCCTTTTCTCTTCTCAGGGGGACAACGGGCATGTCCATGGTGCAGTGTGACAGGCTTTACCACAGGGAGATAAAGGGTAGGTAAAAGCTGGGAAAAGCCACTTAGGAACAGATTTTCAGGGGAGGTGATAGACAAGGGCAAAGCGAAGAATGAGGATGAGTGTTTCAAGTTTCAAAGTGCCAGGAGGCAGCACAGTGCATTCGGGAAACTACAGCAAGTTCATGACAACCGACAGCTGATCTGGCAGCATCACCTGGGGATGGAGCCTGAGCCCCGGGGTTAACACTGGGTGTGAGAGGGTCTGTATACAATGGCGAGCAGGTGATGTACTACACTGTGGGGGCACAGGGAGCCCCCGGAGGATTTCAAATATCAGAATCGTAACCATAATAGAGTATTTAATTGCATCCTAGCTTTCATCAAGTGTAAGATGCACTATAGTTTATGTTCGACTAAGAAAGAGAAATGCTGTCAGTTGAACTAGAATATGTCATCAAGTGCAAGGTGAGTGCCACCTTAAGAGATATAAAAATGGGGGAGGATTAATCTTAGAACAAGTAAATTGTGGTAGTAAAATAATTAAGAAAGATCCAACACTTGGATCAACTAAAGAAGTGATTATTGCTTACCATGTGCCCCAAACTATTTAAAGTCGGAGAACAAGAGACGTGCTCATCTTGATGCCCCGCAGCTGTTAGACCCAAAATACAGAGGGCAGTAGCCAACGACCAGCAGGCCCCAAGTGCCATGTGCAGACTCTAAGAGCAACTGCCTTTGAAAGAGGAAACAGTTGAGAGTGGGCTTTCTGAGGTAGAGAATTACTAGCTGGGAAAGTAGGTCAATTGACACAGAATCGGAATTGATGCCCCTACATGACAGAGTTGGTGAAACTTCCCTTCTCAGAGATCTTGAGGCTCCTCAGAAACGAATTTTTCATTTTGGACAGATCATGCATGATAAATATGATCTGTTTGAGTTCCTGGTTCTATCATTAGGACTGTTTCTTAGGCTTCACTGGTACAAGAAAGGATTTTGATAATCCAGGTAAATCCTGACAAAAGCAAGCACGGGATCTATGAAAATCTAACCACTCAGAGGAGAACAACAGATATAGGGCCAGGCCGACCTGACCCTGCAGGATAGGTAAGGTTAGTCTGGCAACAGGGGTAGAGGGGAAGTGCCCATCTCCTGCTAGAAGAGCTAGAGAAGACCCTTTCCAGAGAGACCACCAGGAGAGGAGATCAGTAGGTGCTGATGATGAAGAATATTTTAATCAGCAGAGAATGTCAAAATGACAAAGTTCCACGATCAGAGTAAACATATGGGATAAAAAATAAAAAATAAAGAAAAAAGATTTCTTTGAAAGGACTTTTTTTTAAAGGAATTTAATCAAAAGTCCTTTTAAAGAGACAGTTGGCTGTTTAAACCAATAGCACAACTCACTGAGAGAATCGCCGCATTATTTATTGGGGTAGAAAGGACCTGGAATGTAGAAAGACCTATTCTGCAGAGGAAAAAATAGAATCACTAACAGGCCTCATGCCTTGCACAGCCAGTGGCTAGAATCCCTGCCTCATGAGACCCTGTGCTAGAAGGACGCTAGAACCATCTCAACTATGTTAGTCTTTCTTGGAAGCCAACAAGTGTTTGCCCAGTTAAGAGCACGGTAACAATCAGTCACGTTATGTTATAATGATTGTCGATATCTTTAAAAGCCTTGTCAAGTTCCTTTTTGAGTAACCTTCACCCACACTTAGAGAAATTTATCTGTGGTTCACCTCTTTGAAATACCTCATTGTTGTTCCACATTTACCATAGCCGAAAAACAAAAACAAAAACAAAAAAAACTTTTTATTAACAGAGTGTTCAGAAGGGGCGCCACTGTAAACAATGAGAGTTTTCGCTGCCGGGACAATTCTGTTTCAGAAACAGCTGAAAGCATTCAGGTCAGACAGAGCCAAGGGCTGGAGCGATTTTTAAAATGACAAAAACTGAACCAAATCTAACCAAAACAAAAATCAAAACCAATGGCCAAGATTTCAAGTTTGCTACTAAAGTTATGACATTCTCGTAAGACATGCGAGTGACTTGATCACTTTATTTATATATTTATATTTGAAGAAGAAGGAACTATTTGATGCAGCAAATCCACGTTGGTTAAAAATTACCAGATATGGGGGCTCCTGGGTGGCTCAGTGTTTTAGGCCTCTGCCTTCGGCTCAGGTCATGATTTCAGGGTCCTGGGATGGAGCCCCACATCGTGCTCTCTGCTCAGCAGGGAGCCTGCTTCCCCCCTCTCTTCCTGCCTCCCTCTCTACCTACTTGAGATCTGTCTGTCAAATGGGTAAATAAGATCTTTAAAAAAAGAATTACTAGATGTGAAATACATCGAGGGTATGGGAAGGAAAATGATTTCACCTGATCTGACTAGGAAGTGGTTGAAGCCTGAATTAAAGTGCTACAAAAAGAGTAAAGACCTGGGAAATATATGGGGTAAAAATCCCTAGAAAACCAGCAATAATAACTGGCTGCTCTTTATTGATCCAGATCCTGCAGTAGGCAAAGAAGAGCTGGTTTTAGCCAGAGGATGATCTCCGTTTGTCTTCATGATCTGGCATTTCCTACAAGCCAGGCATGGGGCTCGGACTAGAGCTGCAAATGATGGGGGCCCTCATTGTCCCTTTTCTCTTCTCAGGGGGACAACGGGCATGTCCATGGTGCAGTGTGACAGGCTTTACCACAGGGAGATAATAGACTGCCAAGGGTAGGTGGGAGCTGGGAAAAGCCACTTAGGAACAGATTTTCAGGGGAGGTGATAGACAAAGAATAGCGAAGAATGAGGATGAGTGTGTCAAGTTTCAAAGGGCCAGGAGGCAGCACAGTGCATTCGGGAAACTACAGCAAGTTCATGACAACCGACAGCTGATCTGGCAGCATCACCTGGGGATGGAGGCTGAGCCCCGGGGTTAACACTGGGGGTGAGAGGGTTTGTATACTATGGCAAGGAGGTGAGGTACTACACTGTGGGGGCACAGGGAGCTAACGGAGGATTTCAAATATCAGAATCGTAACCATAATAGAGTATTTAATTGCATCCTAGCTTTCATCAAGGGTAAGATGCACTGTAGTTTATGTTCGACTAAGAAAGTGAAATGCTGTCAGTTAAACTAGGATATGTCATCAAGTGCAAGGTGAGTGCCACCTTAACAGATATTAAAATGGGGGGGAGGGGACAAATCTTAGAACAAGTAAATTGTGGTAGTAAAATAATTAAGAAAGATCCAACACTTGGATCAACTAAAGAAGTGATTATTGCTTACCATGTGCCCCAAAGTATATTAAGTACTAGAACAAGAGACGTGCTCATCTTGATGTCCCACAGCTGTTAGACCCAAGGTACAGAGGGCAGTAGCCAATGACCAACAGGCCCCAAGTGCCATGTGCAGACTCTAAGAGCAACTGCCTTTGAAAGAGGAAACGATTGAGAGTGGGCTTTCTGAGGTAGAGAATTACTAGCTGGGAAAGTAGGACAATTGACACAGAATCAGAATTCATGCCCTACATGACAGTTGGTGAAACTTCCCTTCTCAGAGATCTTGAGGCTCCTCAGAAACGAATTTTTCATTTTGGACAGATCCTTCAGGATAAATATGATCTGTTTGAGTTCCTGGTTCTCTCATTAGGACTGTTTCTTAGGCTTCACGGGCACAAGAAAAGGATTTTGATAATCCAGGTAAATCCTGACAAGAGCAAAGCATGGGATCTATGAAAATCTAACCACTCAGAGGAGAACAACAGATAAAGGGCCAGGCCGACCTGACCCTGCAGGATAGGTAAGGTTAGTCTGGCAACAGGGGTAGAGGGGAAGTGCCCATCTCCTGCTAGAAGAGCTAGAGAAGACCCTTTCCAGAGAGACCACCAGGAGAGGAGAGCAGTAGGTGCTGATGATGAAGAATATTTTAATCAGCAGAGAATGTCAAAATGACAAAGTTCCACGATCAGAGTAAACATATGGGATAAAAAATAAAAAATAAAGAAAAAAGATTTCTTTGAAAGGACTTTTTTTTAAAGGAATTTAATCAAAAGTCCTTTTAAAGAGACAGTTGGCTGTTTAAACCAATAGCACAACTCACTGAGAGAATCGCCGCATTATTTATTGGGGTAGAAAGGACCTGGAATGTAGAAAGACCTATTCTGCAGAGGAAAAAATAGAATCACTAACAGGCCTCATGCCTTGCACAGCCAGTGGCTAGAATCCCTGCCTCATGAGACCCTGGGCTAGAAGGCCGCTAGAACCATCTCAACTATGTTAGTCTTTCTTGGAAGCCAACAAGTGTTTGCCCAGTGAAGAGCACGGTAACAATCAGTCACGTTATGTTATAATGATTGTCGATATCTTTAAAAGCCTTGTCAAGTTCCTTTTTGAGTAACCTTCACCCACCTTTAGAGAAATTTATCTGTGGTTCACCTCTTTGAAATACCTCATTGTTGTTCCACATTTACCATAGCCGAAAAACAAAAACAAAAACAAAAAAAACTTTTTATTAACAGAGTGTTCAGAAGGGGCGCCACTGTAAACAATGAGAGTTTTCGCTGCCGGGACAATTTTGTTTCAGAAACAGCTGAAAGCATTCAGGTCAGACAGAGCCAAGGGCTGGAGCGATTTTTAAAATGACAAAAACCGAACCAAATCTAACCAAAACAAAAATCAAAACCAATGGCCAAGATTTCAAGTTTGCTACTAAAGGTATGACATTCTCCTAAGACATGCGAGTGACTTGATCACTTTATTTATATATTTATATTTGAAGAAGAAGGAACTATTTGATGCAGCAAATCCACGTTGGTTAAAAATTACCAGATATGGGGGCTCCTGGGTGGCTCAGTGGTTTAGGCCTCTGCCTTCGGCTCAGGTCATGATTTCAGGGTCCTGGAATGGAGCCCCACATCGTGCTCTCTGCTCAGCGGGGAGCCTGCTTCCCCCCTCTCTCTCTGCCTCCCTCTCTACCTACTTGAGATCTGTCTGTCAAATGGGTAAATAAGATCTTTAAAAAAAGAATTACTAGATGTGAAATACATCGAGGGTATGGGAAGGAAAATGATTTCACCTGATCTGACTAGGAAGTGGTTGAAGCCTGAATTAAAGTGCTATAAAAAGAGTAAAGACCTGGAAAATATATGGGGTAAAAATCCCTAGAAAACCAGCAATAATAACTGGCTGCTCTTTATTGATCCAGATCCTGCGGTAGGCAAAGAAGAGCTGGTTTTAGCCAGAGGATGATCTCCGTTTGTCTTCATGATCTGGCATTTCCTACAAGCCAGGCATGGGGCTCGGACTAGAGCTGCAAATGATGGGGGCCCTCATTGTCCCTTTTCTCTTCTCAGGGGGACAACGGGCATGTCCATGGTGCAGTGTGAAAGGCTTTACCACAGGGAGATAATAGACTGACAAGGGTAGGTGGGAGCTGGGAAAAGCCACTTAGGAACAGATGTGCAGGGGAGGTGATAGACAAAGCAAAGCGAAGAATGAGGATGAGTGTTTCAAGTTTCAAAGGGCCAGGAGGCAGCACAGTGCATTCGGGAAACTACAGCAAGTTCATGACAACCGACAGCTGATCTGGCAGCATCACCTGGGGATGGAGGCTGAGCCCCGGGGTTAACACTGGGGGTGAGAGGGTTTGTATACTATGGCAAGGAGGTGAGGTACTACACTGTGGGGGCACAGGGAGCTAACGGAGGATTTCAAATATCAGAATCATAAACATAATAGAGTATTTAATTGCATCCTAGCTTTCATCAAGGGTAAGATGCACTGTAGTTTATGTTCGACTAAGAAAGTGAAATGCTGTCAGTTAAACTAGGATATGTCATCAAGTGCAAGGTGAGTGCCACCTTAACAGATATTAAAATGGGGGGGGGGACAAATCTTAGAACAAGTAAATTGTGGTAGTAAAATAATTAAGAAAGATCCAACACTTGGATCAACTAAAGAAGTGATTATTGCTTACCATGTGCCCCAAAGTATATTAAGTACTAGAACAAGAGACGTGCTCATCTTGATGTCCCGCAGCTGTTAGACCCAAGGTACAGAGGGCAGTAGCCAATGACCAACAGGCCCCAAGTGCCATGTGCAGACTCTAAGAGCAACTGCCTTTGAAAGAGGAAACGATTGAGAGTGGGCTTTCTGAGGTAGAGAATTACTAGCTGGGAAAGTAGGACAATTGACACAGAATCAGAATTCATGTCCTACATGACAGAGTTGGTGAAACTTCCCTTCTCAGAGATCTTGAGGCTCCTCAGAAACGAATTTTTCATTTTGGACAGATCCTTCAGGATAAATATGATCTGCTTGAGTTCCTGGTTCTCTCATTAGGACTGTTTCTTAGGCTTCACTGGCACAAGAAAAGGATTTTGATAATCCAGGTAAATTTTGAAAAAAGCAAAGCATGGGATCTATGAAAATCTAACCACTCAGAGGAGAACAACAGATAAAGGGCCAGGCCGACCTGACCCTGCAGGATAGTTAAGGTTAGTCTGGCAACAGGGGTAGAGGGGAAGTGCCCATCTCCTGCTAGAAGAGCTAGAGAAGACCCTTTCCAGAGAGACCACCAGGAGAGGAGATCAGTAGGTGCTGATGATGAAGAATATTTTAATCAGCAGAGAATGTCAAAATGACAAAGTTCCACGATCAGAGTAAACATATGGGATAAAAAATAAAAAATAAAGAAAAAAGATTTCTTTGAAAGGACTTTTTTTTAAAGGAATTTAATCAAAAGTCCTTTTAAAGAGACAGTTGGCTGTTTAAACCAATAGCACAACTCACTGAGAGAATCGCCGCATTATTTATTGGGGTAGAAAGGACCTGGAATGTAGAAAGACCTATTCTGCAGAGGAAAAAATAGAATCACTAACAGGCCTCATGCCTTGCACAGCCAGTGGCTAGAATCCCTGCCTCATGAGACCCTGTGCTAGAAGGCCGCTAGAACCATCTCAACTATGTTAGTCTTTCTTGGAAGCCAACAAGTGTTTGCCCAGTGAAGAGCACGGTAACAATCAGTCACGTTATGTTATAATGATTGTCGATATCTTTAAAAGCCTTGTCAAGTTCCTTTTTGAGTAACCTTCACCCACCTTTAGAGAAATTTATCTGTGGTTCACCTCTTTGAAATACCTCATTGTTGTTCCACATTTACCATAGCCGAAAAACAAAAACAAAAACAAAAAACTTTTTATTAACAGAGTGTTCAGAAGGGGCGCCACTGTAAACAATGAGAGTTTTCGCTGCCGGGACAATTTTGTTTCAGAAACAGCTGAAAGCATTCAGGTCAGACAGAGCCAAGGGCTGGAGCGATTTTTAAAATGACAAAAACTGAACCTAATCTAACCAAAACAAAAATCAAAACCAATGGCCAAGATTTCAAGTTTGCTACTAAAGGTATGACATTCTCCTAAGACATGCGAGTGACTTGATCACTTTATTTATATATTTATATTTGAAGAAGAAGGAACTATTTGATGCAGCAAATCCACGTTGGTTAAAAATTACCAGATATGGGGGCTCCTGGGTGGCTCAGTGGTTTAGGCCTCTGCCTTCAGCTCAGGTCATGATTTCAGGGTCCTGGGATGGAGCCCCACATCGTGCTCTTTGCTCAGCGGGGAGCCTGCGTCCCCCCTTTCTCTGCCTCCCTCTCTACCTACTTGAGATCTGTCTGTCAAATGGGTAAATAAGATCTTTAAAAAAAGAATTACTAGATGTGAAATACATCGAGGGTATGGGAAGGAAAATGATTTCACCTGATCTGACTAGGAAGTGGTTGAAGCCTGAATTAAAGTGCTATAAAAAGAGTAAAGACCTGGAAAATATATGGGGTAAAAATCCCTAGAAAACCAGCAATAATAACTGGCTGCTCTTTATTGATCCAGATCCTGCGGTAGGCAAAGAAGAGCTGGTTTTAGCCAGAGGATGATCTCCGTTTGTCTTCATGATCTGGCATTTCCTACAAGCCAGGCATGGGGCTCGGACTAGAGCTGCAAATGATGGGGGCCCTCATTGTCCCTTTTCTCTTCTCAGGGGGACAACGGGCATGTCCATGGTGCAGTGTGAAAGGCTTTACCACAGGGAGATAATAGACTGACAAGGGTAGGTGGGAGCTGGGAAAAGCCACTTAGGAATAGATTTTCAGGGGAGGTGATAGACAAAGCAAAGCGAAGAATGAGGATGAGTGTTTCAAGTTTCAAAGGGCCAGGAGGCAGCACAGTGCATTCGGGAAACTACAGCAAGTTCATGACAACCGACAGCTGATCTGGCAGCATCACCTGGGGATGGAGGCTGAGCCCCGGGGTTAACACTGGGGGTGAGAGGGTTTGTATACTATGGCAAGGAGGTGAGGTACTACACTGTGGGGGCACAGGGAGCTAACGGAGGATTTCAAATATCAGAATCGTAAACATAATAGAGTATTTAATTGCATCCTAGCTTTCATCAAGGGTAAGATGCACTGTAGTTTATGTTCGACTAAGAAAGTGAAATGCTGTCAGTTAAACTAGGATATGTCATCAAGTGCAAGGTGAGTGCCACCTTAACAGATATTAAAATGGGGGGGAGGGGACAAATCTTAGAACAAGTAAATTGTGGTAGTAAAATAATTAAGAAAGATCCAACACTTGGATCAACTAAAGAAGTGATTATTGCTTACCATGTGCCCCAAAGTATATTAAGTACTAGAACAAGAGACGTGCTCATCTTGATGTCCCGCAGCTGTTAGACCCAAGGTACAGAGGGCAGTAGCCAATGACCAACAGGCCCCAAGTGCCATGTGCAGACTCTAAGAGCAACTGCCTTTGAAAGAGGAAACGATTGAGAGTGGGCTTTCTGAGGTAGAGAATTACTAGCTGGGAAAGTAGGACAATTGACACAGAATCAGAATTCATGCCCTACATGACAGAGTTGGTGAAACTTCCCTTCTCAGAGATCTTGAGGCTCCTCAGAAACGAATTTTTCATTTTGGACAGATCCTTCAGGATAAATATGATCTGTTTGAGTTCCTGGTTCTCTCATTAGGACTGTTTCTTAGGCTTCACTGGCACAAGAAAAGGATTTTGATAATCCAGGTAAATCCTGACAAAAGAAAAGCATGGGATCTATGAAAATCTAACCACTCACAGGAGAACAACAGATAAAGGGCCAGGCCGACCTGACCTTGCAGGATAGGTAAGGTTAGTCTGGCAACAGGGGTAGAGAGGAAGTGCCCATCTCCTGCTAGAAGAGCTAGAGAAGACCCTTTTCAGAGAGACCACCAGGAGAGGAGAGCAGTAGGTGCTGATGATGAAGAATATTTTAATCAGCAGAGAATGTCAAAATGACAAAGTTCCACGATCAGAGTAAACATATGGGATAAAAAATAAAAAATAAAGAAAAAAGATTTCTTTGAAAGGACTTTTTTTTAAAGGAATTTAATCAAAAGTCCTTTTAAAGAGACAGTTGGCTGTTTAAACCAATAGCACAACTCACTGAGAGAATCGCCGCATTATTTATTGGGGTAGAAAGGACCTGGAATGTAGAAAGACCTATTCTGCAGAGGAAAAAATAGAATCACTAACAGGCCTCATGCATTGCACAGCCAGTGGCTAGAATCCCTGCCTCATGAGACCCTGTGCTAGAAGGACGCTAGAACCATCTCAACTATGTTAGTCTTTCTTGGAAGCCAACAAGTGTTTGCCCAGTTAAGAGCACGGTAACAATCAGTCACGTTATGTTATAATGATTGTCGATATCTTTAAAAGCCTTGTCAAGTTCCTTTTTGAGTAACCTTCACCCACCTTTAGAGAAATTTATCTGTGGTTCACCTCTTTGAAATACCTCATTGTTGTTCCACATTTACCATAGCCGAAAAACAAAAACAAAAACAAAAAAACTTTTTATTAACATAGTGTTCAGAAGGGGCGCCACTGTAAACAATGAGAGTTTTCGCTGCCGGGACAATTTTGTTTCAGAAACAGCTGAAAGCATTCAGGTCAGACAGAGCCAAGGGCTGGAGCGATTTTTAAAATGACAAAAACCGAACCAAATCTAACCAAAACAAAAATCAAAACCAATGGCCAAGATTTCAAGTTTGCTACTAAAGGTATGACATTCTCCTAAGACATGCGAGTGACTTGATCACTTTATTTATATATTTATATTTGAAGAAGAAGGAACTATTTGATGCAGCAAATCCACGTTGGTTAAAAATTACCAGATATGGGGGCTCCTGGGTGGCTCAGTGGTTTAGGCCTCTGCCTTCAGCTCAGGTCATGATTTCAGGGTCCTGGGATGGAGCCCCACATCGTGCTCTCTGCTCAGCGGGGAGCCTGCTTCCCCCCTCTCTCTCTGCCTCCCTCTCTACCTACTTGAGATCTGTCTGTCAAATGGGTAAATAAGATCTTTAAAAAAAGAATTACTAGATGTGAAATACATCGAGGGTATGGGAAGGAAAATGATTTCACCTGATCTGACTAGGAAGTGGTTGAAGCCTGAATTAAAGTGCTATAAAAAGAGTAAAGACCTGGAAAATATATGGGGTAAAAATCCCTAGAAAACCAGCAATAATAACTGGCTGCTCTTTATTGATCCAGATCCTGCGGTAGGCAAAGAAGAGCTGGTTTTAGCCAGAGGATGATCTCCGTTTGTCTTCATGATCTGGCATTTCCTACAAGCCAGGCATGGGGCTCGGACTAGAGCTGCAAATGATGGGGGCCCTCATTGTCCCTTTTCTCTTCTCAGGGGGACAACGGGCATGTCCATGGTGCAGTGTGAAAGGCTTTACCACAGGGAGATAATAGACTGACAAGGGTAGGTGGGAGCTGGGAAAAGCCACTTAGGAATAGATTTTCAGGGGAGGTGATAGACAAAGCAAAGCGAAGAATGAGGATGAGTGTTTCAAGTTTCAAAGGGCCAGGAGGCAGCACAGTGCATTCGGGAAACTACAGCAAGTTCATGACAACCGACAGCTGATCTGGCAGCATCACCTGGGGATGGAGGCTGAGCCCCGGGGTTAACACTGGGGGTGAGAGGGTTTGTATACTATGGCAAGGAGGTGAGGTACTACACTGTGGGGGCACAGGGAGCTAACGGAGGATTTCAAATATCAGAATCGTAACCATAATAGAGTATTTAATTGCATCCTAGCTTTCATCAAGGGTAAGATGCACTGTAGTTTATGTTCGACTAAGAAAGTGAAATGCTGTCAGTTAAACTAGGATATGTCATCAAGTGCAAGGTGAGTGCCACCTTAACAGATATTAAAATGGGGGGGGGACAAATCTTAGAACAAGTAAATTGTGGTAGTAAAATAATTAAGAAAGATCCAACACTTGGATCAACTAAAGAAGTGATTATTGCTTACCATGTGCCCCAAAGTATATTAAGTACTAGAACAAGAGACGTGCTCATCTTGATGTCCCGCAGCTGTTAGACCCAAGGTACAGAGGGCAGTAGCCAATGACCAACAGGCCCCAAGTGCCATGTGCAGACTCTAAGAGCAACTGCCTTTGAAAGAGGAAACGATTGAGAGTGGGCTTTCTGAGGTAGAGAATTACTAGCTGGGAAAGTAGGACAATTGACACAGAATCAGAATTCATGCCCTACATGACAGAGTTGGTGAAACTTCCCTTCTCAGAGATCTTGAGGCTCCTCAGAAACGAATTTTTCATTTTGGACAGATCCTTCAGGATAAATATGATCTGTTTGAGTTCCTGGTTCTCTCATTAGGACTGTTTCTTAGGCTTCACTGGCACAAGAAAAGGATTTTGATAATCCAGGTAAATCCTGACAAAAGAAAAGCATGGGATCTATGAAAATCTAACCACTCACAGGAGAACAACAGATAAAGGGCCAGGCCGACCTGACCTTGCAGGATAGGTAAGGTTAGTCTGGCAACAGGGGTAGAGAGGAAGTGCCCATCTCCTGCTAGAAGAGCTAGAGAAGACCCTTTTCAGAGAGACCACCAGGAGAGGAGAGCAGTAGGTGCTGATGATGAAGAATATTTTAATCAGCAGAGAATGTCAAAATGACAAAGTTCCACGATCAGAGTAAACATATGGGATAAAAAATAAAAAATAAAGAAAAAAGATTTCTTTGAAAGGACTTTTTTTTAAAGGAATTTAATCAAAAGTCCTTTTAAAGAGACAGTTGGCTGTTTAAACCAATAGCACAACTCACTGAGAGAATCGCCGCATTATTTATTGGGGTAGAAAGGACCTGGAATGTAGAAAGACCTATTCTGCAGAGGAAAAAATAGAATCACTAACAGGCCTCATGCATTGCACAGCCAGTGGCTAGAATCCCTGCCTCATGAGACCCTGTGCTAGAAGGACGCTAGAACCATCTCAACTATGTTAGTCTTTCTTGGAAGCCAACAAGTGTTTGCCCAGTTAAGAGCACGGTAACAATCAGTCACGTTATGTTATAATGATTGTCGATATCTTTAAAAGCCTTGTCAAGTTCCTTTTTGAGTAACCTTCACCCACCTTTAGAGAAATTTATCTGTGGTTCACCTCTTTGAAATACCTCATTGTTGTTCCACATTTACCATAGCCGAAAAACAAAAACAAAAACAAAAAAACTTTTTATTAACATAGTGTTCAGAAGGGGCGCCACTGTAAACAATGAGAGTTTTCGCTGCCGGGACAATTTTGTTTCAGAAACAGCTGAAAGCATTCAGGTCAGACAGAGCCAAGGGCTGGAGCGATTTTTAAAATGACAAAAACCGAACCAAATCTAACCAAAACAAAAATCAAAACCAATGGCCAAGATTTCAAGTTTGCTACTAAAGGTATGACATTCTCCTAAGACATGCGAGTGACTTGATCACTTTATTTATATATTTATATTTGAAGAAGAAGGAACTATTTGATGCAGCAAATCCACGTTGGTTAAAAATTACCAGATATGGGGGCTCCTGGGTGGCTCAGTGGTTTAGGCCTCTGCCTTCAGCTCAGGTCATGATTTCAGGGTCCTGGGATGGAGCCCCACATCGTGCTCTCTGCTCAGCGGGGAGCCTGCTTCCCCCCTTTCTCTGCCTCCCTCTCTACCTACTTGAGATCTGTCTGTCAAATGGGTAAATAAGATCTTTAAAAAAAGAATTACTAGATGTGAAATACATCGAGGGTATGGGAAGGAAAATGATTTCACCTGATCTGACTAGGAAGTGGTTGAAGCCTGAATTAAAGTGCTATAAAAAGAGTAAAGACCTGGAAAATATATGGGGTAAAAATCCCTAGAAAACCAGCAATAATAACTGGCTGCTCTTTATTGATCCAGATCCTGCGGTAGGCAAAGAAGAGCTGGTTTTAGCCAGAGGATGATCTCCGTTTGTCTTCATGATCTGGCATTTCCTACAAGCCAGGCATGGGGCTCGGACTAGAGCTGCAAATGATGGGGGCCCTCATTGTCCCTTTTCTCTTCTCAGGGGGACAACGGGCATGTCCATGGTGCAGTGTGAAAGGCTTTACCACAGGGAGATAATAGACTGACAAGGGTAGGTGGGAGCTGGGAAAAGCCACTTAGGAATAGATTTTCAGGGGAGGTGATAGACAAAGCAAAGCGAAGAATGAGGATGAGTGTTTCAAGTTTCAAAGGGCCAGGAGGCAGCACAGTGCATTCGGGAAACTACAGCAAGTTCATGACAACCGACAGCTGATCTGGCAGCATCACCTGGGGATGGAGGCTGAGCCCCGGGGTTAACACTGGGGGTGAGAGGGTTTGTATACTATGGCAAGGAGGTGAGGTACTACACTGTGGGGGCACAGGGAGCTAACGGAGGATTTCAAATATCAGAATCGTAAACATAATAGAGTATTTAATTGCATCCTAGCTTTCATCAAGGGTAAGATGCACTGTAGTTTATGTTCGACTAAGAAAGTGAAATGCTGTCAGTTAAACTAGGATATGTCATCAAGTGCAAGGTGAGTGCCACCTTAACAGATATTAAAATGGGGGGGGGGACAAATCTTAGAACAAGTAAATTGTGGTAGTAAAATAATTAAGAAAGATCCAACACTTGGATCAACTAAAGAAGTGATTATTGCTTACCATGTGCCCCAAAGTATATTAAGTACTAGAACAAGAGACGTGCTCATCTTGATGTCCCGCAGCTGTTAGACCCAAGGTACAGAGGGCAGTAGCCAATGACCAACAGGCCCCAAGTGCCATGTGCAGACTCTAAGAGCAACTGCCTTTGAAAGAGGAAACGATTGAGAGTGGGCTTTCTGAGGTAGAGAATTACTAGCTGGGAAAGTAGGACAATTGACACAGAATCAGAATTCATGCCCTACATGACAGAGTTGGTGAAACTTCCCTTCTCAGAGATCTTGAGGCTCCTCAGAAACGAATTTTTCATTTTGGACAGATCCTTCAGGATAAATATGATCTGTTTGAGTTCCTGGTTCTCTCATTAGGACTGTTTCTTAGGCTTCACTGGCACAAGAAAAGGATTTTGATAATCCAGGTATATCCTGACAAAAGCAAAGCATGGGATCTATGAAAATCTAACCACTCACAGGAGAACAACAGATAAAGGGCCAGGCCGACCTGACCCTGCAGGATAGGTAAGGTTAGTCTGGCAACAGGGGTAGAGAGGAAGTGCCCATCTCCTGCTAGAAGAGCTAGAGAAGACCCTTTCCAGAGAGACCACCAGGAGAGGAGAGCAGTAGGTGCTGATGATGAAGAATATTTTAATCAGCAGAGAATGTCAAAATGACAAAGTTCCACGATCAGAGTAAACATATGGGATAAAAAATAAAAAATAAAGAAAAAAGATTTCTTTGAAAGGACTTTTTTTTAAAGGAATTTAATCAAAAGTCCTTTTAAAGAGACAGTTGGCTGTTTAAACCAATAGCACAACTCACTGAGAGAATCGCCGCATTATTTATTGGGGTAGAAAGGACCTGGAATGTAGAAAGACCTATTCTGCAGAGGAAAAAATAGAATCACTAACAGGCCTCATGCCTTGCACAGCCAGTGGCTAGAATCCCTGCCTCATGAGACCCTGTGCTAGACGGCCGCTAGAACCATCTCAACTATGTTAGTCTTTCTTGGAAGCCAACAAGTGTTTGCCCAGTGAAGAGCACGGTAACAATCAGTCACGTTATGTTATAATGATTGTCGATATCTTTAAAAGCCTTGTCAAGTTCCTTTTTGAGTAACCTTCACCCACCTTTAGAGAAATTTATCTGTGGTTCACCTCTTTGAAATACCTCATTGTTGTTCCACATTTACCATAGCCGAAAAACAAAAACAAAAACAAAAAAACTTTTTATTAACATAGTGTTCAGAAGGGGCGCCACTGTAAACAATGAGAGTTTTCGCTGCCGGGACAATTTTGTTTCAGAAACAGCTGAAAGCATTCAGGTCAGACAGAGCCAAGGGCTGGAGCGATTTTTAAAATGACAAAAACCGAACCAAATCTAACCAAAACAAAAATCAAAACCAATGGCCAAGATTTCAAGTTTGCTACTAAAGGTATGACATTCTCCTAAGACATGCGAGTGACTTGATCACTTTATTTATATATTTATATTTGAAGAAGAAGGAACTATTTGATGCAGCAAATCCACGTTGGTTAAAAATTACCAGATATGGGGGCTCCTGGGTGGCTCAGTGGTTTAGGCCTCTGCCTTCAGCTCAGGTCATGATTTCAGGGTCCTGGGATGGAGCCCCACATCGTGCTCTCTGCTCAGCGGGGAGCCTGCTTCCCCCCTTTCTCTGCCTCCCTCTCTACCTACTTGAGATCTGTCTGTCAAATGGGTAAATAAGATCTTTAAAAAAAGAATTACTAGATGTGAAATACATCGAGGGTATGGGAGGGAAAATGATTTCACCTGATCTGACTAGGAAGTGGTTGAAGCCTGAATTAAAGTGCTATAAAAAGAGTAAAGACCTGGAAAATATATGGGGTAAAAATCCCTAGAAAACCAGCAATAATAACTGGCTGCTCTTTATTGATCCAGATCCTGCGGTAGGCAAAGAAGAGCTGGTTTTAGCCAGAGGATGATCTCCGTTTGTTTTCATGATCTCTATTTCCAACAAGCCAGGCATTGTGCTCTGCACTAGAGCTGCAAATGATGGGGGCCCTCATTGTCCCTTTTCTCTTCTCAGGGGGACAACGGGCATGGCCTTGGTGCAGTGTGAAAGGCTTTACCACAGGGAGATAATAGACTGCCAAGGGTAGGTGGGAGCTGGGAAAAGCCACTTAGGAACAGATTTTCAGGGGAGGTGATAGACAAGGGCGAAGCGAAGAATGAGGATGAGTGTGTCAAGTTTCAAAGGGCCAGGAGGCAGCACAGTGCATTTGGGAAACTACAGCAAGTTCATGACAACCGACAGCTGATCTGGCAGCATCACCTGGGGATGGAGGCTGAGCCCCGGGGTTAACACTGGGGGTGAGAGGGTTTGTATACTATGGCAAGGAGGTGAGGTACTACACTGTGGGGGCACAGGGAGCTAACGGAGGATTTCAAATATCAGAATCGTAAACATAATAGAGTATTTAATTGCATCCTAGCTTTCATCAAGGGTAAGATGCACTGTAGTTTATGTTCTACTAAGAAAGTGAAATGCTGTCAGTTAAACTAGGATATGTCATCAAGTGCAAGGTGAGTGCCACCTTAACAGATATTAAAATGGGGGGGGGACAAATCTTAGAACAAGTAAATTGTGGTAGTAAAATAATTAAGAAAGATCCAACACTTGGATCAACTAAAGAAGTGATTATTGCTTACCATGTGCCCCAAAGTATATTAAGTACTAGAACAAGAGACGTGCTCATCTTGATGTCCCGCAGCTGTTAGACCCAAGGTACAGAGGGCAGTAGCCAATGACCAACAGGCCCCAAGTGCCATGTGCAGACTCTAAGAGCAACTGCCTTTGAAAGAGGAAACGATTGAGAGTGGGCTTTCTGAGGTAGAGAATTACTAGCTGGGAAAGTAGGACAATTGACACAGAATCAGAATTCATGCCCTACATGACAGAGTTGGTGAAACTTCCCTTCTCAGAGATCTTGAGGCTCCTCAGAAACGAATTTTTCATTTTGGACAGATCCTTCAGGATAAATATGATCTGTTTGAGTTCCTGGTTCTCTCATTAGGACTGTTTCTTAGGCTTCACTGGCACAAGAAAAGGATTTTGATAATCCAGGTAAATCCTGACAAAAGCAAAGCACGGGATCTATGAAAATCTAACCACTCAGAGGAGAACAACAGATAAAGGGCCAGGCCGACCTGACCCTGCAGGATAGGTAAGGTTAGTCTGGCAACAGGGGTAGAGGGGAAGTGCCCATCTCCTGCTAGAAGAGCTAGAGAAGACCCTTTCCAGAGAGACCACCAGGAGAGGAGAGCAGTAGGTGCTGATGATGAAGAATATTTTAATCAGCAGAGAATGTCAAAATGACAAAGTTCCACGATCAGAGTAAACATATGGGATAAAAAATAAAAAATAAAGAAAAAAGATTTCTTTGAAAGGACTTTTTTTTAAAGGAATTTAATCAAAAGTCCTTTTAAAGAGACAGTTGGCTGTTTAAACCAATAGCACAACTCACTGAGAGAATCGCCGCATTATTTATTGGGGTAGAAAGGACCTGGAATGTAGAAAGACCTATTCTGCAGAGGAAAAAATAGAATCACTAACAGGCCTCATGCCTTGCACAGCCAGTGGCTAGAATCCCTGCCTCATGAGACCCTGTGCTAGAAGGCCGCTAGAACCATCTCAACTATGTTAGTCTTTCTTGGAAGCCAAAAAGTGTTTGCCCAATTAAGAGCACGGTAACAATCAGTCACGTTATGTTATAATGATTGTCGATATCTTTAAAAGCCTTGTCAAGTTCCTTTTTGAATAACCTTCACCCACACTTAGAGAAATTTATCTGTGGTTCACCTCTTTGAAATACCTCATTGTTGTTCCACATTTACCATAGCCGAAAAACAAAAACAAAAACAAAAAAAAACTTTTTATTAACAGAGTGTTCAGAAGGGGCGCCACTGTAAACAATGAGAGTTTTCGCTGCCGGGACAATTTTGTTTCAGAAACAGCTGAAAACATTCAGGTCAGACAGAGCCAAGGGCTGGAGCGATTTTTAAAATGACAAAAACTGAACCAAATCTAACCAAAACAAAAATCAAAACCAATGGCCAAGATTTCAAGTTTGCTACTAAAGGTATGACATTCTCCTAAGACATGCGAGTGACTTGATCACTTTATTTATATATTTATATTTGAAGAAGAAGGAACTATTTGATGCAGCAAATCCACGTTGGTTAAAAATTACCAGATATGGGGGCTCCTGGGTGGCTCAGTGGTTTAGGCCTCTGCCTTCGGCTCAGGTCATGATTTCAGGGTCCTGGGATGGAGCCCCACATAGGGCTCTCTGCTCAGCGGGGAGCCTGCTTTCCCCCTCTCTCTCTGCCTCCGTCTCTACCTACTTGTGATCTGTCTGTCAAATGGGTAAATAAGATCTTTAAAAAAAGAATTACTAGATGTGAAATACATCGAGGGTATGGGAAGGAAAATGATTTCACCTGATCTGACTAGGAAGTGGTTGAAGCCTGAATTAAAGTGCTATAAAAAGAGTAAAGACCTGGGAAATATATGGGGTAAAAATCCCTAGAAAACCAGCAATAATAACTGGCTGCTCTTTATTGATCCAGATCCTGCGGTAGGCAAAGAAGAGCTGGTTTTAGCCAGAGGATGATCTCCGTTTGTCTTCATGATCTCTATTTCCAACAAGCCAGGCACTGTGCTCTGCACTAGAGCTGCAAATGATGGGGGCCCTCATTGTCCCTTTTCTCTTCTCAGGGGGACAACGGGCATGGCCTTGGTGCAGTGTGACAGGCTTTACCACAGGGAGATAATAGACTGCCAGGGGTAGGTGGGAGTTGGGAAATGCCACTTAGGAACAGATTTTCAGGGGAGGTGATAGACAAGGGCGAAGCGAAGAATGAGGATGAGTGTGTCAAGTTTCAAAGGGCCAGGAGGCAGCACAGTGCATTCGGGAAACTACAGCAAGTTCATGACAACCGACAGCTGATCTGGCAGCATCACCTGGGGATGGAGGCTGAGCCCCGGGGTTAACACTGGGGGTGAGATGGTTTGTATACACTGGCGAGGAGGTGAGGTACTACACTGTGGGGGCACAGGGAGCTAACGGAGGATTTCAAATATCAGAATCGAACCATAATAGAGTATTTAATTGCATCCTAGCTTTCATCAAGTGTAAGATGCACTATAGTTTATGTTCGACTAAGAAAGAGAAATGCTGTCAGTTGAACTAGAATATGTCATCAAATGCAAGGTGAGTGCCACCTTAAGAGATATAAAAATGGGGGAGGATTAATCTTAGAACAAGTAAATTGTGGCAGTAAAATAATTAAGAAAGATCCAACACTTGGATCAACTAAAGAAGTGATTATTGCTTACCATGTGCCCCAAACTATTTTAAGTCGGAGAACAAGAGACGTGCTCATCTTGATGCCCCGCAGCTGTTAGACCCAAGGTACAGAGGGCAGTAGCCAACGACCAGCAGGCCCCAAGTGCCATGTGCAGACTCTAAGAGCAACTGCCTTTGAAAGAGGAAACGGTTGAGAGTGGGCTTTCTGAGGTAGAGAATTACTAGCTGGGAAAGTAGGTCAATTGACACAGAATCGGAATTGATGCCCCTACATGACAGAGTTGGTGAAACTTCCCTTCTCAGAGATCTTGAGGTTCCTCAGAAACGAATTTTTCATTTTGGACAGATCCTTCAGGATAAATATGATCTGTTTGAGTTCCTGGCTCTCTCATTAGGACTGTTTCTTAGGCTTCACTGGTACAAGAAAGGATTTTGATAATCCAGGTAAATCCTAACAAAAGCAAAGCACGGGATCTATGAAAATCTAACCACTCAGAGGAGAACAACAGATATAGGGCCAGGCCGACCTGACCCTGCAGGATAGGTAAGGTTAGTCTGGCAACAGGGGTAGAGGGGAAGTGCCCATCTTCTGCTAGAAGAGCTAGAGAAGACCCTTTCCTGAGAGACCACCAGGAGAGGAGAGCAGTATGTGCTGATGATGAAGAATATTTTAATCAGCTGAGAAGGTCAAAATGACAAAGTTCCACGATCAGAGTAAACATATGGGATTTAAAAATAAAAAATAAAAAATAATTTTTAAAGGACTTTTTTATTAAAGGAATTTAAACAAAAGTACTTTTAAAGAGACAGTTGGCTGTTTAAACCAAAAGCACAACTCACTGAGAGAATCGCCCCATTATTTATTGGGCTAGAAAGGACCTGGAATGTAGAAAGACCTATTCTGCAGAGGAAAAAATAGAATCACTAACAGGCCTCATGCCTTGCACAGCCAGTGGCTAGAATCCCTGCCTCATGAGACCCTGTGTTAGAAGGCTGCTAGAACCATCTCAACTATGTTAGTCTTTCTTGGAAGCCAACAAGTGTTTGCCCAGTTAAGAGCACGGTAACAATCAGTCACGTTATGTTATAATGATTGTCGATATCTTTAAAAGCCTTGTCAAGTTCCTTTTTGAGTAACCTTCACCCACCTTTAGAGAAATTTATCTGTGGTTCACCTCTTTGAAATACCTCATTGTTGTTCCACATTTACCATAGCCGAAAAACAAAAACAAAAACAAAAAAACCTTTTTATTAACAGAGTGTTCAGAAGGGGCGCCACTGTATACAATGAGAGTTTTCGCTGCCGGGACAATTTTGTTTCAGAAACAGCTGAAAGCAATCAGGTCAGACAGAGCCAAGGTCTGGAGCGATTTTTAAAATGACAAAAACTGAACCAAATCTAACCAAAACAAAAATCAAAACCAATGGCCAAGATTTCAAGTTTGCTACTAAAAGTATGACATTCTCCTAAGACATGCGAGTGACTTGATCACTTTATTTATATATTTATATTTGAAGAAGAAGGAACTATTTGATGCAGCAAATCCACGTTGGTTAAAAATTACCAGATATGGGGGCTCCTGGGTGGCTCAGTGGTTTAGGCCTCTGCCTTCAGCTCAGGTCATGATTTCAGGGTCCTGGGATGGAGCCCCACATCGTGCTCTCTGCTCAGCAGGGAGCCTGCTTCCCCCCTCTCTCTCTGCCTCCCTCTCTACCTACTTGAGATCTGTCTGTCAAATGGGTAAATAAGATCTTTAAAAAAAGAATTACTAGATGTGAAATACATCGAGGGTATGGGAAGGAAAATGATTTCACCTGATCTGACTAGGAAGTGGTTGAAGCCTGAATTAAAGTGCTATAAAAAGAGTAAAGACCTGGAAAATATATGGGGTAAAAATCCCTAGAAAACCAGCAATAATAACTGGCTGCTCTTTATTGATCCAGATCCTGCGGTAGGCAAAGAAGAGCTGGTTTTAGCCAGAGGATGATCTCCGTTTGTCTTCATGATCTGGCATTTCCTACAAGCCAGGCATGGGGCTCGGACTAGAGCTGCAAATGATGGGGGCCCTCATTGTCCCTTTTCTCTTCTCAGGGGGACAACGGGCATGTCCATGGTGCAGTGTGACAGGCTTTACCACAGGGAGATAATAGACTGCCAAGGGTAGGTGGGAGCTGGGAAAAGCCACTTAGGAACAGATTTTCAGGGGAGGTGATAGACAAAGCAAAGTGAAGAATGAGGATGAGTGTTTCAAGTTTCAAAGGGCCAGGAGGCAGCACAGTGCTTTCGGGAAACTACAGCAAGTTCATGACAACCGACAGCTGATCTGGCAGCATCACCTGGGGATGGAGGCTGAGCCCCGGGGTTAACACTGGGGGTGAGATCGTTTGTATACTATGGCAAGGAGGTGAGGTACTACACTGTGGGGGCACAGGGAGCTAACGGAGGATTTCAAATATCAGAATCGTAACCATAATAGAGTATTTAATTGCATCCTAGCTTTCATCAAGGGTAAGATGCACTGTAGTTTATGTTCGACTAAGAAAGTGAAATGCTGTCAGTTAAACTAGGATATGTCATCAAGTGCAAGGTGAGTGCCACCTTAACAGATATTAAAATGGGGGGGGGACAAATCTTAGAACAAGAAAATTGTGGTAGTAAAATAATTAAGAAAGATCCAACACTTGGATCAACTAAAGAAGTGATTATTGCTTACCATGTGCCCCAAAGTATATTAAGTACTAGAACAAGAGACGTGCTCATCTTGATGTCCCGCAGCTGTTAGACCCAAGGTACAGAGGGCAGTAGCCAATGACCAACAGGCCCCAAGTGCCATGTGCAGACTCTAAGAGCAACTGCCTTTGAAAGAGGAAACGATTGAGAGTGGGCTTTCTGAGGTAGAGAATTACTAGCTGGGAAAGTAGGACAATTGACACAGAATCAGAATTCATGCCCTACATGACAGAGTTGGTGAAACTTCCCTTCTCAGAGATCTTGAGGCTCCTCAGAAACGAATTTTTCATTTTGGACAGATCCTTCAGGATAAATATGATCTGTTTGAGTTCCTGGTTCTCTCATTAGGACTGTTTCTTAGGCTTCACTGGCACAAGAAAAGGATTTTGATAATCCAGGTAAATCCTGACAAAAGCAAAGCACGGGATCTATGAAAATCTAACCACTCAGAGGAGAACAACAGATAAAGGGCCAGGCCGACCTGACCCTGCAGGATAGGTAAGGTTAGTCTGGCAACAGGGGTAGAGGGGAAGTGCCCATCTCCTGCTAGAAGAGCTAGAGAAGACCCTTTCCAGAGAGACCACCAGGAGAGGAGAGCAGTAGGTGCTGATGATGAAGAATATTTTAATCAGCAGAGAATGTCAAAATGACAAAGTTCCACGATCAGAGTAAACATATGGGATAAAAAATAAAAAATAAAGAAAAAAGATTTCTTTGAAAGGACTTTTTTTTAAAGGAATTTAATCAAAAGTCCTTTTAAAGAGACAGTTGGCTGTTTAAACCAATAGCACAACTCACTGAGAGAATCGCCGCATTATTTATTGGGGTAGAAAGGACCTGGAATGTAGAAAGACCTATTCTGCAGAGGAAAAAATAGAATCACTAACAGGCCTCATGCCTTGCACAGCCAGTGGCTAGAATCCCTGCCTCATGAGACCCTGTGCTAGAAGGCCGCTAGAACCATCTCAACTATGTTAGTCTTTCTTGGAAGCCAACAAGTGTTTGCCCAGTTAAGAGCACGGTAACAATCAGTCACGTTATGTTATAATGATTGTCGATATCTTTAAAAGCCTTGTCAAGTTCCTTTTTGAGTAACCTTCACCCACACTTAGAGAAATTTATCTGTGGTTCACCTCTTTGAAATACCTCATTGTTGTTCCACATTTACCATAGCCGAAAAACAAAAACAAAAACAAAAAAAACTTTTTATTAACAGAGTGTTCAGAAGGGGCGCCACTGTAAACAATGAGAGTTTTCGCTGCCGGGACAATTCTGTTTCAGAAACAGCTGAAAGCATTCAGGTCAGACAGAGCTAAGGGCTGGAGCGATTTTTAAAATGACAAAAACTGAACCAAATCTAACCAAAACAAAAATCAAAACCAATGGCCAAGATTTCAAGTTTGCTACTAAAGGTATGACATTCTCGTAAGACATGCGAGTGACTTGATCACTTTATTTATATATTTATATTTGAAGAAGAAGGAACTATTTGATGCAGCAAATCCACGTTGGTTAAAAATTACCAGATATGGGGGCTCCTGGGTGGCTCAGTGGTTTAGGCCTCTGCCTTCGGCTCAGGTCATGATTTCAGGGTCCTGGGATGGAGCCCCACATCGTGCTCTCTGCTCAGCAGGGAGCCTGCTTCCCCCCTCTCTCTCTGCCTCCCTCTCTACCTACTTGAGATCTGTCTGTCAAATGGGTAAATAAGATCTTTAAAAAAAGAATTACTAGATGTGAAATACATCGAGGGTATGGGAAGGAAAATGATTTCACCTGATTTGACTAGGAAGTGGTTGAAGCCTGAATTAAAGTGCTACAAAAAGAGTAAAGACCTGGAAAATATATGGGGTAAAAATCCCTAGAAAACCAGCAATAATAACTGGCTGCTCTTTATTGATCCAGATCCTGCGGTAGGCAAAGAAGAGCTGGTTTTAGCCAGAGGATGATCTCCGTTTGTCTTCATGATCTGGCATTTCCTACAAGCCAGGCATGGGGCTCGGACTAGAGCTGCAAATGATGGGGGCCCTCATTGTCCCTTTTCTCTTCTCAGGGGGACAACGGGCATGTCCATGGTGCAGTGTGAAAGGCTTTACCACAGGGAGATAATAGACTGCCAAGGGTAGGTGGGAGCTGGGAAAAGCCACTTAGGAACAGATTCTCAGGGGAGGTGATAGACAATGGCAAAGCGAAGAATGAGGATGAGTGTTTCAAGTTTCAAAGGGCCAGGAGGCAGCACAGTGCATTCGGGAAACTACAGCAAGTTCATGACAACCGACAGCAGATCTGGCAGCATCACCTGGGGATGGAGGCTGAGCCCCGGGGTTAACACTGGGGGTGAGATGGTTTGTATACACTGGCGAGGAGGTGAGGTACTACACTGTGGGGGCACAGGGAGCTACCGGAGGATTTCTAATATCAGAATCGTAACCATAATAGAGTATTTAATTGCATCCTAGCTTTTATCAAGTGTAAGATGCACTATAGTTTATGTTCGACTAAGAAAGAGAAATGCTGTCAGTTAAAATAGGATATGTCATCAAGTGCAAGGTGAGTGCCACCTTAAGAGATATTAAAATGGGGGTGGGGGACAAATCTTAGAACAAGTAAATTGTGGTAGTAGAATAATTAAGAAAGATCCAACAGTTGGATCAACTAAAGAAGTGATTATTGCTTACCATGTGCCCCAAACTATATTAAGTCCTAGAACAAGAGATGTGCTCATCTTGATGCCCCGCAGCTGTTAGACCCAAGGTACAGAGGGCAGTAGCCAACGACCAGCAGGCCCCAAGTGCCTTGTGCAGAGTCTAAGAGCAACTGCCTTTGAAAGGGGAAACGGTTGAGAGTGTGTTTTGAGAGGTAGAGAATTACTAGCTGGGAAAGTAGGACAATTGACACAGAATCGGAATTGATGCCCCTACATGACAGAGTTGGTGAAACTTCCATTCTCAGAGATCCTGAGGCACCTCAGAAATGAATTTTTCATTTTGGACAGAACATTCAGGATAAATATGATCTGTTTGAGTTTCTGGTTCTCTCATTAGGACTGTTTCTTGGGCTTCACTGGCAGAAGAAAAGGGTTTTGGTAATCCAGGGTAAATCCTGACAAAAGCAAAGCACGGTTTCTATGAAAAACTAACCACTCAGAGGAGAGCAACAGATAAAGGGCCAGGCCGACCTGACCCTGCAGGATAGGTAAGGTTAGTCTGGCAACAGTGGTAGAGGGGAAGTGCCCCTTTAGGTTGGCATGGACAAAGCCCTCAATCAACTTTCTGTGCCTTTGCGACAGTTACGAGAAATTCTGGTAAGTCCCCAATTAATGAAAACAGTCTGCTCTGACGCCTGTTGTCCTCGTCGGCTTTTCTCTAAGAATTCTTTTCATCTGTTAGTTTGGTGGTACTGGTGGTTGTATTTTAACTGTTCATGATTATAATATTCACCTTCAGAAGAGTTGTAAATGATTTTGTTTTTGCATATGCTAAAAACCTAAAAAAAACATGTTCGATTTGAAGAAGACATATTCTCAGAGTAGACAACCTTAAAATGTCAGGGGAGAGGAAACATATTTCCAAATTCAACTTATTAATGCCACTTTGGTCATATGTAAGTGGTTTCTAACCATTCATTTCTAACGAATGACTTGTATTTTAACAGTTTGTAATCTTGTAAAGACCCCCCCCCCCACCCCATGTAATCTACGTGTGGTTAGGTTCCTGGGCTGATCTACAAAAATTGTGTAATCCCTAATGGAACTGAAGGATAATATAAATAAAATGTAATACTTAATAAATGCTACATTTGAATATTCTCTCAGAAAAATATCTGTTGTGGGAATGGGACTCCCCACCTCTAAGCCATTGGGAATAGGAATTCCACCTGGTGAACAGTGGAGGGGCAGTTGTGGCATCACTTCTAACAGAAAACTGTGCTGCCCTCTTTCCCCTCCCGCCCCCCCCCCCGTCTGTGTTTGGTGCCCTGACTTACGGCCTCTGTCCATTCTGATGCCCTGTCGTAAACTTGTCATAAACGACACCATCCTTCCTTGTGTGTCTCCTCTAGCTTGAGTGGCCTCTTGCGTCCCTCCCCTAAGACAGTGCCTGCATCCTAGAGAGAATATAAGGAGAACTTAATTTAAGGGAAGACACAGTACATGGTTAGAACCAAGAAAAATGCGAAGTAATGGAAATATCAGTGCTGAGAAGTCTAGGGGAGGGGCAGGCAGGAAAGAGCTCGTGAAACAGGTAAAAATCTTGAGTTGTGGGCGCCTGGGTGGCTCAGTGGTTTAAGCCACTGCCTTCGGCTCAGGTCATGATCTCAGAGTCCTGGGATCTAGTCCCGCATCGGGCTCACTGCTCAGCAGAGAGCCTGCTTCCCTCTCTCTCTCTCTCTGCCTGCCTCTCCATCTACTTGTGATTTCTCTCTGTCAAATAAATAAATAAAATCTTTAAAAAAAAAATCTTGAGTTGTGCCTTGAGGTAGCCAATACTTTCCATGGTTTATGTCTCATTTGAATTTTACAAAATCTTGTTAAAGATACTTTTCCTTGGAATGGAAGGGATTTTCATGGTCCGCTGTTGGATTCCACACCAGCCGCTGTGGGGCTCTCCCACTGCCTCCTTGGTGTGCCTCTTCCTCCCGGGGCCTCATAGTGGTGTTGTTTCCCAAGCCTAGCCTTCCTTTGGCCTCCCACTCTTCTCTCGAACCCCCTCCCTGGAGGCAGATTTGCTCTACTCACACAGGCTCCCGTCCCACCTCACCCCCTGCCATCACCATATACCCTCCCTTTTCCATGGCCTGTTTTTATGGCCACTTTGGTCCTGCTCAGCCACAGGCCTGACCTGCCTTTCTGGTCCCAACTCTGAAGCTGTTCTGTGAGATTCTCAGATCACTGAGGGATACGACTATATCTGTCTTCATTGCATCCCTGTAGGCTGCCACAATACTGACGTCCAGGAGGTGTTTCATAATGTTGATGGAGTGAATTAATTCACCTTCCTGTGGAATTTTTGTGATCTGCCTACTTCATTCTAGTTGTTTCTGTTAACCTTTGTTTTGGCCCTAATTCCTAATTATCTCTTTATTCATTAGCTTCTGGACATGTTTCTCTACCTCTGTGCTCTGCCTTTTTCTGGTCTTCTGTTCTTCATTCTTGATTCCTGGTATTTCCATACCCACATTTCATCATCATGCATCAGTGCTTTGACATTCTTTCGTTCTCCAAAATATGCAGAATCTAAAGACTTCATCTCAGTGAAGTTGGCCCTCCATTCCTATTTCTGCTTCTCTCCAGAAGGAAGCCTGCAGTGCACATGGCTGTGTGCCTGTCTGACCCAGCCCCTGAGTGTGTGTGCACTTACATCTGCTCCCCATCCCCTCCCCACCTCGGCAGCTGTGTACACATGGCTTTCAGAGTCCGATTCGAGCCCCGTCGCATTTCCAGACTCTCCTGTACTTTGCTTCATATTATCTGTTCTCCATTCTAAGCCCCCTCATCCCCATAACTTTCACTGTATATGTCATTCTTCTTCTAGCCATGCGACCCTGCCTTCGTGTCATTATGCCCCCAGGTCATGAGTCCCCTCAACAGTAACTGTGTCTGGTATATCATGTTTTTTTTTTTTTTTTGTCAATATCTGCATAGTACTGGTGCACAGGTATTAATTTTTGTGGAATTGAATGAGATGTAGGAAATTGATAATGTGACAAAACAATGTCTGTAATACATTTTCTTTATTATTCTTTTAAAGAGTCTCAGGTCATCAGTCAGTGAAGGAATTCGGGCAGTAGATAAACGAATGTGTAACAAGAGGACATAAGGAAGAAAAAGGTACCCTCCAGTAGATTTCTTATGCTGCATGCCAGTTGAAGCCCTCTCCTCTTGTCTCCGTGAACTTGTCAGCACTATTCAGCTTTTTTTCTTTTTTTTTTAATTTAGCTTTTTTTTAAAGCTCTCACGCATGTGCATTTTATGCATTATGTCACGTTATCTACCTGAAATAAGAAGACAGAATTTCAGAGGTACCCACACGATCTCAAGATCACCCACTTTTTCCAGAACAAGAAACAGTGATAACTGTTGTCGGTGCAGCGCTTGACAGTTAACGACTGTATAAATTGTCAGCGGCCCTGTAAAGAAAATAGGCCTATATTAAAGACTAGGGGAGAAGTGGGCTTTCCAAAGCAAACTCAGGATTCTGCCGTAGGTTTGCTGTTATTTTCTGATCCTGTGTTCTTTATGTTCTGGTGTTCACTTTAATTTTTTCAATTCCCAGTAGTTAGCATGCGGTGTTGGCTTAGTTTCAGGTGTGTGAGACAGGCAACGGCTCTGTACATCTGAGGGCTCACCCCGGGAGTGTGCCCCTTAGTGCTATCTCCAGTTCCAAGTGTCCCCGATATCATTCATGAGCATAACGATGTAGGGGCACAGCGGGCATTGGGAGTCTGGGCTTCTGACTCTCGCCTGCTGCTCTGTACAATGTTTTCTATGTGTATTATTAGCATATTTGTTAAAATCTCAGTGGGGAGAAGCCTGTTTGAGGGACCTTCTGTTTAATTCGCCTCTGGATCTCCTCACAGCTTTTGTCCAAAGAATGCTTGTCGTGCGCTTCCAGACAAAACAGTAAGCTTTGTGAGAGCAGGGTGTATTTCTTGCTTTATTTTCTCGTGCCCCCCCCACCCCCCATCGGAATGAATATCGAGCTCCCAGGGGTGTTCATTATCATTATTATTTATTGAATGGATGACTTTGTATTTTTTTGTTCTTTAAGGATGAGAGTTTTCATAATGTCCCTCAACCTCTTTGATAATATTTGTAGTGTAAAAGGTCTTTAATGATTTGGTGCTTGGGCATATAGGTATATGCACATGTAAACTGAGAGGGCCAGTACAATCGGAAGCCAAAGTTAAAACATGAATAAAGGGCCATAAGAAAACAAATGGAGGGGCGCCTGGTGGCTCAGTTGGTTAAACGTCCGACTCTTGATTTTGGCTCAGGTCATGATCTCAGGATCATGAGATTGAGCCCCGCATTGAGCTCTGTGCTCAGCAGGATGTCTGCTCGAGATTCTCTCTCTCCCTCTGCCCCTCCCCTGCACGTGCACATGCAGTCTCTCTCTCTCTCAAATAAACAAATCTTTTTTAAAAAAATAGGAAAGAAATGCCCATAGAAAGATTCAGGATGGGGAAAAAAAGAAATAAGAGTATAGAATATGAGAAAGCAAAGTCTAGGGTTTTTTTTTTTCCTCTATAAACTTGCAATAGAATATGGAAGTATGCTTATTCTAGAACTAAGATTTGCATTCTTGAGAATTCTGTGTTTCATAGAAATATTCAAAATATAGCATGCCCTATATATTTGAAGTTAACTTTTGGTCTTATATTTTCCTGCATTTAGCATGGGAAATAAAGATGATTAAGAGTAAAGATGGTGACGTTTTTTGTTTGCTTAATTTTTATTTTTATAGATGTGTGTTTTGAGGCTTATACAAGTTATTTGATCAGTGGAAAAGATTGAAAAAATCTTAAATTCACAAAGTTCGAAAGAAACCTCTGCACTAGAAGCAAGCAGGTAAGCATTTTTTTTTAACTAAGTAGCACATAAATTAATACTTCACATCCAATCTAATTAGGCAGGGACGGCTTAGTTAGAATTCATTTCTGAACAAGAAGAAAATCCAGGTTTGTGGCTAGAATGTAGCTCCAGGAGAGTGGAGAGCATGAAATAGTGAAATCTATAACACGTTCCTATAAACCCTTTGGTTATAGACCACAGTTCCAACACGTCATTATGCTTGCAGTGTAAAAGTATATTTGGAATCACCTTCCCTGAGGACTAGCAAAGTCCGGTTGAACTTTAAGGCATACCTACCATTCATCTTGGTTTTTCTCCATCTCATTTTTTTTCCTAGACATGCCCAGAGTATTACCATTGATGTATTTTGCACCAGCATTATATTATTATGAAACAGTATAGGACATATCCAGTTGAAATTTACAAACAGGAAAGGAAAAACTTATGAAATAGGAAAAAGATGATGGCTCTCTTTGTTATACTGTGATTGTCTTGTTCCCTTCCTGGTGTGAATTTTCAATCAGCCAGGGTAGATGAGTGACTCAGAAAATGAGTAGTTAGGTGCTGTCAGCGCTGTGAGACGCACAGTGGTGCAGTGGGTGTAGCCGGGGCTGGTCCTACACATACCAGCTGGGCTGCCTGCGTCAAGGTCGCCTGGTGCCCTAAGTGCTCTGTTGTGTGATGCTAACAGTCCCTCCCCTTGCAGGCGGAGTTAGGTTTCTAAATTTTAGGAATTAAGGTTTTAGATTTGGAAGGAACTTGAGAGACCATATGCTCCACATGTCTCATGATGGAGATTAAGAACGGACACATCCCAAAGGAAGCGATTCTCTGGTCCTAGGTCTCTGTCCCCTTTCACATCAAGGCATTCAACTAAGTGGTCAGCCTCCACTGTGCTTGTGTCTCTAGCCCGTTGCACTCGTGCTTCTGCCCCGTTCGTCCACACTTAGCAGACAGTCTGCACGCGGCCCTTCTGCAGCCCATGTGTCTCCAGCGGCTCTGCTTCACTGCGGCCCTTGGCAGTGCCTGCAGCCCCTCCAGCCATGTCAACGTTCGGCCCCTGGGGAGCTGGCCCTCCAGTGTTCTTCCTGTCTTTGCTGTTGCTGCTGTGCTCATCGGATAGAAACACCTCAGTGAGCTCTGTGTCTACAATCCTGTCCCTTTGCAACACTGTCCTTGATAAACAGACATTGTGCGCTTTCTTGCTCAGAATTACCTTGGAGGACTTTTTTCTCCAGAAGAGCAGCTCTGAGCTCTAGAGTCAGGAAAGCCAGAGCAGCGTCAGCGCACAGTAAATCCATCATGCTCTGCCAGGCCCAGAAATGCCGAGAAAAGGATAAATAGGAAATGCGCATGGGATCAGTCAGTAGAGGTTGGGATTAGGCTTCGGCACTGTTCGTGCCAAGCGCTTGCCTTCCCTCCACACCAGTTCTGATGCTCTGGGACGGGGCACACCATGGCAGGTCTCCAGAGATTTTGGGTTTTCTTACAGTGTGTTTCCTCACTACATGACTGCCCATCCTCAGATGTGGGATGCCTCATAGAGCCCAGCATGGGCTTTGGGGCCTTTGTTGTGTGTGTTTTTTTCTTTCACTGTTCGACTTCCTTTTGAATGGGGTTGACGCTTTCTAATGTGGGGGGAAAGAGGGAAGTGTATCCAGTCCACTTGATGGCAGATGCACTGTGAGTGATTTCTCACCAGCTCCCGGAGCACCGAGCTTGCTCTTTCTGCCGTTGGGTAAATTTAAACTTGAAGTCCGCTGCTCTGAGCGATTTCCCAGGTTGCTGCTAGGCGGTCAGTTTTAGCTGATTGAGGAGACAGCAGTAGTTGTACTGGGGAGGTACTTGGGAGGGAGAATGAGGCAGGCAGAGAAGAAGAGGGGGCTTCGGGTATGAACGGTAGGACAGGGCAAGAGAGAGGAGGGGGTTAGAGAATGGGAGAAGAAGGGAGAAGAAGGGCACAAATGGGAGAGCCCGAGGAACGTGGAGGAATCATGCAGTTGTACCCACACTGACCTAAAATAGCTCCATCCCCTTGCCTGGGCCCTGTGGCCCGGGCCAGGCTGCGTCGGTGGCTTCTACGACCTCCCCGCTCCTCACCCCTTGCACTGGGGCCTGCTGCACAGACAGTTTGTCATGAAAATTGATGGCGTTCAGGTGCAGGTGCCTGAGCGCTGTAAGGCATGTGGGGCGGTGGGGGTGGCAGGTTTTTAACTTTGGGAATTACATTTCTCTAATTGTCTCTACTAGCCCTCTCTGGACTAGACAGATTTTGGAGAGAATTGCCACAGAATTTAACCAGTTACACTTTCATGCTGTTCAGAGCAAAGGCATGCCTCTTCTGGACAAAGTAAGACCAGCAAGTGTTGGTTTCGATTTTCAATTTGCTGTTTGCGAATTTCCTGGATGATTTTGGTTTGACCTAGCATTGCCCCTGATAATTGCTACTCTACAGGATTTTGAAGCTAGCTTTGAATATTTTTTTTTTCAGTGTCTCCTGCTTGGGACCCTGCTTCCATTATGTCACACTAGATAGATTTTGTGTAAAGACACAAGCGTAGTCTCCAAACTATGCAAGTAAAATTAATTCTGAATTTCATGTAACTTGACACATCATATGATGTAGTCAGAGTTCATTTATCCAAAGCCCTTGACTGGGTTTAAATGCATGTTTGTCAGATTTACTCCGTAGCTTAAGAGGCAAATAACTTTTTGTCATTCCGTAATTGTCTAAACTTCACTTTGATGAAGCTGACTTACTTTCAAAGAAATCATAGGGAGGGGACGCCTCAGTGGCTCAGTCAGTTGAGCTACTGCCTCTGGCTTAGGTCATGATCCGAGGGTCCTGGGATTGAGTCCCACCTTGGGCTCCTTGCTTGGCAGGAAGCCTGCTTCTCTTTCTGCCTGTGTCTCCTTGTGTGCTTGTGCTCTCTCTCGACAAATAAATAAATAAAAACCTTAAAAAAAAAAAGAAAGAAAGCAATCATGGGGAGAAGAGATTTATTGTTATTCTCTAGGAAATGTTGGGATTTTAATCTTACATATATTCTGGTAGAATTAGAGGCTCGCTTTAT
Organism: Mustela nivalis; assembly: GCF_964662115.1. Lineage (NCBI taxonomy): Eukaryota > Metazoa > Chordata > Mammalia > Carnivora > Mustelidae > Mustela > Mustela nivalis. The sequence continues at coordinate 343,611 of NW_028135912.1, forward strand.
ATATATAACACATATGTATATAAATTATACACATATATTTGAGCTTTTAGAAACTGTGGTACCTGGACCTTCTTTCCTGGTCTCTCTGTTCTTGCAGCGTATAGCCCACATTAGGGCCATGCTGCAGCAGTCCCTGGGAGGCCTGCTGCTAGAAGGGCTTCAGACTTCCAATGTGGACATCATACGGCACTGCCTCCAGACTTATGCTACAATTGACAAGACACGGGATGCAGAGGCGTTAGTTGGTCAAGTACTGGTGAAACCATACATGGATGAGGTTTGTGCCCCCATGCACCTCATTCCACAAACACAGAGCATCTAATCTGGCTTTGTTTCTTGACTGGGTGCGAGAGAGCTCAGGGCTCTTCCTTGAAGATGCTCTTTGTTCCTGCTCTTCTGGTTGTAAGAAAAGGTTGGTCCCGCTTGGTGCCCATCAGCATGGCAGGAATCAGGCATGCGCTCTGGTCTCTTCCAGTGATGCCATAACTCAGGGATCATCTTAATTTAGTAGGGGTGAGGGACTTGCCTAGGAAGAAGATACGGATCAGAACATTTTCAGGTCAATTTCCATTTCCATAAGTTATACGTTAATGAAGTTGCCGAAAAGCGTGACCCCACCAAGGCGCCCGTGCCCACTGGAGGAGCTGGAAGACAGCTCTGTGCGCAGGGAAAGTCTGTGAGGGGAAGCGTCTTCGCAGAATTGATGTGGCCTAAGTCTTGAAGACCATGGGGGAGTTTGCCAGGCTAGGAAGGTGGGAGGGAGGGAATATTCAAAGATAAAGGGCTTTGAAGGGCGAGTTAGCGGGGTAGTACCTTAAGTCCAGAACTTGGTTACCCAGTGTTCTTGACCTATAAGGATACAGTAAAATACAGGGAGTCAGTGTATCCTGCCTCTGAGCGGCCGGAGTATGGGCTGCACCATGTGAGGCCGCCAGCAATCAGCAGCTTCCAACTTAGAGAGCGTCGGTTTCATCTAGTTCAAGCGGACAGAAGTCATGAAGCCAGTCTCAGCGTTTGAGGGCTTTCTTGCAGTCACCTGCCAGTTCGAGTGTTCTTTCTGTCTGGTAAGTATAAAGCTACCCACCATGACTTCAGGATGAAAGGCTTCCAGTTTTAAAACGAGACAGTATCCCAGTGATAGAAGTGAAATTGAAGGATTAATTTCAGTAATCTTCTCAGCTTCATTAAGACTACTAAAAGTAAATGATCTGTCAGTTCTTTGTATGTATCCTATTATAGTTCATAGCTCTCTCTGTGGGGGTGAAAAAGATCACATTATTCTTTGTCACTAAATGAAAATATTTTAGTTATTTAATTTATGCCCTTTTCATTGAACTGAATCTAATATGCTAAATTAGGGAAGTACTTTACGTTTCCGTGTCATTAAATGAACTGTGGCCACGTTTGTATTTTAAGTTTGCATGCTTGTCATTCACCTCCTGCAACTCAGCCTCACCAAAAAAAATTAAATACTAAAGCAAAATAAGATGTGTTTTCTTCCATCACTTTCCATCTCAGCCCTTTCCCTGTTCTGGAGACGGTAGAGGATAAGGCCAGGGTGAAGATGATACAGAGCTGTTGTCTGCAGATACAGTATTTCGCTTTTAAGCTCAGAAGGGAAGCAGATGAGTGTGTGTGATGTTTTAGCTTCAGGCCAGTCTCTGTCCCTCAGCCTCTGTGTCCCCCAGGGTTGGAGCAGTATTCCCAAATCCCGGGACCTAGATTTTCATGCCATTGTTACTTACCTCCTGTTTAGAAAGCATACTGAGTGGGGAGGAGGAAGGACGAAGTGCATTTTTAAGGTTTACACGATTCTTTTCTCTGTAGTGTATAGTTCATACTTCTCTTTTAGGTGCTTTAAAAACAAACAAAAACACAAACAAACAAACAAATAAATAAATAAATAAATAAAAATAAAACGCTCTTCCTTCTGCTAGGTGATTGTAGAGCAGATAGTTGAGTCTCATCCAGACGGCCTGAAGATCATGTATGCTAATAAGCTCCTGGAGTTCGTTCCTCACCACTGCCACCTTCTTCGAGAGGTCACAAGAGGAGCCATCTCAAGGTGACGTAAAATGCTGTGTATGCACCTGAGCTCAGTTTAGTGACCACCTGTCACCTCCTCATGTGCCGCTGAACCCTGGCTGTCCTGTCTGACCCGGGAACGTGGGAACGTGTGCTCTTCCCTATTTGTTACCAGTGCTGTGAGGCAGGTGTCACTTGCCTGGGTTTACAGGGAAGGGAATGAAGAGTGGGGACGAATTTCAATGGTGACATTTGTGTGACTCCAGAGCCTCTGCTTTTCTCTTGTCTATACTGTCTCCTTAACCAGGCTCAAAATCAAAATTGGTTTCCTTCCATTATTGTGATGTCATCATCGGTCTAGAAATACCAATTCATTTTAATTCAACATGTTTTATACTGATGGCAATTAAAGTCATGAACGGTTTTCCCTCCCTCTATTATTTCATTTCCATGGCTTTCCAGTTCTGCTTCATGAATATCCCATTACCTTCCACCATCTCCGTCATCCCAGTCCAGACCTTTGTTGCCTTTTGTTCGAGGGTAGCGGGCTCTCCCCACCTGGTCTCCCAGCTCCACCTGTCCCTCTTCATTGCAGCCCTCAGCTGTCCCACCTGCCCAGAGCTCTTCAGCCTTCCTGAGTCGCTCGTGGCTTCTCATCACCCACAGAAGAGCATCCAGTCTTCCTGGTGTAACCTGTGACCGTTGGTGCTTGAGTCCTAGTGGTTCTCCGCTGTAGAACTTTCTACTGTGGAACTTTCCCCCATACCACTATGGTTCCTGGCCAGACAGGAGCACTTGACCTTCCCTAACACACCTGGTACAGAAGATCCCTGACTTCACCTTGGTTCAGTTTATGGTTTTTTGACTTTTTATAATAGTGCAGAAGTGATATGCATTTAGTTTGGATCTTTTCCAAGGCTGGCGATCTACAGTAGGGTCCTCTTTTGTAATGCTGGGCAGGGGCAGCGAGCACAGCCCCCAGGCAAACCACGTGATCACGAGGGTCAGCAACCAACACACTTGAACCGTCCTGTTCTGGCTTTCAGTGCAGTGTTCAGTAAGTTACATGAGATACCAGACACTTTATTGTGAAATAGGCTTTGTGTTAGAGGATTTTGCCCAACTGTGCAATACTGTAAGTGTTCTCAAGACATTTAAGTTTGGCGGGGCTAAGCTCTGATGTTCAGTCACTTAGGTGTTTTCCATGCATTTTCAACTAAAGAGATTTCCAGCTGAACAATGGGTTTATTAGAAGCCGAGGCCGTCATAAGCCGAGGAACATCTGTCTATACTGTGCACCTTTGTGTTTTCCTTCATTGCTTCCTGTCTCTTATTCCTTTGTCTTTCTGTTGATCTGTCACTCCACATGAAGCTCCAGTCAAATACAACTACTTTTTTTTTTAGGTTATTTATTTATTTACTTATTAGAGAAAGCATAAGCAGAGGGGGAGGCAAAGAGTGAAGTAGGCTCCCCACTGAGCAGGGAGCCCGATGTGGAACTCAATCCCAGGACCCTGAGATCATGACCTGAGCCACCCAAGCGCCCCCAGGCTATGGTTATTTCAAGAAAAAGTCCTATTTGTGAATTCTTCATCTAGTGAAGATGAATTAAAATCAGAAAGTCAACTCTGCCACCTTTAAAAACCCAGGAACAGAAAAAAATTCCACGAGCAGGTATAACCCTATCCACAATAAATCACTTTCAATCCAGTCCTGAAAACTAATACAGAGTAGGAAGAAAGCATTACAGAAAATTTTTGTTTTCATTAATCAAGCTGGAAAATAACGGGCCTTACATGAATGCCCTTTAGGAAGACAGTTCTTATAGTTTTATGTTGATAGAAACTCACATTACATTCAAAATGCATGTTAAAACCATGACTGTAGATTAACTACCACTTTCAGTCGTCAGAAGATGAAAAATGGTCAAGAGTCACCCAAACTGAATCCTGGTTCCTCCTGGAAAATGTGTTCCTAAATATTTTCCCCCTGAACTACTGTGCTCTTTCTGTATCTTACACAGCAGACATTGCGATGCACAAACACATCCAGAAGGCCTTTGAGGGTTGACAGCCTGCTGGAACAATGAGGAATTCACCTGGGTTTCTGCCTTTCTGCCGGGCCCAGAAAGTTCTGGGTAACCCAGGTGACGTGTCATGAGAATACATGTGTAGCTCACACCATATGTATTATCTCCTCAGGGTAGACACCAAAATCCATGTTCATATATGAAAATCCGAGATGCGTACAGAAATCAAGAGTGGTTCTGTCATCTTGAAAGAAAAACACACTGTTGCGCTGCCACATGCCTCGTTTCTCCTTGAGTGACTGCAGGAAGTAGCGATTGCAGTCAGAAATCTCAGAAAGAAAAATTAGAGTAAGGGCAACACCTGAAGTTTATTCCTGAAAATACTTGGAGAATGACTGTGACCAATAAACCAGGGCTTAGTTCATGAGACTATGTCAATGAGCTTATACCATCCCATGTCCTGGTCAAACCCTCATGTCTGGGAGATGGAGGGACGTCTTCATCTTCCAGAGCTACTATTAGGGGAAAAGGTGGAGACAATACTGACTGAGTCCCTACTTCAGCAGGAGAGCCAAAAACACCTTGCCCCTCCATAATCCCAAATGAAAATAAACATCTCGGGGCGCCTGGGTGGTTTAAGCTTCTGCCTTTGGCTGGGATCGAGCCCCACGTCGGGCTCTTTGCTCAGCGGGGAGCCCACTTCCCTCCTTCTCTCTCTGCCTGCCTCTCTGCCTACTTGTGATCTCTGTCTGTCAAATAAATGAAATAAATAAAATCTTTAAAAAAGAAAAGAAAAGAAACATTTCATTTTACTAGTGTGCAGCAGTGACTATGCAGGAGAAATTATTATTATTTTATTATTAGATGATATATTATTATTATTATTATTATTATTATACTATATTGTTAACCTTTTGAATTCGGACACCTAAAATTTTAAATAAAATATGAAGGCCTTTTTTTTTAAGATTTTATTTATTTGAAAGACAGAGATCAAAAGTAGGCAGAGAGGCAGGCAGAGAGGGGGAAGCAGGCTCCCCACTGAACAGAGAATCCGATGCAGGACTTGATCCCAGGACCCTGGGATCATGACCTGAGCCGAAGGCAGCGGATTAACCCACTGAGCCACCCAGGCGCCCCATGAAGGCTTTTTTTAAAGAACAAAAACTTCAGACTATATCTTTATCCTATCAGTTCCCACTACAACTGGCTTCTGTCTTGGCCAACATTTAGCCATTCAGATAAAGTCCGTATTTAGTGCTTCGTGTGTATGCATGTGTAAAATAAGCGGACAGTCATAAATCTTTAAGATTGTGTATAATAACCGTGAAATAAGGATTCTTAATACACAAGGTCTCGTCTGGGGAAAACAGCTGGAGAACAGTATGCAGTTTTCAAATGACGAAGGGGAAATACGCATTCAGTTATGAGAAAGGGAAGGAGAACAAGACCAAATATTAATAAAAGGGAAAAAAGCTTTTTCTGCCATGTTTCTGTGCCACAGTAACAGTGTGAACAAATGTCCCACAGATGCCCTCAAGAACATTAACACTGCTGAAAGGGGGGGCGAAGGCCAGGTTCTTAGGAGGCCCTGCACCAAAGTCATCGTCCCGTTTCCTCACTGTGATGACGAAGCATGAGTACATTGGCAAATTTGAAATTATTGATGACCACAGAGCTGAGAAAACTGCTGTGAACCTCACGGGCAAGTTAAACAAGTGTGGCATGACCAGCCCTAGACTTGTATAACTGAAAGATCTAGAAAAGTGGCCGAATATTTCCATCCCCTCAGTTTGGTTTCACTGCATGGAAAAATTCTTCTGGCATCATGCACCAGGAAGAAGGAAGAATCCAGGCAGGAGGGAAAATCCTGGGATTCCTTTTTCCTAGAAATATAATATACATGGCACATGAAATGCCACAATGGGGAAAAAAAAAAGGAAAATAAATTACAGTCAACTAATGTTTGACAAGGGTGCCAAACAATTCAATGGGGGTAAGAACAGTATTTTACTCCCAAGCAGCCACATGCAAATAATGAAACAGGAGTCCTGCCTCACACCATACAGAGAAAATAACCCCAAATGCATCAAAGACATAAGTGTAAGCATTAAAATGATAAAGTTCGGGATGCCTGGGTAGCTCAGTTGGTTGGACGGCTGCCTTCTGCTCAGGTCATGATCCCGGAGATCCCGGATTGAGTCCTGCATCAGGCTCCAAGCTCCACAGAGCTTGCTTCTCCCTCTGACCTTCTCCTCGCTCATGCTCTCTCTCATTGTCTCTTTCTCAAATAAATAAAATCTTTTAAAAAATAAAAATAAAGTAAAATGATAAAGTTTTCAGAAGAAAACACAAAGGTAAATGTTAGTGGTCTTGAATCTAACAACGGCTCCTCAGCCAAACACCAAAGTACAAGCAACTTAAAAAAAATAATAAACAAATAAATGGGACTCAACCAAAATATCCCAGTTTTGTGCTTCCAAGGACCCCATTGACAAAGTCAAAAGACAAGCCACTAAATGGGAGAAAATATTTGCAGGTCATATATAAGGAACATGCATTCAGACTGTGTGAAGAATTCTTACAACTCAAATAAAAAGACAACCAAGTTAAGAAATGAGCAAAGAGGGGCTCCTGGGTGGCTCAGCGGGTTAAGCTGCTGCCTTCCGCTCAGGTCTTGAACTCAGAGTCCTGGGATCGAGCCCCGTGCTTTCTGCTCAGCAGGGAGCCTGCTTCTTCCTCTCTCTCTGCCTGCCTCTCTGCCTGCTTGTGATCTCTCTCAATAAATCTCTCTCAAATAAATAAATAAAATCTCTTAAAAAATGAGCAAAGAACTTGAATATACATTTCTCTAATATTCAAATGTATACATTAATATATAAATGTATATATAAATATATTTTACATGATCATATATTTATATAAACATATTTATGTAAATATATTTACATTCTTAAATATGTATTTAAATATCAATAAAATATGAAATATATAATATATATTTAAAGATACATATAAGGTATATATAAAATATATGGGACAATAAGCACGTGAAAATATGCTCAACATCACTAATCACTCGGGAAATGCAAATCAAAACCATGGTGAGATACCACCTCCCACCCACGTGGATGGCTACTATCAAAAACCCCAAAAGCAGGTGTTGGAAGGATGTGAAGAGCTGGAACCTGTAAATTGCTGGTGGGCTTGGAAAATGGCACAGCCACATTAGAAATGGTTTAGTAGCTCCTCAAAATGCAGAACACAGAGTTGCCATATGACACACCAATATCACTCCTGTGTATAGAGCCAAGAAAAAACTATGCCCACACAAAAACTTGTGCATGAAGGTTTAGGGTTTATTCGTAATAGCGAAAAGGTGAGAACAACCCTGATGTTCATCAACTGATGAAGAGATAAATAAAATGTGATCCATCCAGCCTGTGGAATATTATTCAGCCTTGAAAAGGAATAGAATTTTGATATGTGCCACAACACAGAGGAGCCTTGAAAACATTCTGCTGATTGAGAGAAGTCAGTCACAGAAGACCACGTATTGCATAATTTGATTTATATGGAATTTCCAAAATAGCTAAATCTACAGAGACCGAAAGTAGATTAGCGGTTGCCTAAGACTGGTGGTGATGGCTAAAGTTTTCTTTTGAGGATAATGAAAAAGTGTAGGTAGTTCAGTATAGTATAGTTAAATATAGTGAAAGCCATTAAATTGTCCACATTAGATGGTGAGTGGTATGGCCTGTGAATTATATCTCAATTAAGCTGTCATCGAAAAATGCAAAGAACTTCTCTATTTATCAAGTACAAAAAGAATGAACTTGATTAAAAACATCAAAAATGGGGAAAATAAAAACAAAATAAGATGGGAGGAATAAAATTATGACTGTTTATCATTAATTTAAATGTGTACAGACTGACTTTTTCTATTAAAGCGCCTATCAGGAGGTTACAGATCCACGCTGTTCAAGAAACATACTTAAAATGCAAAAGGGATTGAGAATGTATCAGGTGAGGAGATACCATGCAAAAGAGAAAGCCGGAATGGCAAAATTCATCGCAGACAAGTTGGGTCTAAAGTTATAGGTACTAAGATGAAGAGGGACATTTTTAAAGGCAGAGTTTGGAAAGAAGATGTAAAAGGTATAAGCAGGTATACATCTAACAACATAATACCTGAAGACTCTAAAAATGCAATAACAAGGTAAAATTTTAGCTTTTCAAATGGGAGTATCTACTAGAAGGAGGGAAAAACAAGGACACACAGAAAATAGACATCCTGGGGCGCCTGGGTGGCTCAGTGGGTTAAAGCCTCTGCCTTCGTTCGGCTCAGGTCATGATCCCAGGGTCCTAGGATCGAGCCCCACATCGGTCTCTCTGCTCCGCGGGGAGCCTGCTTCCTCCTCTCTCTCACTCTCTGCCTGCCTCTCTGCCTACTTGTGATCTCTGTCTGTCAAATAAATAAATAAAATCTTAAAAAAAAAAAAAGAAAATAGACTACCTTGTTTCCCTCGGAAAACATTTCTTTCTTACACCTAAGGAAAGCCATGTTTGTAAAGATTAATTGCATACTAGGCAACAAAGGAAACCTTTACAAGCCTTCCAAATTAAAGATTTAAAGAACAGTTCTTTGATCACAATCCAGTAGAATCAGAATTAGATAACCTGGTAACAAAAAATTGAAACTACATACAAGTTAAGAAATACAGTCTTCAGTCAAAGAAGAAATCATAAGACGACTGAAGAAAATCTTGAAAGCAATGGAAAGGAGACTATTTCATACCAAAACTTACAGAAGACACCAGAAGTTATACTCTAAGGAGACTTTAGTGTCAAATGTCTTCAATTTCAAACATTTTTTTAAATAAAAGAAAGTACTCATTTAAACCCATCAGAAAAGGGCAGCTCAATCCAAAGAAAGGAAGTAATTATAATAAAGATAAATTTTTAAACTAATAAAAAATATCAGGGGCAAATAAACTCAAAGTTGTTTCTATGAAAGACTAATGAAATAATAATAATAAAAAAAAACTTCACATGCCCTATTAAGGATAAGAGAGGGGGAAGATGGGGTGTGGGAGGAGGTGGGGAGAGGGAAGGGGAATGGGGAAAGGGGGGTTTCAGGGAGGAGGGGACAGAGAGAGGGAGAGAGTTGCAAAACAGATAAGGATTGGGAACAGATATATAAAAGCAAATGCATAATATAAAAGAATCACTAAACTGGAAGGCACTTTATACTAATCAATTTGATAACCTAGAAGAAACGATGATTTCCTAGGAAAACAAAATCATCCAAATGATACAAGAATGGAAAATTAAGAAGATGAGTTCCAAGATCAGACAGGTTTGCAGCTGGATAACTGTCATTCTACTGTTAAATGGCAACAGGCAATTAAACAATAATAAGTCAATTCACTTGATGAAGCTGAGCACAATTTTAATACCCAAACCTGAGAGGGAGGAACGGGGAAGCTATTAACAAATCTGGCTTAGGACAGATTAGTTAACAGAAACTGAACTAATGTTAGCAAATAACAGAAGTCAGGCATCTATCAAAGGACTATATCCTGAGACCAACTTGGATTCATTCCAGGAAAATAAAGGGAGCTCAAGACCAGAAAATCAATAAGATTTACCTCATCACTAAATTAACTGTGAAAAAAACTCTTAAGACCATAGCAATAAATGCATTTGATAAAAAAAAATAAAGGCAGCTGATAAAAGGTGAGCAGCCATTCTTTATAAAAATGAAGATAAAAACAGAAGGACGTCATGCAGGAGGGATTATTAACTGGGAAGCACTAGATCAAGAGGTAGATAAAATGAGCCCATATTTGTTAAACAGTGACAGAGCCCCATGCGTGCGTGGATAGAGGCGAATGAGCTCATGGATGAGCACCAGGCTGTCAACAGGTATTATAGGGACAAAGGCAGCGGTGAGGAGAGGAGAGTCTTAACAACAGGGAAGAAGATAAAAGGAGGATTGCAGTTAAAAATTGTGCATGATACAAACACATGCAAATAAGACCGGATATTTTCCGGTATATAGTTTTTTAAAACCCTGCACACATTACTGGAACTACCAACTCTTGCTTTCAGCTCCGCAGCCCTCGCGTGCTTTCCCAGTACCAGGATGCAGGGGTAGATCCTCCGTTGGTGACATCCTATGTCATTGTACTCCTAAAGGGACAGGTGAAACAGCGCAGGGGCTTGAGGTCGGAACTTAGGCATCGCTGCACCCACCCCAGCTCCCTGCTCGCCCAGCCCCCACTCTGAAGCGGCGGGCACTTGGAGCTGTTAAGAAGCAGGGATCTGAGCAGTTCTCTGGTTTCCCCTGGAGCCATCTGCATCCAACATATTTCCCACAGCTCTCCCCGAGTGTTGGTGCTGGCTCCCCCCGAGTGTTCCTTTAACTCCAGGCATACCCTTCTTATGACAGCACCTAGTACTCCCCGTCACAGTGCTCTGTCTGTCACATGCATCCATTGTTCAACTTTGTGCTGGTTGAGGGCTGGAGCCCCCTCCTGTTAACTTCTCAAGTTCGTTTCTAATGCAGCAGCACCTGGCACTTAAGCACCCTGTCAGTACCTGCCAAATGAATGAAATGTACTCAAAACATAGTATGAAGTCTGCGTTCTGAAACTCCTTTTTGGAGCTGTTTGCTATCATTTTCCCAGGCAATTAAAAAAATTTCCAGCCTTGCTGCCAATAACCTGAAGGGGTAAAGGAATGCCGGCATGCCCCATGGAACATGTCACTCTGGATGGTCCTTCAGCAGCAGGGACTTTGATAGCGCTCTTCCAAACCCAGCAGGATAATGGAATGGGTATGTGGCTGAGTGCCTCCCGGGTCTGACCCTGTGTGACGCCACCAGGTGCCTGCAGCTGCCCTCTGGAAGGTGTTGCTTTTGCCTCAGAGCCGGAGGGCACCAAGCATGTGTCTGTCTCCTAAGTCCTGGGCACCACATCACAATGCCTTCCTGAGAAGCAGAATCAAGGACAGTTGCTGATCTTCATTCCTTCCCACCAAAGGTATCTCATACACCATCTTTGGAAGTTGGAACCTGGGGGGGCCTGGGTGGCTCAGTCGGTTAAGTGTCTGCCTTCAGCTCAGGTCATGATCCCAGGGTCCTGGGATCGAGTCCCACACATTTGCCTCCCTGCTCAGCGGGGAGCCTGCTTCCCCTTCTCCCTCTGCCATTCCCCCCACTTGTGCTTTCTGGCTCTCTGTGTGTCAAATAAGTGAATAAAATTTTTTTAAAAAGTTTGGGCCATACTCTTTAGCCATTCTACCTTCCCTGGGGTAATTTGCCACCTCCCTGAATTTACCTGAATCTTTCCCAAAATCTACTTATCTTCCAGCCTTCGTGACCATAATGAGTCTATAAATTTTCAATAGACAGTGTGAACTTACACTTGCTAATATTTGCATAACATGCACCTCTTTCGATCTCAAAGAAAAGCTTTGCACCCCAATGGTTTCTAATCTCCAATTAAATTCTGATCCGGGATCCCACTGGAATTCTACGCGCCTGTCCCCTAAGATCCCATAAATAGTCGTCCAGTTTCCCAGCCAGCCAAGGAAAGCACATGGGAAATCTTGCTGAAGTATGAGTAAGAGCCAACGAAAGGGAACATATTTATCTGCCTCGAATGCTGGGACCTGAGGAAAGCAAGTTTCATTACAGACAAATCAGGAAGGAGGTGCAGATTGCTTTTTATGTCACTCTGGAGTGGAGGTCTGCCATTGATCATTAAGGCCATTTCCTGCAATGCACTCACCAAAGTGATACTCACTTCGGAGTGGACAAAACTTAGGAAATGGCCAAGGGGAGCTCTGCTTACACTCTACACTCTCAGCATTTATTTGAATTATTTTCTTTATAGGGCAGTATAGAGACCTGAGACCACATTGAAAAAGCAAAGCTTGTCATCCTGTGGCCTTGGGTCAAGAATAGAGATAGTGCTGCTCATGTCAGTTTCAACCTCCAGTGGCCAAGGGTTTGATCTGATGCTCTTTCAAGTTTTCACCATAGCCTTTCTCAAGCTCAATGGCCAATAATCCCACAGGAGGAGATTTTAGGGCCCTCTCAAACTTCTGTTTTGCTATCTCTCCTCAGCCTGCTTCCTCTGCAAAAGTCACCACTTTGCCTGTGCATCTACCACCTCTTAGAGCCTTTGGAATCAGCCACGAATTGCAGTGCTGATTCCTTCCATGACCACATATTGTTTACAGGAAAACTCTTCTTCGTTATGCCTTGCCAGTCAGAGTGACGGTTTCATCCGCAACCTGGACCAGGTTCGGAAATGTTCTACACATAAATGTGAGCAAATGTCTTCTGTATTGAAAGACATGTACAATCTGTAAATGGAATCTATTGAAAAACCAATACATAGGGTACACTTATGTCCTGACCCAGCTGGAAGGAGGCAATTCATTTCTATCTTTCAGAAAATTGGTGTAACACATTGATTTTCATAACAAAGAAAGCAGTTTTGTGTCCTCTACCAAAAGACTGTCATAGTAAGCAATAAATTGCCTCTTTGGGGTGAACAAATTAATAAGATATTTTCTAAATTTCAAAATAACAAAGACAGAACGATGTCTGTAATGCTAAGTGCATCCCCTTAGTGGCAGGGCACTGTGTCATGGACCACCTGAGCAATGACACATGGCGGCCGGTAGTCTGATTTGTACATCAATTCACCTGGCAACCTGTTAAAAGAAAGTCTTGCACATGACAAGCTTTCAATAAGACACTGACAAGATGGCCAGGAAGCCCCCTTAGCTGGCTTTTTCAGGTGTCCAGACATCTAGTCAACCTACCTCACCAACTCATCACCATGCTTACTGGAGTAAACCCAATCTCTTCCTTCCCCCCTGGAGATGGGAGAAGAGCCACTCACACGTTTGTATGGAATTCTCATTCCCCCTCGCTCTGTCCCCACATGGCGCTGTCCGTGTAATAAATAAACAAATCTTCATGTCACCCGGAAGTTCCTGGGTCACAACTCGGACAATTTTGGGTCACTACAGCCTTTTGTTTTTCTCTCCACCTTAAGCCTTCTGGGCGACCAACAACTATCTAAAACTCATGTTGCTGCCATATGCTGATGTTCTGCTTCATCTTCCCAGTAAAGTTCAGTATTTTTCCCTAAAGTTTGGTTTATCAGTATCTTCAGCGTCTATCTCCAGCTAGGGTCATGATCCCAGGTCCTGGGATCAAGTCCCACTCTGGACTTCCTGCTCTGTGGGAAGCCTGCTTCTGTCTCTGCCTCCCATCTCTTATGAATAAATAAAGAAAATCTTTAAAAAAAATTAAAAAAACCATTTCTATCTTCCCACTTTTAAAGATTAATTCTAGGAATTATTGCTATAAATCCAGTGTCCTATCTCTTTCTTAAAAAGTCTTCTCCAGGGCACCTGGGTGTCTCAGTTGATTAAATGTCTGACTCAAAATTTTGGCTCAAGTCATGATCTCAGGGTCATGGGATTGAGCCCTTAGTGAGGCCTCTGTGCTCAATGGGGAGTCTGCTTCTCTCCTTTTCCCTTTGCCCCACCCCCCCTACTCACATGTGCACACACGTGTTGTCTCTCTCTCTCTCAATAAATAAATAAACAAATCTTTAAAAAGTCTTCTCCAAAGGGAGTTTGACAAATAGTCCAGTAAGGGGCTGGAAGAAAATATTATAAGTTTTATTCATATTTCATGTCATCCATTTAACTGTTTAGCTTTTGCATGCCTTTTATAATAATTTAGTAGAGTAGTAGAGTTTATAATTTAAAATTTGCTTAAATTTGTGCTATGTCCGCAAATATTTTTTGTATGTATGTATGTATCTATGTATGTATGTATGTATTTATTTTTGTGAAAGAGAGGTGCACAGTAATAAAAGGAGATCACTGCTCCAGGGACCCAGATATTTCCCCAAGTCCTGTTTCCTTCCATTCCCTCTGGGCTTCATTAGACCCCCTTAACACCAATCTTGTCCCTAAAACACGCCCTCTGCAGCACCAAGTTCAAATGCTTAACTCGGGCCATCACTGCAGGCTGTACCAGGATGACCTTAGGGAAAAGGGTGGTGGGTCTCACGGGTTAGCTGTGTCACCTCCATGAACAGTCCTTTGTTCTGAACAGCTAGTGCAGCCCACGTTTGCAATCACAGGCTCTGGCACCAGAGTGGGCATAGATCCCAGCTGGCCCCTCAGTAGCAATATGGCTTTGGGAAAGTTGTGTCATTTCTGGCCCAGACTTAAGGCTCATCCATAACGTGGAGGAGAAGACAGTGTGACCCTCAGTGGGCTGTTGAAAGGATCACGAGATGGTTCGACTCAGGTGCTCCGAGGTACCCAGCACACAGTAGGCCCACAGTAGAACAAAAAGTTGTTCTATTGATCTTATAGTTACTATTACTCCTACTAACAAAACTAACTGATCATTTGAGATGATTTTCAAGCGAAGTGTCTTCGCCTGGATTTCTAAGATTAACCTACTTCAAAATGAATTCTGCTCTACTGTGAAAAACGAGCTAACCAGCAGGTTTCTTCTGCATCTTTTCTGAACTTTTTAGGATCCTCTCTAGAGAAAGGTTCTAAAGGAAGGCAAAGTGCAGAAATACTCTTGCTTCAAAGGATGTGTAGGAAATGATTAATTTTGCCAAAAAACAGTGCCTTGAACATAAAAGATGTTTGACGAAGCTCACTGTAGACAGTGTATCCCTCCAGGATTCATAAGTTGAAAACTCAATGTCCAAAGGGACATAACTAGGAGATGGGGTCCTTGGGAGATGTTTAGGTCATGAGGGTGGAGTCCTCATGGGCGAGATTAGTGTCTCCATAAGAGAGACCCCACAGAGATCCCTCGCCTCCTCCACCTTGGAGGTTATAGGGAGAAGATGGTCATCTGTGACCCAGGAAGTGGGCACTTGAACAGACACGGAATCTTCCAGGGTCTTGATCGTAGACTTCCCAGCTTCCAGAACTGAGAGAAATAAGTATGTCTTTAAAGCACCTAGTTTATGGTGCTCTTGTTACATCAGCCCAAACTAAGGTAAAGCTTGTCTCTTATACTGAAAAATAACACAAATGTTAACAACAATTTAAAAAAGGAACATTGTGGCCAATGACATGTAAGGAACATCATCTCTCCTCTACAGAGCCAAGAGCTTAATTAGTTTCGGGCAACTCAGTAGAGTATGATTAAACCAAAGAGCAGCAAGATGTCTAAATGCTCAAGTCCTCTGCCTCCTACTTTTCTGCCAAAACAAAAGAAAAGCCCTAGGCTGGTTTTGGTTACCACCAAGCACAAAACAGCCAAATTCCAAATTAAAAAGCTCTGGGGTTTAATTGTGGATGTATGGAATTACATAGAAGCTCTCTTTGATCATTCCAAAGGATGTTTCCCTCAAAGGTTACAAATACATCTCAGCCTACCAACCATCTCAGGCCTACCACAAAAATTATATATATACACTTTTAGCATTTTAAAATGTGTCTATATTTCAGTTTCGGATCCAGTTTTGACTATTGTTATGGGCTTAGTTGGATGCCCCCAGATTCCTACGTTGACGTCCTAACAACCAGCATCTCAGAATGTGGCAGTATTCAGAGACAGGATTTTTAAAGAGGTGATAAAGGGAAAACGAGCTCACTGGGGGTGGGCACCAAGCCAACAGGACTGGTGTGCTTACAGGAAGAAGAGATTAGGACACAGACAGTACAGACTGAAGGACAATCGTTTGAAGACAGAGTGGAGAACACAGCTATCTGCAAGCCAAGGAGAGACGTTTGAAGAATCAAACCCTACTGCCACCTTGATCTTGGACTTCCAGCGCCCAGAACCATGAGAAAATAAATTGTATGTTGCCTAAGCCACCCGGCTGTTATTTTGTTTACGACAGCCCATGACTCAGAAATTTGAGGACCTCCCCCCCAGACTTTATCCTGAAGTTCTGTTTCAGCTTCAGGGGCTTGTGTAATACTACTGTATCAAGGAGGGAGGCTCCTGCCATTCCCTGCACTGGGTCATTGAGACACTGCACAGCTGTCCCCAGGGCTGGCTACATAATTTACAAGCCCCATGCAAAATGAAGATATAGGGCCCTTTGGGCAAAAACAGGGAGGAAGTGTTTGTTAAAGGTACTAAAATAGAAAGCTCATTTCCTCCACCATCTGTCTTCTGAAGGGGCATGGCTGCTGTTTTCTATTTGCATTTAATGTCATTCCAAGCAAATAAAAATTTTATAATGTGATTATGGGCATGATTTATGCCATTCATCTTCGCAGGGTGCAATGTCAGTGTTAAATAATTCACGCAGGGAATTCCACAGCTGGGGCACACCCACGTGCCCTCTTCTTATCAGAACCGTAGAAATCCTGCACAAGACCAGCTCTGCCATCTTTACCTCACCTGGGGACTCACACCTGTTCCACCAACCCTGCTGCCCTCGGCTTCCTGATGAGTACGGAACTTGACAGGATCAGGAGCCAGGGGCTGCCTTTCTTTCCCTTCCCTCCTAAGTCACCACTTCCAAGGCTTGGCTAACACAGGGAGGTGACATGAGTGAGAAAGGACAAGACAGGGTTCTGGGCTGCTCACAAGAGGCCACCGCCTCCTGCCGGTGCTCAGAGCAAGCTCTGGTCTGTAGGGAAGGCGAGCTCCGGTTGACTCGGTCATAGACATCACGTGGTCAGTGAGTCTCGTTGACCACCACTCACGAAGTGTCCATTTCCATGCTGTGCTCACCGGGCAGGGCGAGCAGTACATGCAAATGAGCAGTACAGGCAAGGAATGGTGGATACCCACAGTGGGCTGTCCCCTCCACTATGTACGTGCTCCACTATCCCACCTGTTATGCCCCAATAATGGGTCCATGATTAAAAGAGCGAGACTGATACAAAGCGAAGGTCAAACAAAGCTTTATTTTGCACCAAGCATCAAGAATCAAACTGACCAGCCAGGGCCGCTTTTCTTACAGAGAAGTCAACCCCTCTCTCCTTTACAGACTAGCTTTTAAGGACATAGGCCATGCGGTTGGGCCTGGTCATGCACAGGTGGCCAATGAAATTGTAACACACAGAGAAAGCTGCACAGTGATGCTAGGTGACCAATTGAATTACAACTTACCTTTTAGTAGATATTTGACCTAGCCTATCACCTTGGTTAGGATTTTCGCCCAAAAGACTCACAAAGGGCGGGACCCATACTCCTTGGTAGCTAGGGAGACAGTATGCAGCCCTCCACTGATCAGATGTCTTACCTGGCCTGACCCACCCTTGTATTTGGGCTTTGTTACCTGAGGTTGATTTCCGGGACTTGTTTTTAAGTAAGTCCCCTGGGAGAAGGGGAGCAGGGACAGCTTAAGGGTTAAACAACAAGGTTATTGTGTAACCTCAATGGAAGCCTCTGGCTAAAATATAAAAATATAAAGTAGGTCCTTACACCACCCACTTCGCTCAAAAAACACAAAGTCAAAAATAAAACTGAGTAATTCCTAGACATTGAGAGAGAAGCACACTGACTTCACCTTAGAACCCTTCTGAGGGCGGTGCTTGGCAGGGTAGGGGGGTGTGAGGGGGTTGGGGGTGGATAATGGGACCTCTGAGGGTGTGGCCAAAGGTCAGGGCCATTTGGGAAGGGGCTTTCTGGGGGAGGGTCCCTTCTGGGAGCAAAGCCCTGGGTGGGGGCATTCCCTCTGGGGGCAGGGCTGGGAGCAACCCCAGAAACCTGGCCCACAGAGAAGCTGGTCCTTTCTCTCCCTCTGCCCCCTTTCCCCAGGGACCCCTAGGCTTTGGAGACTAAAGCCAAAATTAAAGCCATATGTCTAAATGGTTCATACTGTGGTTGGGTAGTGTTTTTAACATATTAATTGACTGGTTTTTCTCAGTATTTGTCAAACCTTAACCAACTCAAGGCTTTCTCTTAAGCAGCAGCCCAAGGCAGGCCGTTCAGTTGGGTCAAGCTGTTTGGTGATTCTTTGTAAAAACCCACCCTCTTGCGCTGCTCAGGAGGGCAGTGTTGCATCCTAGGATAAACATAAATATATATCAAATGTGTTTACAAGTTATATTTATATGTATATATTCAATTCTCTGTTTACATATATATGTATAAAATAAAAATATAAATATTGTTTAAAAGGCTGTTTTCCGGGGTGCCTGGTGGCTCGGTGGGTTAAAGCCTCTGCCTTCAGCTCAGGTCATGATCCCAGGGTCCTGGGATGGAGCCCCTCATTGGGCTCTCTGCTCAGCGGGGAGCCTGCTTCTCCCTCTCTCTCTGCCTGCTTCTCTGCCTACTTGTGATCTCTGTCGGTCAAATTAATAAATAAAATCTTTTTAAAAAATGCTGTTTTGCAGGGAACCTGGGTGCCTCAGTCCTTAAAGCGTCGTTTTTCCACTCAGATCATAATCTTAGGGTCTTGGGATGGAGGCCCACATTGGGCTCCCTGCTCAACAGGAAGACTTCTCCCTCTCCCACTCCCCTGCTTGTATTCCTGCTCTGTCTCTCTGTCAAATAAATAATTTTTTAAAAAGAAATACTTTATTAAAAAAATATATGTAAAATGCTATTTTGCCCTCTATCCTGGTAAGATTGAACACATTCCTAACAAGAGATCTTTCTTGACTCCGTGATAAAAATTTAACATTGTCTTAATGAATCCTCACAACATCCGCCTCCCCAACCCTTCTCAGATGTTACAATTAAGGTTCAGTGAAGTCCAAACACTGGGCCTGAGGTAATATATCCAGTATGTGGCCTCTTGGCATAGTCTAGCAGCCAAAATTGGGGGCGAGGGTGTTTGAGTGTCGTTGGCCAGGATGAAAAAGCTGAAAGATGAAAATAAGGGTAGTCTTGCTTTTTGTCCCAAAAAAAGAAGATTTAGAAAGAAAGAGACCTGTCACCCAAAGGAGGAGGCTCCCCACTGATCCCGGCTGGGCAGGAGTCAGAGCAGAAGGAAAACTCCCATCACCAAGGAGAATGGGCTTCTCCTTCATACAAAAGCATAGGATCCCTCTCACCTGATATGTTTCTGTCCCATAGTCATCCCCCTGTGCCTGCCCCATAATAGCATTCACAGGAAATGGCTGAGAGATACATTCAACTTGCAGAATTATAGCAAATAAAGTAATCTTTGACCCATCCTGGGAGCTTCTGATTACTGGGAGGGGCCAAGCCATCCTAGGGCAAGTGCACTCATTTCAAGAACCAGTAAAATGACTCCAAGAGTATCATAAGGGCTAGTGATCATGACTGGTCCAGAAATATTTCTGGGAGTCCCTTTTAACATCCCTCCCATCATTTCTTCTCATCTTCAAGGGAATGGTACTTAGGTATTCTGAAAGAAATATGCATGACTAGTAAACTGTGTGTGACCCCTGCTGCCTAATTCATCCCTCACCAGCCATTAACACTGATGGTTTGAAGGATGGCTACTCCCCTGGCAGGGCAAGAGCTAAAGCAGAACGTATGGGGTGAGGCGGCTCTTCCCCCTGGATATAAATAATTAAACCCAGTAGCCACCCTTCCTGCCTGGCCACTGTCATTTAGGTATGGCTGATTATCCCTAAATGGGAATGAGATGGGGGCGGGGGTGGGGGAGGGAAGCAGGTGATGGTCAAAAAAACTACAGTAGCTGCCACTGAGGGTCCAACCTGGCATTAGACTGAGCTCAAGTCCTGACTCCATCATATACGAGCTGTATGAACTAGGAAAACTGAGTTCAACTCTCGAAGCATCTGCTTTGCCCCCCCCCCCTTGGAGTGAGAATAGTCAGTAGTATTGACTTCAAAGGGCTTGTTAGGAGGATTAAATTAGATACTGTTCATTTAGCACAGTTCCTGGCCTATAGAAGGCACACACAAAAGTTGATTATCGTTTTTATGGACCTCCAACTTTAAGCCTTCTATAAAGAACCAAATGATATCTCTGAAAAATACCAACTGCCTACAAGGTTGTAGGGAAAGTGGTATCTATGTTGACCTGATTAGAAAAAAGTGGAAAATCTCTCTTGTTTAAGCCTTGTTGAAAATTTTCTAAACTCTGTCCACTCTTCTGCTTTAGTAATTAGAACAAACGTTGGAGACTCGTGAGTTTCTGATAATTGAGTTGCTCGTTGTAACGCAGGGCAATTCGACATTAGTGTTTATTTAAAAAATTACCGCAAATGAAGATAAATGGTGAGACGTGCACTAAATTTGATGAAAATCCTGACGAGAGTGTTTCTTCTTGGGATTCTCTCTCTCTCTTTTTTCTCCTATGATCTGAGAGCGGATTACATTCTACTTGGGTGATGGCTCAGGTCAAATGTGTGGTTTTGCAGGTGCCTAGCCTTTCACAGACAATCTTGGAAGAACCATCATTGTCTCTGTAAGAAAACGGAGGGAAAGATGTGATTTTAACACTCAGCCTACAACAGTTCAACAATCTACCAATGTGAATTTAGAAACGCTGAGCAAGTCCCCCTTCTAGTAACGAATATCTCTCCCGTTTTCTTATAATACCTGAGTTTCTACAACTGAGCAATCTACTCTTTTGTGTAAAACAGCTTCCCAAAATTGTTTCTCCTTTAAACGCAAGTGAACTTTGGGGACGGCACTCAGATCCCTTTCTTTTACTGGACAACTGTGGAGCAGGGGTTGGGTGTGCTTCAAGAGGGAAAATATCCACAAGGGGACAGAAAAAGGACATAAATGTACAAAATCCCATTTTCCAAGAATGTAAAAAGCTAACTTCCAGGGGAGCCTGGGTAGCTCAATTGTTAAGCATCTGCTCTTTGGCTCAGGTCATGATCCCAGGGGCCTGAGAATCCAGCCCCGCATCGGGCTCCCTTCTCAGAGGAAAAACCTGCTTCTCCCTCTCCCAATGCTTGTATTCCCTATCTCATTGTGTCTCTGTCAAATAAATAAATAAAATCTTAAAAAAATGCGAACTTCCAATATTTATTTTTTTTCCTTTGCTCTAAATATCTCAATGTTCACTTGTTGAAAGCAATTGACTTAAGCCCTGGGAAGAAGTGGTAGATTGAAGCACTCATCAGAGTTGTTTGTGCTGCTTTGCAGGGGTCTGGCTGCACTAAATTATTTCAAGAAGTATTAATTATCTAAGTCACTCAGAAGAATCCATTTACCTATTTCATTTTCTTTTTTTGAAGAGAATCTTTTTTTTTTAAGATTTTATTTATTTGTCAGAGAGAGAGAGAGAGCAAGAGCGAGCCCAGGCAGACAGAGTGGCAGGCAGAGACTGAGGGAGAAGCAGGCTCCCTGCCGAGCAAGGAGCCTGATGTAAGACTTGATCCCAGGACGCTGGGATCATGGCCTGAGCGGAAGGCAGCTGCTTAACCAACTGAGCCATCCATGCGTCCCCCTATTTCATTTTCTGTGGTTCTTGATCCTTACCCCAAATTCTCACAGGCCTCCGCAGCTGGCACAGAGTCCACTCCCATAACTATAATCCCTGTCCCATACTCTCACCTCCATCATACATCATACATACCTGATAAAACCCCACCCTGGTAAAAACCCAACCTTCTGTCCACCCTATGTCTGCCCCTGGCAGCTGAAGGTGGTTGGTGAGAAAAGCAACAATGCTGGAAGCTTTCACATTAAATTCTTTTTTTTTTTTAAGATTTTATTTATTTATTTGACAGAGAGAGATCACAGTAGGAGAGAGGAAGGGAAGAGATCACAAAAAGAGGAAGGGAAGCAGGCCCCCTGCTGAGCAGAGAGCCCAATGTGGGACTCGATCCCAGGACCCTGAGATCATGACCTGAGCCGAAGGCAGCGGCTTAACCCACTGAGCCTACCAGGCGCCCCTTTCACATTAAATTCTCAGCCACAAATCCAAGTATGTTTCTCTGACCGACAGAATCTCCATTCTTCTCGTGAAATATTTTGACTATTTCACATCTTCTTTCCTCCAACCTTAAGCCAGGGCTTCTCAACACTGGCCACACTTTTGAATCACCTGGAAGACTTTAAAACACAGGAATGCCCACCTCCAAAGGACCTGATCTAATTGGTGTAGAACCAATTAGATTAATATCCAATTAGGGTCTGGATATAAGTGTGCTTCTAAAATTCTCCCAGTGATTCTAATGTACAGCCATTTTGTTCAGAGTGAGAATTGAACACCTTCCATCAGATACAGCTGATGACCGACCATTCTGATGACTTCACTGAGAAAAGTAAATTAAGGGCACCTGGGTGGCTTCAGCTCAGATCCTGGTCTCAGGGTCTCGGGCTCTCGCATCAGGCTCTCTGCTCAGCAGGAAACCTGCTTCTCCCTCTCCCTCTGCCTGCCTCTCTGCCTACTTGTGATCTCTCTCTCTCTCTCTTTCTCTCTGTGTCAAATAAATAAATGAATAAATTATTTTAAAAAAAGAATGAAAAACAAACTGGGTGGGTGTCTAGGTGGCTAAGTGGTTAAGCGTGTGAATCTTGGCTCAGGTCATGAGCTCAGGGTTATGGAGTCGAGCCCCACGTCAGGCTCCATGCTCAGCGGGGAATCTGATTGAGATTCTCTCCCTCTCCTTCTGTCTCTTCCCCCTGCATGTGTGTGCTCCTGCTCTCTCTCTCTCTCTCTCAAATAAATCTTGAAAAGAAAAATCGGTAAGGAAAGAAGACCCACAGAATCCCACTAAGTTTACCTGGGTGGAACCCTTACTCCAATCCCTTCTGAGTGAGGACAAGCCCCTCCACTTGGAGTTTCTTCTCATTTCCCTGATCTCTGAGTATGAATGTGCTCCAGGACCCAACCTCAGACTTCTCCTCTGTCTACACTGAGTCCTTGGTGACTGTCCCTCTTCTACCATCTATCTCCTGATGACTCCACATCTCCACCTCCAGTCCAGACCTGGATTTTGAGCTTTCTTCCACTGCCTGCTTTCCAGATCTACCTAGATGAGTTAAACCCAACATGTTCAAAACCAAGCTCTTATTCTTCTCGAGCTCTGCTGGTCTTGCAATAGCTCAAACAGGAAACTGTAGAGTCATTCTTGATTCATCTCTTTCTTTCACTGCCCATGTTTAATTCTTTGGTAGAAGCTGTGGATTCTATCTTCAAAATATATTCTAAATCTGACCAGTTCTCCACATTTCAGTTACTCCCACTGTGGTCCAAAACACCGTCTTCTATGAGTTATTGTAATAGTCTCCTATCTGGTCTTCTGGATTCCATCTTTGCTCTGTTCTAGTTTATTTTCCACTCAGCAGTTAAAGCAATCCGTTTAAGACAAAAGTCAGACCTTGTTATTTCTCTGCTCTAAGATCTCCAATGGCTCCCCACTTCACTCAATACAAAATTCAGTCTTACAAAATTTAACACTCAACTTCCTTCTCAATTCATCTCCTACCTCTTCACTCAGCTGTCTCTGCCTCCGCTCACCAGCCTCCTTAGTGTTTAACAGAGTACAGCAAGTGCGTGCCTTTCTTGGGGCGTTGCACTTGTTTCCTCTTCTTAAATGTACCCGTCTTGTTCTCTGAATCCACTCAAGGATCTGCCAATGTCTTCTTATCAGAGTAATCTCCCCTAACTGCACACACAGCCAGCACCAGCACCATCACAATCAACATAGTTTCTGTCCCTCTCTACTTTTGACTTCTTATCAACAGCTGACATATTATATATTTATTTATTTACTGTCTGTTCTCTCTCTTCTATTTGAATGCATGTGCTATAAAAATGGTATTTGTGGGTTTTTTTCCTTATTTATTCTGTGTTCAGAAGAGGATTTGATACATAATACTCAGTACATAATTGTTGAACGAATGAATGAATGAATGAATGAATCAATGGAAATATCAGGTTATCTCAATCATAAGAGAGATTTCTCTCAAGCATTTTCTATAGTATTGCCCTATTTCATTCTCTGCATCTTTGGGTTGATTAGTAGATAAAATCATCATGTAAAATCAGTTTGAGCAAGGTTGGATCCTTAAGCTTCTATGTCACCTAGGACTCCAAATGTCACGATGTACCATGCACATTTGCCTCCAGCCTTCTCCCCCATATTTTGGTCATGGTTCATCAGCTGTGGCATCGTTCAGCTTTCTTTTCCCCTCCCCTGTCTCAGTTCCAGGAGGTCCTCCTTGGCTTTGGGCCCCCTTCCTGTGGGTGATGAAGGCAATGTAGGGAGAAGCAGCAGCTTCCCTGACTCACCCCTGCTTTCTCCATTCATACTGATCCAGTAACGCATAGCCTGTGCAGTACAGGGCTGACCAGGTCAGTCTCTGCCACCTTAGGACCTCATTTTTGTTCCCTGCGGCAGCTTGGCCATTTGCAAAATCAGAAATTGTAAAAGTACAAACAGGAGACAATATGCCATATTTTATGGATTTTAAGATGCCCCTCCCCTCCCATTTTCTTTCACATCTCCAATGTCAGGAATTGTCTTATAGTTGGGGCTGAGCAGGTGGAAGTCCCTATAAAGTTACCACA
Source organism: Mustela nivalis (assembly GCF_964662115.1). Taxonomy (NCBI): domain Eukaryota; kingdom Metazoa; phylum Chordata; class Mammalia; order Carnivora; family Mustelidae; genus Mustela; species Mustela nivalis. The sequence continues at coordinate 368,114 of NW_028135912.1, forward strand.
GCTTGACCCTGTGCCATGTGGTTACTGCTCCTAGGGCACAACTGATCATCTACATCCCTTGGCATGCCAAGCCACAGGCCTTTTGAGGACCATTTAAAGAAAGAAAATAAACTGGTTATTATATGAAAATCTCAGATAAGGAAAAAAAAAAGAAAAAAGAAAAAGAGAAACCCTACCAGCATCAAACCAAGCAGAATGGATGACCTCAGAATACTTTTATAAGAAGTGTAGCATGCAAAACAATCTTGAGAAAGGAGAACAAAGCTGGAGGTATCAGTTTCTTGGATTTCAAGATATACTACAAAGTTATAGTAATCAAAACAGTAGGGTACTGGGAGAAAATATACGCATAAATCAACGGAAACAGGATAGAGAGCCCAGAAATAAATCCACAATTATATGGTCAATTAATCTTTGACAAAGGAGGCAAGTATATGTAACAGAAGAAAGTCTCCTCAAAAACAGTGTTGGGAAAACTGGAGAGCCATTTGCAAAAGAATGAAACTAGACCACATTCTTTTACCAAACACGTAAAGAAACTCAAAATGGATCAAAGATCTAAATGTGAAGTGTGAGGTGTGCCTGTCTTGCTCAGCCTTTACAGCATGTGACTCTTATTCTTGAGGCTGTGAGTTTAGGTCCCACATTCAGTGTAAAGCTTACTTAAAAAAAAAATTAAATGAATAAATGAGAGCCCTGAAACCATAAAACTCCTAAAAGACAATAAGCAGTAATCACTTGGAGATTGGTTTTAGCAACATTATTTGTGGGTATGTCTGCTTAGGCAAGGGAAACAAGAACAAAAATAAATTATTAAGACTACAACAAAATAAAAAGCTTTTGCACAGTAAGGGAAACCTGCAACAAAACCAAAAGGGAACCTACAGAATGGGAGAAGACAGTGGTGAATGATAAATAAAATAAAGAATTAATAACCAAAATATGTAAAGAACACACACACACACACACACACACACCAAACCCCCAAAAAACCCAAACCCCAACATATAATCCAATTGAAAAATGGGCAGAGGACTTAATAGACATTTTTCCAAAAAATACATACAGACACCCAATAGACATGTGAAAAGATGCTCAATATCACTCATCATCAGGAAAATAAAATCAAAACCACAGGGAGATCTATCACCTTATACTTGTCAGAATGGCTAGTATTAAAAAGACAAGAAAGAACAAGTGTTGGCCAGGATGTGGAGAAAAAGGAACCTCTGTACATTTTTAGTGGGAATGTAAATTGGTGCAACAACTGTGGAAAACAGTATGGAGGTTCCTCAAAAAATTAAAAATAGATTTACCATATGCTTTAGTAATTCTAGTACTTGATATTTACCCAAAGGAAATAAAAACACTTGATTCAAAAAGATATATGCCCTCCTAGGTTTTCTGCAGCACTATTTATAATAGCCAGTATATGGAAGCAGTTCAGGTGTTTATCAGTAGATGAATGGGTAAAGATATGGTGTATATAGATATATAATGGAATATTATCCAGCTATAAAAAAGAATGTGATCTTGCTATTTGTGACAATATGGCTGGATCTAGAAGGTATTAGGTTAAGAGAAATAAGTCAGACCGAGAAAGGCAAATACCATATGATTTCACTTCCTTTTTTTTTCTTTTTAAGATTTTATTTATTTATTTGAAAGAGAGAGAGATCACAAGTAGGCAGAGAGACAGGCAGAGAGGCAGGTGAAGCAGGGTCCCCACCGAGCAGAGAGCCCGACTCGGGGCTCGATTCCAGGAACATGGTATCATGACCTGAGCCAAAGGCAGAGGCTTTAACCCACTAAGCCACCCAGGGGCCCCTGTAATTTCACGTCTATATGGAATATAAAAAAAGAAACAAGTGAACAGACAAAAAAAAAAACAAAACAAAAATAGACTCTTAAATACAAAGAACAAACTGGTGGTTATGGGAGGGAAGGTGGATGGGGGATGAGTGAAATAGGTGAAGGGGATTAAGAGGTACAAATTTCCTGTTATAAAATAAATAAAATAATTTCCTGTTCTCATCTGGAGATGAAAACTACAGCATTGGGAATACAGCCAATGATATTATAATAAGTTTATATGGTGACGTGATGATATACTTACTGTGGTGATCACTGAGTAATGTATAGAATTGTCAAATTACTATGTTGTACACCTGAAACTAATTTAACATTGAATGTCAGGTATATGTCTAATAATAATTTTTTAAGTGCAGCATGACAAAAGCTCTGGGTGGCTCAGAGGAACATATTGTGAGAAAAATCTGGGCACTGAAATCTCTCAGTTAGAAAGTAAATAAAAGTAGTGAGATTCTTAATGTGAGGTTTGGAAAAACGTTAACCCAAAATTTTAACTTTTATTTTATGTATGCATTAAGGCCATATGTAATAAAAATCTGTCTAAATACTTACCAAAGAGCTTTTTGAATACATTTAAATTAAAATATTAATGAAAAGAAAACATTGTATCATAGTTTGAATGGTAGCATTTTTTGTTTCTTATTAAACTATACCAGGAAAGGAGGCCAAGACTCAATGAAATATGGCTATTATCCCCAGTTTCACAAGAGCATGAACCTCTCTGGCTTAACAAAGCCTAAGGAATCTACTACAGAAATGGGTTGTTCTTACTACCCTGGAGACTTTTGTGCAGACTATGAACCAAAAGCTCAATATTAATTATAATTAATCTTAAAATTAATTATATTACAAAGTTGTATTATTTGGAAGATGTGTTTAAATGACTCAAAGTTAAAAGATCTCAGTATAATGCTGGTTCTATAATTATCCTGTCAGAAAACATTACTTGTAAAACTTAATGATGTAGAACCATAATCATAGCATCGAGTAGGAGGTTGCCAAGCAGATGGGAAAGTCTTTTGGTTTTTGTTTTCCAGTTGTTTTCTTCCCTTTCCTCCCCTCCTTTCACAAGGAGAATCAGCCACCTGTTTTTAAAGGCTGAAGTATTTTTACTGTTCTTGGTCGGAAACATTTGTTTAAACAAAGTAGCACTTGGTTGTTAAAATCTTGATTCTAAATGGACATAGCCATCTCATTTTTGTTGGGCCAGGGTTTGGATAACAATTTGATTTCCCAGTCTGTTTCTTTTGTGACCATATAATCCTCTCCCAGTGTTGCATGCTCTGTGAGCTACAAGCACTTGAGAGCTCAGAAGCACAAAGACTCTAAGGTTTCTTTGGGATTAGCACCATACAAATGCAGATTTGGCACAATGGAAGACTGATTCCATCCTTGTAACTGTTACTGCTCTACTTCCTGCTTCCTCTGGGTAGCAAAGCTAGCCACTGTTTTTAAAATACTTACTTTAGCTGCTGACTTTTTCATTGGCTGCCTGGAGAAGAGGAGTTCTTGCCTATGTATTTCAGTGTTTTGATCCCTTTCAATTATTTTTTAAAATATATGTCATTAAATTTTACAGGAGTATTACAGAATTCCTAATTGCAGAATTTGAACTTGAGCTACGCAATCTTACTTTTCGTCTTTAATCTATGTGTCAATGACCTTTTTAAGTCTGATTACCTGTATGAACTCTCTTCAGAATCTTTCCCTGGTTAACACAGTATAGAGAAGTGCTGGAAACCAGTTCTTTTCTGTGACACAATTCTTCCAACGGAGTTGAAATGCTTTGCAAACAATTTCACGTATATCAGCCAATTCATATACAAAGCAATGTCATGTGAATCCTTTCCTTTTTATATATCATCTTTCAGTGATGATCAGGAATTCATGCTGGTACAGAGACTCTGGTTTGGGAGGAGGAAACAGGGGCTTGCGAGGGGAGGCCGAGAGCAGAAGCTGCTCACCTGCTGTTAGAACGACTTTAGCTGGTGGTACCAACATCTTCACCCTTTATGCATCTGCATCCTTTATGCATGAAATAGCAATATGCCTTTCCCTGTCGTGTAATCCTTATTTAGTTAATACCCAGTAGGATTTGCAAGCCCTTCACATCTCTGTGGATTTATTTTATTTCAGAGTGCAAGTGACTTTATGGCCCAATTACCATCATTGTGACTTATTGCATTATTGTGGGAGGGAGAGAGGAGCAAGAAACGCCTGATCACGTGTATCGTCATCAATGGAATGAGTGCCACTCACTCCTGGCCAAGGCAGAGGATGAAACCTTTCTGATCTATTGTTTATCAGAACACTGAAGCCTGGGTGATTGTGCCGTACTTTAACAGACAAGTGTGTCAAATGTATGGGTGAAGATGTTGCAGTGGTGGTGTTAGAGTAATTAATATTTGGAAGGTAATGAATATTTTGATTTTAAAGATGTCAAAGGTCAAAGACGGAAGGAATGACTAAGATCGGATGTTGACCCCCTCAAATTACAGGGGTATTGAAGCGAGACTGAGTCACCACTTGACCCCAGGAATGAACCAGCGAGGAGGGCTCCTTATTAGAGCAAGGCTCCCGGAAGCCAGATAGCCCTTGTGCTTGCAAGAGCTCAAGGTACAGCCGGCTGTGGAGCACCGAAGCAGCAGCAGCCACAGCAGCCACGGGAATCGTGACCCTCAGGCCCGGCGCCTACCTGGAATTTCCGCAGCGCCTGGTTCAGAACCACCGGGGCGGACAGCTCCCCACCGCCGCCGGTGCCAACTGCGGAAGGGGGCCGAGAGCGCGGGCTTCACGCTCCGTGAGCCGGCTGGGGCGGCGGGAAGACCGGCTGCGTCCCCCCCAACCCCCGACACCCACTCAGTTCCTCCCTTCCCCCTGCGGGGCCGCGCGGGGCCTGCGGGTGGCCGTCCCGGGCCACACGTCCCGCAGGCGAGGAAGCCACGGCCGCCCTCCCCCCTGCCGCCACCGCCGCCGCAGCTGCTCTCCTTGCCCCGCTCGGCCGAGGGGTGTGGGGCGTGCCCCGCGCGGGCCCCGCCCCGGCCTGCTCCCCATTGGCCGGCGGGCGGGCCGGATGTGCGAGGAGGCGGGGCCGTCTCTGGCGGCTCGCGCCCGGGAAGGTCGGCCAGGGAGCGCGGGGTGCGGCGGGAGGGCGCGCGAAGACGCAGCGGGCGCGGAGGAGACGCAGCGGCGGCGGTAGCGGCGGCACCTGGGCCGGGCCGCAGCCCCTGCCTCCCGCCCTCGCGTTCTGCGTCTCTCCGCGGCCTGCAGCCTGCGGCGCCCGAGCTCCGAGGGCGCTTCCGAGGGCGCTGGGCCCGAGGCGGCCAAGATGGCGGGCCGGCCGGGCGTGGGGCGGCAGGCGCTGTGCTGCGGGCTGCGCTGGTGGGGGGCGGCGGGCCCGGTGCCCGGCGCGTGCGGCTGGGAGGCGCTCTGGGGGGCGGGCGCGCGGGCGGCGGCCGGGGCCAGGGCCCAGGTCGGCGGGAGCGCGCGGAGGAGGGCGCCGGCGCTGCTCGAGGCGGCCCTCGCGCGCCACGAGAGCCTGCACATCTGGGACGAAGTGTTCCGCGAGTCCGGCCCGGACAGCGGCGGGAACGCCTTCTACAGCACGTCCGCCGCCTCGCGCTCCACGTCCGCCGCCTCGCGCTCCTCCTCCGCCGCCTCCTCGGAAGCCAAACACAAGGGCCCCGTCCCCCTGCTGCCTCCCGACGCCCCGAAGGGCAGGAGTCCGACGAGGACGAGGCCAGCGCGGGTTGGAGTGCCACGCTGCGGGACCGCCCGCCCCCGCGCTTCGTGGACACTGGCGGTAAGGCGCGGCCCGCGGGGGCGAGGGCTGCCTGGG